>NC_041057.1:12199460-12530293 GCF_900634775.1 Gouania willdenowi
CCCTGAAGCACAAACGAAGCACGAAGAAGAAACAAAGTGCGAACGAACCCCAAAGAACAAAGCGTGAAGCGTAAATGAAGCATAAGCAAACCTTGAAGCACAAGTGAACCCCGAAGAACAAACGAAGCACAAGTGAACCCCAAAGCAGAAACGAAGTACAAACGAACCCTGATGCACAAACGAAGAACGAAGCATAAACGAACCCAGAAGCAGAAACGAAGTACAAACGAACCCCAAAGCAGTTATCTGTAAATAAGTCTAAAAAAAAAAAAAAAAAAAAAAAAAAAAAAAAAGAAAAAAATAAAAAAAAAAAGAAAAAAAAAAAAAAAAAAAAAATGACTGTAAATAAGTCCAGTTGGTCACTTAAAGAGTTAATGAAACAGGAAGTGCCTGTACAATAATGGTAACGCTACAGTAAGGAGATTAAATGTTGAGAGCAAATTAATATTTTTCTGATCGGTATTACAAGACCTGTTTAGATAGTTAAGAATTGCTACTTTATTGACAAAAGTCACTTATACAGTGATGGACCCCATGTTATAAAGTATTACACTAAAAATGATGTCCAAAGTGTCAATATATGAAGGTTATTTAGTTTTCACACAGATTACTGAAACACAGAATATTTAACGCACTCTTTTTTTTGTCCTTGAAACAGAGAAAGTAACTCTCACGTGTGATAAAGAAGAAGCACAATGTCTTTTACTGCCACTGAAACCTTGAAAGGTTTTAGCAAAATGTACGTTTCTACAGAAAAAACAACATTTGCATTATCTGGCAAAAGTTGTTGATTGTATTTTTCCCATCTGACGACTTGTTCAGGTTGTACGTATTTATCTATAGAAAATGTTCACACGTGAGGAGGGAGAAAGTAAAGGTGTAAAAGGGAAAAAGGGGCAACAGTGGAATATGGTCTTGATTTATTTCATCAGCTATTTGTCAATGAGCTACACACACGCGTGAGACTGCGCCAGTGGACCAATACATCACATGTGGTTATGTTTTACCAACGCACCCATTGAGCCCATTCATCATCTGCCATTAGATCAAGTTTCTTTCATTGCTTATGTTTTGCGTTGGCTTTAACAGTTTCGACGAGAACGCGCGCTTAAACACGTTCTCCTTTTCCAGATGCCGTCGACCTTGTAACACTTCAAGGTCATGCTGTTTATTACTTGAATATGGGTTTTTGAGCCACCTAATCTCTTCTTACTGCTGTTCATGCTAACTATGTTAGCATCTGTGCTTACTTGTTCTCGCTTTATGCTGCCAATGTTATGATATTGGGGATTTTTTGGCGTTTGTTTAAAGTTATAGCTTTTAATAGGGTTCTAGGGATTTATGTTCCAAGAGTGCTTTATTTAGTCATTAGGGTTATTCATATGTCTACCTATTTACTTTTTATATTAATGCTAGCACTGTAAGTGCTAAATTTCATCACAGTCCAAACCTATTTTATATTGAAGTCGGGACATAGTTCGGGCTATAAAAGACGAGCCTTAAGGAAGCATTTCTGGTTCAAGCATGACGTCTTCTTAATTAGACCATTATTTTGAAAATTAAAATGTGTTGTTAAGTGTGTTGTCACATTTTGAAAAAAAAAAAAAGATGCCCCGTATGATATACTTACAGTATTTTTCAGTAGTTTAGCTAATATTAGTAGTTTTTTTGGGGAAAATTAGAAGTCAAAATATGTATATTTTTATTCTTGTTTAAATATTCCTTCTCTTTTGCTCCGTCCCGCTGATTTAAAACAGATGTTGGACTTGTTGAGTCATACTCTGCCTTTTTGATTTTGATTTTCATTAAGCAAATGAAGGCTTCTGTGAAAACTCCGAAGCCTTTTTCCCTCTACTGTTATAAGCTTTTTCCTCTAACACTTTTTTCCTCTCATTGGTGCTTTCACACACGTTTTCAATCATAAAATGACGGCTCTTCTTTTTTCTTCTTTGCTTGCCAAGCGCTGGGACTCTACTGTAAGTATTACTTCCTCTTCTGCTGCTTCCCCCTCTAATGTTCTCTGCATCTTTGTACATCTACCATTTCTTGTACATCAAAGGAATTATGGAAATCAATTGATTATGTTTTATGAGATTAGATAAGATTTTATATCCAAACATCGTAGAAAGCAACAATGACTTTACTTTTGCAATATGTTTTATTGCAAATCCAGGGCATTGGCACAGTTCACGTAGTGAGAACAAAAAACCTTATACCATAAATCAGTATCAGAATAGTTTTTATTTGTCATGTACAGTTTAAAACAATACAAGGAATGTGACTTGGCAGATGGTGCAAAAACAAACCAGAAATAATAGTAATAATAATAATAATAATAAAGGATGTGGCCCTCGGTCTATTATTGTGCGGCCCCCCAACTATACACACAAAACGACTCCAAAAATGCACAAAATGATGGTAAAATATATGTAACAGCAGCAAAAATTGACAAAATTAGTCCAAAAAAATACAAAATTGTACAAAAATACACAAATTTACTCTAAAAACACACAAGACAGCTACAAATATGCACATAAGTGAAAATATGGAAAGCAACAGTAATATTACACAAAATGACACCAAAAATACAAATAAATGACTAAAAAGGCAGAATCACAACAAAAATGCTCGCAATGACTCATTCCTCACAAAACAACAAAAACACGCAAAAAAGCAACAAAACAGACAAAACCCTTTGTTCATTTTTTTTGTTCATGCTCGATTGGTCAGTATTCCACATGTTGTCATAAATGTTAATAGTATAGCCCTCGGATCCGACGGACACATTTTTGTGATACAAGCTGCCCACCTCTGCCTTAAATGGCACTTCAAGAAATGTTGCTGGAACATGGTCCAGTGGTTGGGACTCATTATAGGAGCTAATTTAGCTTATATGCTATATCAAAGTTGCTCAGTTCTTTTTTTGCTACCCATTTTGCCTTCGTGCCCTGCTCTTTTTCAGCTCCTACATATGATTTATTCTTTTTGACAGTATGCTGGAGAAACTGGATAAAAAGGCTCATAGTAAAGTGGGGACTGACGTGCTACATGGTGCCAGAGGAAGTGGAGGAAGTCTATAGCGTTAATGCTGTGTTTGCAAATGTCACAAAAACGTGTTACTTAATTTTGACTTCTCATTGGCTTCCGTTCACGACTAGAGTACATTCTCTTGTGTTGATAATAGTGCGTGATACTTTATTAGAGCCCGTAATTGATTACATGATTGACTGAGTGGGCTGTGATCGTCCTCCTGTGTGCGAGACAGGTTACAGCTCATGCAATGGATTAAACATGATTATAAGCTCTGCACCGGATGTGATAGCTGGCTATTTATCTAAGGGCTTCCCACACTTTAATCACAGCAGACACTAATGATACACAGCTTTCACCGCAGTGCATATGAATACAAATGCTCCAGCCACACAAAGAGAAGAGGGACGTGGTTGTTTAATCGCAATGCAGTGTTCTTCATTTTATTACGTATCAGTAATCTTTACAGAGGGAAGTATAATGTGATCAAATCAATAAGCTTAGAAGAGGTCATCCATCTGTTAGAACAGCTGACGATAGAAATATGGCCTCGTTCTAGAAACCATCGGTCACTAAATCAATCACTGGGACTTTATTTACATTTATTTTTCGAACAAAAAAATGGAATCAAAGTGCTTCGCTAATGATCAATAAAACTATTTAAAAATCCACTGTTTATTGCAACAGACAGGAATGATAAACTCAGAATATTATTTACAATGTGACCTCCCCTTTAACTAAACAATAGCCAGATTTAGCAAGAATTTTTCTTTTATACTGTCAAATCATTAAAAAGATTGTAAATGTGATGTACTTTGTTAGCTAAGAAGCTATAAAGTCACATTGCAAGTTGCAATGATATGACTGATTAGCTTTGTCTACCAAATTGATATTAATTTGTAATTTTTTTATTTATTTATTTTTAAAGTTGAAGCTATTGAAGAGTTAGGTTTGATCTATATTTTCAAATGATTGGTGATGTGTAAATTTAAACCCTAAAATTCAGGTAATATTAACGTGGTATTTTTGTATAGATTTAATACAATAACAATATCACTTAGCAAACTAGCAACAATGGATATCCCAAAAACTATCACAACAAAACCGTGCATTAGCATAAGCCTAACATCAACATTAGCCAAGCAATAGCCTTAGCCTAGTATTAGCATTAACCTAGCATTAACTTAGCATTAGCCTAACATTAGTTAACATTAGCCTAGTATTGACATTAACTTAGCATTAGCCTAACATTAGCCTAGTATTGACATTAACTTAGCATTAGCATGAGCTAATCATTAACCTAGCATTAGCTTGGCATTAGCTTATCATTAGCCTAGCAGTAGCTTGGCATTAGCCTAACATTAACATTAGCCTAGCATAAACTTAGTATGACCATTAACATTAGATTAGCAATAGCGAAGGATTAGCGTTAACTTAGCATTAGCATTAATTTAGCATGACCATTAATTTAGCATGAGCCTAGCATTAGCTTAGCATTACCATACGTTAAGCATTAACCTAGCATTAACATTAATTTAGCATGATCCTACCATTAGCTTAGCATTAACATATGCTAAGCATTAACCTAGCACTATCTTGGCATTAGCATTAACTTAGCATTAGCATACGCTAAGCATTAACCTAGCATTAACTTGGCATTATCCTAACATTAGCATTATTCTCACCTAAATTTAGCATTAGCATTAACATTAGATTAGCAATAGCTAAGAATTACCATTAATTTAGCATTAGCAGTAACCCAGTATTAGCCTAGCCAATGAACCCTCTGAAATAATGCAGAACACACCTGACCTTGTTTCACATGTTTTCCACTCCTAAAGATCGAGCTGAGCTCTTTGCAATAAAACCAAAGCTGTAGACAGATTGCACGCTGTCTGCAGCAGCAGCAGCAGCAGCAGCAGTGTGACAGCTTCATTTACGTGTCTGGCCTCACTCTCCCTCTCGTCCCCTGTGCAGCGTTCATAACTCATCCTTGTAAAGCTCCTCAGCTGCCTGTGGCTAATGGGCCGTGCCCTCTTTCTTACTCAAACACAGGATCTCTAATAGAGTATTTCACTCACAGGGAACATTTTCATTATTTAACACGCATCACGCAGTGTTGTCGCATGTATCTGCCTCAGCTTCAGCAGCAGCAGCAACAGCCTCGGTGCTTTTATCTATCTTTGCCTCGTTCAATTGAACATATAGAATGATTGTGGGAGGTGATGTTTAAAGCTGCATTTAGAGGTTTAAAAGCCTCCATTAAATGCTTATCTCATGATGGGATGAATCAGGCAGGAAGTGATGCCATTGGGCTAAAAGCAGGAAAGCCATGAAAGTAACAGCATCAGAGTGAGTTCGACTGAGGCTAGATTTGAAATTGATGAAGAAGTTCAGCATCTTCCTTTAAAAAAAGATTAAAAACAATTGCTTCAATTGCAATGCATTTTTACTTTAATAAATCTCAAAGGATGGACGTTATTCACTCACTACACAGTTATGGCAGCATAAAGATTTCTGTTTTTCCACTTGCAGGTATTTCTTACGCTATCGGCACAGTCTCATGCCGTTTATTTCTTGTCCTCAGACATCCCTGACCAGGTTATTCGAGTGTTCAAGGCTGACCAGCAAAGCTGCTACATAATCATCAGCAAGGACACCACAGCCAAAGATGTAGTCACGCACACCGTCAATGAGTTTGGCCTCCTGGCGTCACCAGAAACCTACTCCCTGTGCGAGGTGTCTGTAAGTGCCGAGGGAGTCATCAAACAGCGGCGTCTCCCCGACCAGCTCTCCAAACTGGCAGATCGGATTCAGCTCAACGGCAGGTAGGAAAATACATACACGACATGTTTCTCATTTCATGATATGGGATTCAAATACTTTTTTTTTGTACTTCATAGTCTATGTGAACTATGTCTAACAAGTCACATGTCCCAATTGGAGATGCATGGTGGTCTTTTAACAAGGACTCAGAGATTTGTTCTCCTGTTGGAAATCGAGAACTTTTTTGCAGCATAAGTGTAAATGTGGTATATTTAAAAAGATTAACGTTTTAATGGATGTTTGACAGATATAAAGTTTGAAGCTGCCGATGGTACAAAAACTAACTTATCAGATAGACATAGTGTAGGCCTCATAGATCAATAAATTGAACATATTTACAGTAAAAAGTTGAATATGTTGCTTAAAAGTTTGTTTTGATCTCCACTGTAAACACTCTCTTAGTATTACTATTACTTATTAAATTAGTTATTATTATCTTATTATATTATTTCTATACTAGTATCTGAAACGTTTTGTGCATTGCATTGTGGGATGTGGACTCCCATAGACGGTTGCATAGAAGTGTTTTTACTTCCTTCTTATCACGGTTACTGTTTCCTTTATAAAGCTCTATTATTGTTATCTTGCACATAAATAAATTTTTAATCAAAATCATTTAATCAAAAATGTGATAGTCATTGAAATCAGTTCAATATTTGAAAGAAAACGTTCTTTTTTTATTCACCTGTAAATGTCAGAGTCTACTTTTAATAAGATCTAACTACCTTTATCCTCAAATTACCGTCCTTCTCTTTTAGATAGAGTTGTAGTGCTGAATTTTGACCTAAATGGAGTAAATGCGCTTTAGAAAATGATAGCCCTCACAATAAATCCACTACTTAAGTGAACAAATATTGCCTTTTGGTTGAGTGGTATAAGAGAAACTCTCAACAGTCGTCCTGCAGACATTTGTTGTTGCTACTATGAGCAGATCACACTTTTGAAATGTGTCTTATTTAAGCAGAAACACTGAACACATTTAATGTCAGAATTACAATCAGAATCACAAAGCTTTTGTTATATTTAACTTTTCCTCAAGTGTGTAGACTTTTTAGTTCTAAGGTAACGATTAAAAAAAACGGTTAATTGGGCAATGACACAAAAAAAAACCTTGTGACATCTGCCTCTCACACTTTACTCTCTCTCTCCTTATCTCATTGGGTTTTCTGCTGCTCACTTCCCAAATCATCCATTTTTAATCTTCAGTCAGGGGCGGAGACCTCCCTCTGCAGACAGCCACCACGCTAGGCTGAAATTATTCATGCATACGCCGCCACATACAAAGATACAGATATAATCGTCTTCCTCTGCACAGTCATGTTATCTCAGTCATCAGTCGTAGGCTTAGCAGTACTTACATGCACATTTTAGACTGTCAGCAGGTGGACCACATTGACTCTGTTCACTATCATTTGCAGCAGTATTCATAAAGAGAGAAACATATTTTCACCAGCTTCTCGTTGTCCATTTGTCCTCTCTCACTCTCGCTCTGGTACACAAAAGGTCAAGATAAGGAGCAGGCCTGACTCAGGCTGTTAAAACATATGCTGTACATACAAATGCAGGCTGGTTTGTTTAGCTAAACTATCTGCATTTACAGTCTACTTTGTTATTTGTAGTTTTAAACATTTATAAACGCTGTCCTGTTGCCATTATTCCAGTTGCTCCCAACCTTTTCCTTGTCGTGACTAGGCTAGAGCTTTCTGCCTCTTCCTACGCTGTATCTTTTTCTGTGACATTATTTATTGATTTTTTAATTGTGCAGAATAAATTAAAAAAATAAAATAAAATAAAAAATACAATAGGCAAAGTATTTATTTCATTTTATTATCGCTAGACATTTCAGGTGACCCAATTTTATTTCCAAACGACCCCAAGGTTGAAAAACCCTGCACTATTCTGACACAGAAAATGACTCTAATGAAGCGTTTGTCCTCTACCTGTGATGAAATATTATATAAAGGCAGGTTTTACAAATTTAGCTTAATTTTGCCTTCAGACGTACTCTAGGTACAGTCATTGATTTTTATGGATAACGTATATTAAAATAAACCTGGGAATGAACGCATCAAACTGTAAAAGTTTAAGGATGGGATAGGATTTATGTTTAGGACCTCCATCTTAAAAATATGCCATAATGCATATATTGTTATATATTACTAGTGCAGTGCCCGTAGGAAGTATGTATTGCTGTAGAAAAGTGGGAGGTTAAGTAGCTTTTTTATGGATGGCCAAATGAGGTTGTGTTTGAAGGTGGGATATCAGGGACATTTAGGTTTGTTGTGAAATGTGTAGAGTGATAACTATTGTGTTTTAATATATTTAAATGAATAAATTGGGAAAAAGCAGCACACCAGCATGAAGTTATGCCTGGAGAAAAACTTTGAGACACTCACGTTTACATGGGAGCTTTAATTCCTCTTTAATTCAGAATAAAAGTTAAATCATCTTTAAACTGACCTTGTAAACCCTTAATTCTGAATTAAGGGTTTACACACTCAGCGGATCGCTGCTCCGCTCAAAACCAGGAGGTGGGGGTGGGCTCTCCAGCGTTTGGCGCTGGCGCACATGTGACTCGTGGCTCCGCTCCGGTGGCAGTGGACAATTTTATGAAATAATTTATCAACGGTATTATTGCAGTCCAAACAAATCTGATGTTGCACACATTTGAACCAAGCAGCAGCCATGTTGACAGTCTCAGGTCAATTTGAGCCTGATCCGCAGAGATATTTGAGCCACACACACACACACCGACAGACAGACAGAGATATGTTTCTTTTTCTTCCTTGCTTCCAATTCTCGTTGAAATCCATTTGTTCTTGTATTGTATCTAAATTGACTAAATGATGTAGATCTGCCTCCGTATTTTGTTCCTACCTCTGTATCACATACTGATGTTTGGATCTCCATTGGGGAGGAAAGCACATTTAACCTAAATAAAGATTGACTTTGGTCCCTGCGGCCTTTGCGTGTTCTTCTTCCTGCATAGTGAAGAAGCATTTAGGATATTACACCAATGCCTCTGCCCACTCAGGGCTTTAATGCTCCTGCTTTTCTAGATGACTACGTTACATCTCTATTAGTGTGGAAAGGAAGGGGGCGGATTTAGAAACGACATAGGCACATAAAAAGAGAAATGGCTAGCGCTCCCCAGTCGCTGTTGGAGAAAAACTGCTTTTCTTTACGCTTTCATCTCGTCCCAGCAGTTTTTTTTACTATTGCTTTGCTGTGCGTCCCCAGTTTCTCCCTCTGCTTCTTTAAAGTGAAATATTGCTGCAGTCTATCAGTCCCATCAGTGTAGTAGGACCTGTCACTACTTCCCCTGCCGGCTTCAAATGACTTCTCTAACAGATTTAGGTGCACAGACTTGCAGGAGGTTTAGGCATCTCATCTTCTGTGCTGTGCGCATGCAGTGAGATTGATAGTGTCGTTTTGTTCCAAATCTTTTACCTGTGTCTTTTCTCCTTCTTGCAGGTACTACTTAAAGAACAACATGGAGACGGAGACACTGTGTTCCGATGAGGACGCTCAGGATCTCCTCAGAGAAAGTCAGATCTCATTGCTGCAGCTCAGCACCATGGAGGTTGCAGCCCAGCTTTCCATGAGAGACTTTGAGCTCTTTAGAAACATCGAGTCAACAGAGTACGTCATCACACGAGTACAGATTAATTTAAAAGTTTAGGAGATGAACACCAAAATGCTTGAGAAATAGTGAAACATTTAAAACCAGTAGAGTAGCATGTGATTTTTATTTTATATTTTATTGAAGTTTTTTATTGAATTGTATGTACATTTAATTTAACTTGCATAAAAGTAGAGGCATGGCTTCTGGTAGATTGGCAGAGACAGGGGGAGGAAGTGGAGCTGTTTAGGGCGGGACATTGAGACTCTTGAATTTTCTGTCTCTCTTTTCATCCTCCGGATAATCGTTTTAACATACCGAACTTGGCAATACCTGGTTGAAATACTTTAGGAACGAGACAATAAATTAAATATTCTAAATTAATTAATAATAAATACATTTATTTGCTGCCTAACGCCCAATGGGACCTGCAGATAGGCACCAGCATACCCCTGCAACCCTGAAAAAAGGAGCAAGCGGGTCAGAAAATGAATGAATTAATAAATAAATTATAAGATTTATTAAATTTTTATTTTTTATTTTTGCGTCTTTTAGGGAATTTCTTTGTTTTTCAAACTGCTTTTGCTTTGTCTCCAGGTATGTGGATGACCTGTTTAAGCTCGATTCCTCTGTCGGAAGCAGCAATCTGAAACAGTTTGAGGAGGTGATAAACCAGGAAACCTTCTGGGTTGCCACAGAGATCCTGAGAGAACCCAATGCCTTGAAGAGGATGAAAACCATTAAGCACTTCATCAAGATCGCTCTACAATGCAGAGAGTGCAAGAATTTCAACTCCATGTTTGCCATTATTAGGTGGGCCTTACATTTTACTTGCAATGATAAAAGCTTTTATCACATTATTCTGTGTTCGCTGCTGTGCAACATCAATACTGCATCAAAGGTCCTCTGATCGCAACTAGAATGTGTTTCATCTCCACTGAAAGCTTTTGTACCAAACGAGGTTCAGCAGCTGCTCAGGCCAAAACTCCACTGCATCTGTCTCTGTTGGCCGACAGCGTTTAATACACGCACCCGAAAGCAGCAGTTGTACTTGTTTGTTATCTGGCCTTTGTGGTTTGTCACCTGATGGCTGTAAATTGGAAGACACATTTCAGCTGTTGTTTTGGGAGATTTAGGGTTAACCTTAACCCCTAACCTTTATTAAATGGCGCTTGTTGGTGACGGCCTAAGGTAACTGTTAAGATTGTACTTTACTGAAAGACAAAGGCAGTGGAAATAGATCCTTTTTTCAAAGTTTGACACACCTGAGTGAATGAAGAGGTTAGTTATCAGGATTTTTGCTAGGTAATGAAATATTTGTCACTTCAGTCAAGAAAAAGGAGCCTTCTATAGGCGCATTTCCACTAAGCCAACTTCCGCCAGAACTATGAGTATAAATTCCTAACATTCCCGGGAGATTTACCTGGGCAGAGAATCATCCCTGTTTGCGGAAATCTCTTGAAACAGCGAGGGACTTGGAGTAAGGCATGTTTACGGAGCTGATGCCTGATTTGAAGCAAATCTGCTCAATGGAGGTTTGGACCAGCTAGGGGATCAAACACTGGATGGATGACCAGATCCAAGCCGCCATTTCTAGTGACAACGAAGTCCAGCGTGTTTCCCACGTATGTGGGTCAGTGTTGTGGCAGTTTGAATGAATAAGACTGAGTCAAACTTTAGGGTTGCTGGTCAGATGCGGTCACAGGGTTTAATATGTCAAAGAGTTTTGGAAACACACCGGTCTGGGATTCGAAGGTAAACAAGCTTTCAGTGTGTGTGCCTCAGTGAATCTGCTGCTGTTCAGTGTTGTGTGTTTTTTGCTGATAGCGGTAGTCATAACATAGCGGAGTCTCCTCAGGCAGAGACCTTGGTGGGTGCTATCAGTGTACTATGGTTTTTGCCCTGCTTAGGGCAGTCTGACCGGAAGAGAGTTCTGTAATTGCATATCAGTCATGTTTAGGCTTAAAAATAAGATTCATCATAGTCTAACTGTTGGTGGAAAAAAAAGGTCACTTCTTATTTTTTCTTTCTCCATCTCTCTCTCCTTCTTTGCATCCTTTGCTCTCTCGCCCAGCGGGCTAAATCTGGCACCGGTGGCCCGACTTCGGAGCTCATGGGAAAAATTGCCCAGCAAGTACGAGAAGCTGTTCGGGGACCTTCAGGACGTGTTCGACCCGTCCAGAAACATGGCCAAGTACCGCAATGTGCTGAGCAGCCAGAGCATGCAGCCACCCATCATCCCATTGTTCCCAGTGGTGAAGAAAGACCTCACATTCCTACATGAAGGTACAAGACCTACTGGAGCACAGTTCTTGCTGATTGAATAGTGACTTGGAGTTTTTTCATGACAATGTACATGACCGAGTTCAGGCTCTACTTCTGCTAATGGTTTCACTAATACAGGGTCTGAGTCAGCAAAAAAATATCATGTGACTTAAAATGCATTAATGTGCAAGAAATAAAAACACAAGTTCCTCTGCCTGACGAAAAATAATACAAAGGTGTTTTTTTGATGCACAAGTAAAACAAATGGGTCTCATCATTAGTCATCACTGGTTTTCTCTACATTAATGACGACTGATGAGACTCTGATCTTCTGTGATTCACTCTTTTCTTTGATTGTTTTCAGGCAATGACTCTAGTGTTGATGGCCTTGTGAACTTTGAGAAACTCAGGATGATTGCTAAGGAGATCAGACATGTGGTGCGGATGACCTCTGCCAACATGGATCCTGCCCTCATGTTCAGACAGAGGTTGGTTGTTTTGAACTCACACTTCACACAAAATAGTAATAAGTCCCCAAAACCTTTTCTTTAGATCAAAAAAGATAAATTTTGGCAACTTTTTGTAATTTTGGAAGGAATTATATCAGGGGGTGTGAAGTGTAATATGTAGATATATGAGACGACATGTAGTAAACTAGTACGCGGGGGTTTAGAAAGTTGTACAAAATGACTTCCTTTTAGTTTGTTTCCTTTCAGCTCTGACACTTTAGAAAAAAGGGAAGAGGAACCCCAAGACTAGCTAAACAGACTGCTGTTGGTGTTGAGTAGAGATAAATGTTGGCAAAAAGGGCCCATCAACATCTATTCTAGATTCTTCACCCACAGGATCAAACACACACCGGAGGTCTGCTTCAATCAATCCCAGTTCATTTCGAGTTTCCAGGTCGTGTCTCTGTTAAAGATTGATGAACTGTAACCATGTGACAACACAGATTGATTGGAGGTGGATGTGGAATTGATGCCTGCCAGTGTGTGTAGTTTATGTCACACAGTTTATATGTGTTTGCCACAGTGTCTCACTGCTGCGGTGCATGACTGCCCCCTACAGAGACAACCCTTACACTGCAGACTGTAGATGTGGGAGGGAAAAGAACACAAAACACCTACGAATATTTAAAGGTTTTTAGCGATATGATGCAGGGATGCACATTTAGGAAAACTGAGGATGAAGGAATAAAATAAAGTTAAATTAAAACAATTGATCCCCTCATATTGTTAAACGTGGGTCAAGGCTCTTCCTTATATGTAAAATTCCTTCAAAGTAAAAGCTCTTGTGTTTTCTAGCAAAGAACTGTGAGCCTCTAAAAAAATGTCTGACTTATTTATTTATTGTCATGACTATTAAAAAGCACTTATTCTAACATTGTTAGTCTACGGCTACTTAGCAACGGTCAAGTCTGTTAAGGTGCAATATGATTATTTGTGCATAATCTGCCATTCACTGCCAAAAACCAAAGGAGAAAAAGCACTTACTACCTAAATGAGCCTCACTGTGCTTGTTTTTATTAAATAAAGTACAGTCCAGCTTTACTCAAATTTAGAGCTGGGCATTAATTCAGATTTCCCAAAATGTATTAATTTTGCTTGAATATGGAAGACATCTAATGATGTAAATACTAAAGTAACTCTAATTGGGTGCAGTGTAAAAAATAGTCATCTTTACATTAAGAATTGAGGCCACAGCCATACATTACACACAGATTAAACAATATTGATTCTATGGATCGATATCAGGCCATTCAAAGGAAATTCTATTTAAATTGATTTGTCAATTTAAAACTGTGTTGAAGAACAGTTAAGGACAGTAACTGCAATTTAAGCCTTGAAGTAGTAACGTGTAAAACATGTGCATTTGTCTGTTTGGTTTACTATTGTTGAATAATAAATTATCATCATTGTATACACATTTCAATAAAAGGAAGTCACACAGATACAACCAAACTTAGGTACTTATTGTGGGATTTATACTCCATTATAGGATAGTATTTTCCTTTATCACACAGCTGCTCAGTTAGCTGATGCTAATGACAGCAGCCTGTGGTCACACCAGTGTAAGAAAGCAGGCCACGCCCTCTTCAGGTTGATATGGGGACATGTGCGATGTCTGGCGTCCTCCCATCTTCAGTCATCTCCTGTTTGTTTGTGCTAGCATGACCTCAACATAGTCTTGTCCCCCCTTCCTCCAATCTTTGGCATTGGTCTTTTAAGTCACGCTTCAATCTTCACGCCTCTTGCTTGCAGGAAGAAGAGGTGGAAGAGTTTAGGGTAAGTTTGTCCTATGGTTACCGGTTTTAGCCTGGTTCTGTTCTGAACCCGGCTGAGAATTCAGCTCACCCTGCATCCCCCTCACTGCCATCACCTCTGCATGTCTGCCTGGACCGTGTCTGCCTGTGCTGCTCGTGGTTAATCTTTTGGTTTGCAGTGCCTGTTTACCTGAGCCTCCAGTCCATCATTTGGCCATTCATAGTCTTTAATGGTCATTATTGTGTCTGTGAGTCATATAGTAGCTTTGATTAACACTAATGATGTCATTAAGTAGCATCAAGCAAATGCACAGTAGACGTGCATTGTAATTTAGATGATTACAGTGACATTTACGGTAATCAGATGAAAAGATTCATAATAATATATACCATCATCTATAAGGTAAAGGAGGAAATGTCAACATTTTATTTCACCTTATGTGGCGGTGCATTTTTAAACACTACATATTGGTGCGTAGTCAAAGTAAGGGTAACAAATATGTTATTTATAAGGATTTAAAAATAAATGTTGTATGTTTTATTATTTGGCTAAATATTTGTAGTTCAAGCTACCAAATGAAATACAGCTGTTACGTGAGATCAAACTCAGACATACTGTAGTGGCCATTTATTTGAAGTGAAAAAACAACCATCAATCAGCCTAAAATACACAAAAAGGTCTAAATCTGTTTATTATTGGCAGGGGGTACAGAAAAGTAAGGGACTACAGAAACAGCCACGATGCATAAATGCATCAATGATAGAGAGAGAGAGAAAATGAAGAACAGAAAAGAAGTCCATTTTCTCTCCAATAATCAAGAATTCATAATCATATTCTGTCAATAAATGATAAACTTTAGTTACCAAAAACAAAGATAAATCATGTATTGCCACGCAGGCTACGGTAATGTTTGAAACCATATTCTAATATAATCAGATGATTTCATACATTTTGTGTGTTTCTCTCACGATAGGGTTCAAATTTTTAAGTAATAATGATCTTAACCTCCAGAGCAAAGCTAAAAGCAAATCAGAGGAGTGTGTTAAGCTACTATTTGACCCAGTTGTCTGTAAATGCATCATGCCGTTTAATTCCCCATATCAAAATAAAATGTGCTTCTACTGTATATCTTAACCCTTTTTGCCTCCATCTAACAGAATGTTGTGCTCCTCTGTAGTGTGATAGCATGACACACCAGGTAGCGCTGCCTCCCTGTCAGTGCATGGTCCTGTTTTTCAAACTACGCCCACCCCGCCAACAAACTCAGATGTTCTCGTGTTAACTTAATACCACATAATCATATGTGGCAGGAAAGTAGTTCATGTCCTGAAGCTAATCGTACTAATGGCTGTTTATCATGTCCCCCTTTCTTCTGTATTCATGCCTACTTTTCCTCGCTTCCTTTATCTTCCTTATGCTTTAATTTCGTCCTCCATTTTTCCTCCTTCTCCGACGCCGTTCCTCTCCATCAGGTCGTTGAGTCAGGGCAGCACCAACTCCAACATGCTGGAGGTACAGGGCGGCGCCCACAAGAAGCGGGTTCGCCGCAGCTCTCTCCTCAACGCCAAGAAGCTGTACGAGGACGCTCAGATGGCCAGAAAGGTGAAGCAGTACCTCTCCAACCTCACCGTGGAGACCGACGAGGAGAAACACCAGATCATGTCTCTGCAGTGTGAACCAGCGTTCAACACGCGTGAGTTTCACACGTCCCATCAACCTCTCAAAATCATTATCTATTAGGGATCTGAATCTTTGGGTGTCTCACGGTTCTATTCTGATTCTTAGGGTCACAATTCGATTCAAAACCGATTCTCGATTTAACCGATTCTCGATTCAAAAATGTATACAATGCACAGTGTGTTAAGGCACATTATGGCATCAAAACAATACAGTTTGTATAAGATCATTTTAAATAAACTGATTCCAATGATGTAATCACACAAAGGCAAACTTAAGACAAAAGGTAACATTTATTCATGCTAAATACATAAAAACGTACTTACTATACAAGAAATAACTTAAAATTATAAATAAAATTACTAAAATAAAAGCTCAGCAACTACAATAATTGTATAACTGCTTTCGTCCTGTACTTTGTCTATTGTTGTTGTTGTTGTTGTTGTTGTTGTTGTTTTGTGTTTCTACTTGTATTGTTTGACTTGCAAAAAAAAAAAAAAAACAATTTTTGGAGTTTATGAATTGATTTAGAATTGTGGATGATTAAAATCGCGATTCTTATGAGAATCGATTTTAACCCCCACCCGTCTATGAATCTAAAGGCCCTGCATTTGTCTTTGTGACGAAAATGTTCAAGGTTAGTTAGTTTAGTTTAGTTTGTTTGAGCAATTTGTATTCATATTTTTTGACAAAACACGAGCTAATAAAAGCTCAAAAGGAGTCGGCCGAAGCTTATAGGCACCTACCCCCATATTCATTTATCATTACAAACATGCAAATAGCAACATTAACAACAGAAAAGCCTTTAAGTACATTTTGATATCACACAGTATTATCACAATCTACACACATATATACAGTATACATACATTATGTTGGTGTTCATAGCATTTATATGAATTCCTTTCTGACAATTACTAATACCCATCATCACTGATAATCAGTACTCAATCCCTTCAACTCCCATTTGTGCTATTTATGGAGATTATTTACTAAATTTTTATTGTTATTGTAATTATATTATAATCAAAGCTATAATCATTGACACAATCATTGTTATCACTTTTGTTTCTATTAGTATATTATTAGCACCATACTATGCTATGATTATAATATTAATAAACACTATCCCAATCAGTTACTGCAGTGATATATGTATATATATGTATTTGTATATATTTATATCATACTAACATTTTAGCAGCTACAGTCACAGTAAGAAAACTAAAGCCTGAAATATATGTTTAATTATAACTTCCTAATTTTGTATTACATTATTGTAGTAATGTTTATATTATTGTTATTTTAATTTTATTTTATTAATGTTTATGTTATGTTTCCACTTCTTCCTGTTACCATGTGATCCAATTTCCTTCTTGCATTTTTTGTGGTCCTTAAAATATTTAAAAACGTGTTGCTAAAGAACATAAAGACCTAATGTTTGTTTTGTTGGCTTCAACCAGTTCACAAATTATTATGCAATTAACATTGAAATACATGAAAAGTCTTTGAAAATTGATAATTTTTTACCCAACCCAACTCCTCTGCATTAGACTTTAGAAGGTTAATCAGTTAATGTGACAATGGGAAATGATTTGTTGGTTTATGGAAACGTTTAGAAATAAAAAAAAAAAACATGTATGTAATAAATATATAAATACAGTAACTATCTTAAACCATCCATTTTTGCTTGGTGGGTATTAAGGCTATGTTACAGCTGGAAAATGAAGAGTTTGCGCTCCAGTGGTCTCTGAAGAAGAGTTTCAGTGTTTTTGTTGAACATCTTTGATCAGTTTAAATCATACGCTCTAAAAATATGTATGTTGTAGGAAAAATAGGAAATATTTACGATCCTTGGAAATCCAGATGTTTACAATAGTTTTCATTGAACCAATGTTGATTTACATCTTTTGGATCATGAGGTTGTTTAATACGTTATTTTATGTCGTAGTGTCAAAGACGTTGAGCGAGAGGCGATCCACGAAGTCGGAAATGTCTCCGGTTTCTCTGAGATCAGCTCTGCCTTCGGGGAAAACTCAAAACAGGGTGTCACAGGTTCTTCAGGTCCAGGTTCCACTGAACCCGCTGAGAAAGAAAAGCACGGCAAAGGACATTGGAACACTGAGTGAGGCCCAGTCTTTGTTCTAATCATGTTGTATATTCATGTAAAAAGCTCACATCTGTGTCCCGTGCTTTCGTTACATTTTCTATAACCAAGTCACCTGCTTTTGATTTCTCCGTCACTCCCCACAGACTCCAACTCTCCACAGGTGGTGAAGAAGCCCCCGGTGAGCTCATCAGACGAGTGGAGCTCAAAGAGGCCGTCTGACGACATCATCTCCTCTGTGTCCTCTCTTCACTCTAGCCCCACAGTGTCACCTCAGGGCTCCCCACGCAAAGGTCTGTTACCTTCTGCACCTCCATCACCAGGGAGACGGCTTGTCAAACACCAGGCGCAGCTCTAAAGCTCAGAATGTTGGATGTTTTACAAGAGATTTTTTAATGTCACCCAGAAATAGCTGGAAAGCCCTCAACTTAAATTAACTACATTATTGTGGCAGATCAAAAGATTGATAATATAACCAAGTGGTTTTATGAAGTCATTTGTTTTTAGCAGAGTTGAACCATTTACATTCCTCTGTATTTTAGATTATTACCACGGGCTGCTGTAGTTTAGACCATCATGGCCAATATTGATGTGTACTTGAGTCAATCTTCAAATCATAGAAGAATAAAAAGGAAATAAAACATTAGGTCCATTTGTAGTGCTATAAAGTTAGTAGGGGGTGTAAATCACCTGTTTCATTCTGATACGATACAATATCGATTATCAGAACAACTATTCAATATTGGCCAATGTCACAAAGCCTGCCACAAGACAATATTGATTTGTTTTTGCGATTTTTCTCACATTAGAGAATAAAAACAATGTTGATACATTTTGAGAATTTTATGAAAAAAAAATGATTTGAAAAACATTTTTTCTTGCCAACTACCCTTTGGTGTTTTAACAAAAAAATACAAGAAGAAGGTAAACTGGTGATGGATATCAATGTTTATACTTCAGATTAATTTGACTAAATCATTGATCAAACAATTGATTTAGATCGATTCATCTTTACACCCCTATTAGTTCGCACATCAAAAACAATAAGAAGACTATTCTGAGTAATACGATAATTGAACACCAAACTTGAGTGTCTCGATCCGATATCGGATATCTGTCCGATATTAGCCTGAAAACGAATATCGGATTCAAATTTCCAAATTTTCCGATTTTTTTTCAAATTTATTTTTCAAATAATTTTTTTTATTTATTTTATTCAGTTGTAGAATACTGTAGATATTATGTTTAAGGTTAAAATTTATGTAATCAATTGGTTAATAACAAATGAGTCCGTTTTTCTTATACCTACTGTTGCTGACTATTGTTCTCTGTTTGAGTAACATCACTTGATCAAACCTTTTCTAACTACAAAATACACTACAAAATAAGTAAGTATAATTTTTTATTAGGGAGAAAAAAAAAGCATGTATGATTCATGCTGATATCGGATCAATATCGGTATCAGTCGATATGAAAGCCTGCAGTATTGGTCTCATATCGGAAATGAAGAAGTTGTAGGAGAATTCTCTCCTTCAAATAATAATATTTATACAGTGAGTTTGATAATTTGTCAGTCATGGACTTCATTTTAACTCTGAACCCTCTCATCTTGTCCAGGGTTTACTGGGAACTCTTGAAATGAGAAAGGTTCTGCAAAAAAAAAGTTATTAACAATATTATGTTGTTTCTTTCTTGCTTTGATGTTTCAGTTGGAGGCGTGGCAAAGACCCACAATTCCAGTCAGATGAACTTGTCTGGATCTTCATCTTCCCTGACCAGTGACGCCAGCACAAAGGCGGGCACGGCCAGCCTGAGGGGCTACGGCATAGGTGGGGCTCTCCTTCACAAACGGATCCTTCTGATGACCAGAGAGAGCAGCAGGGAGAGGGAGACAGAGCAGGAGCAAAAACAGGAAGAGGAAAAGGAAGATGAGAAAACCAAGGCAGTTCAAAGAAGTGCATGTTTTCTGGAAAGATCTTGTGATGTGGCAAAGTCTCAGAGGGTCAGAAAAGGACGTTCGGCAGAGAAGAGGACAGGGACATGTACTGGGTCTCGGTTTAGACCTGTTTCTCAGCCCCGGTTGTTGACATCCAAACAGCACGAGCCCCCAATCAGAACCAGGTTCATGTCCCCATTCAGGATCCTGAAAGAAAGAAGTCAGTCCAGAGAGAAGCGTCATGTGGAGAACAGGAAGGAAATAGGAGAGACAGAGTCTTCCTCAGCTGAGCTTCAGACACACGGAGAGGAAGAGCAGAAAGGCAGGAGGTCCCTGAGCCCAAATCCTTTTCTCTGGCTGTGCAGAGACTCTCGCAGCAGAGAAGAACCGTGTAACACACCAAAGAGTTCCTGAGACTTTGGAGATTAGAACCTTATGTGCCACAGATAAGAAAGTGATTCTATTCTGAGTGAAAGGGAAAAGCTAAGCTCTCTGTTAGCCTGACATTGTTTTTTGTAGGTCTATTCTATGTTAATGCTGTGCTGACGTTCAACATTTCAGTGCGTTCTTGTTTTGTTGTGCAGCCTTTTTTGGATAAAGTTCTCAGTGTGATCCCCAGTGTAACATTCACTGTGTTTTCCACACAATGGGCCTCATACAGAAATATTCTCCAAAATACCTCATATTTTCTATAAGAGAAGAGAAATCTAGTTGCATCAGAGGTTCTTAAAGAGTATCTAAACCACAAGCCCACTTTTTTCTGCTGATTCTATATGTATTTGGGTTTTAAGTAGTGCTGTTTATTAATCCTAGTTCAACTCTTCACATTTTAGTCAAAGTATTTTAATTTTCGCATGTTGTTGTAAAATGTCAGTTACTGGCCTTTTAGGGTTGAACGCTGGCTTTTACAATTTAATTTTGATATTTGCTGAAACTGATTCTTTAGATTCTCCTGCATCATCACTTTCACTGTTGGCCCCGCCCCTCATATAAAAGCTGAGAGGAGGGAGGAGGGTTTCCTCCAATCACAGTCCATTTTTTTTAAGTTCCCTTCGAGTGGCAGCTCAGCAGAAAGGAGGGGTTTAGTTACTCTTTAACCTCCATAGCTCTACTTATTCGCACACAGATGATTAGAATATGTGACGACCACTAAACACCACATCAGGGCAGGAAACGAAGAGAAATAAGGAAAGGAAAAAAAAAAAAAAAACTTTATCAGCAGTGAAATGGAAATACTTTTGAATCAAATCAAACCCTGAAAAATGTCATCATCTTCATCGTCGTCATCATCCTTCTTTGTTTCAGACTCAGGAGTCAATTTTAAAAGCAATGACACAATTAGTATACACAAGATCAAAGCACATAAATATAAAACAGATGAAAACAAGTATTATAAAAGACAACTGTACCAATGTCACCACAAAGATGACTGGTAACACACAGAGATTATGAAATAAGTAATATTTCACAGCGTCAGTACTAGTGTTATAGGCACAGTGAAAACAAAGCATTAACAAAACAAAACACATGCAACGTTGTATCAAGCACAGAGATTTTTTTTAATAGTAAATAGACTTCATTTATACAGCGCTTTATGCCCAGACTGAAGTAGTCTCAAAGCGCTTTCCAGTATCAGCCCATTCACCCACCGATGGGACTGAGCTGTCATGCAAGGCACTAGTCGACCACTGGGAGCAATTTAGGGTTTGACACATAGAAGGGTATAGACTGGGATCGAACCCCCAACCTCTCGATCAAAAGACAACCCTGAGTAGTCAAGATAAGAAAACATCACAAAAATCCATGGGATAGGAAATATTTTTCTCCTTTATTTGTTATTATATGGCCTAATGTATTTGTCACCATCACTTTTTAGAGGCAGGGAAAACTTCTAAGGATTAAATGTAGACATTGGATGTATGTGTTATTCTTTAGTGCATCAACAACAGCAGCTTCAGTTTGTTTTCCTTTGATGAGAAGTGTCAGCCTTATGTTGCAGGGCTATTTATGAGCAGGTTTTAAACATTATTTCCTCAAATATTGATAATGAGATAACATTTATCGACATGAAACATTGTATTTTTAAACTTTTTTGTTTTTTTCATCATTTCCATTTTTTCTTTTCCTAAAAATTTTCAGCTAATCTGTTTACTAATGTGTCTGTGTGTTGTGTTTATTCCAGGTTATTCCCTGCTACCTGCTGGTAAAGCAGACAACCTGTCAGACTCCAGCCACAGTGAGATCTCCTCCCGCTCCAGCATCTGTTCTGTGGACTCTGTTCCGGCGCCTGGCCTGGACGAGCGCTGTAACAGCAGCAGCAGAACGTGTAACACCTTATCCGCAACAGTCGCCACCACAACGACAGCTGCCACGACCACCATCGCGATTGCTGAGAGCTCTGCAGCGATACACGCACACTTAAATGCTGATTACAGTCAGCCCAGCACAAGGTAGTGAGCTTCAGTTTCAGCTGTAAAGCCATAGATAGACAAATGAAACACATAGATTGTGTTTAATGTGAGTGTTAACATCAAAGGACACATTTAGCCTGAGGTGGGGTTGTATTATTCAACATGTGCTCATTTTTTGACAAGGGATTCAGTGTTGCCAGATACAACTGATGGTTTCCCACCAAAACCCCCCCCCCCAAAAAACTATAAAATCTGTTAAAATGTCATATGTTTATATTTATTTAGACAGCTGTTCCTCTGGGAATTCACTTTGATCTCCTGACATGTTTCAACTTTCAGAGGTGTCTGCTGATCCCTTTGATGATACCTTTCTGCATGTCTGCACATGCTGTTGAAGGTCAACACTACATGATATTACAACAGCAATGCATGTTTTGTTATTGCAAATAAATGAATGAATTTATTTTATTGCACAATTGTGTTCATCACCAGCCCTCCCTAAGGAAGGGTAAGAAACAGGAGAATATAAAAAGAGAGGGCAGTGTTACACCTAGGTGAGGGGGAAGGGAACAGGGAAGAGGGAGTCAGGGTAGGAAGATGGAAGGGGTGGGGAAGAGTTGACTGTTTTAAGGTGAGAGTGAAATGTGATGCTATAGCTCTGCATATTGTGCTTATTGATGATTCCTTTGATGATCCCTTTGATGATTCCTTGACTTCCGCATAATAATTCTATCAAGATTCTTTTTGTCTTTTTTTTTTATAATATGTTAAGTTTTCATTTAATTTGACCTTTAATGTTTCCTTGGAAATCTTGCTGGAAACATCAAACATCAAAGGAAACATCAAAGTAATCAGCAGACACCTCCGATGAAGACTGGCAGTTGAGAGTCAAAACATGTCAGGTGATCAAGGTGGATTTCCGGAGGAACAATTTAGACAGAATATATGAAATCTTAACATATTATTCAAAACTATTAAAATGTACTGGTATTTTTAGTACTATGTAATGTTTTCCACCAAAACATTCCAAAAGATGGAAACCCTGCATAGGTTTCTCAAACTATTTTGTTTAGGCACTCTTCTCGTTCCTTCTGTGTTTAAAAGCCCACATTTACAGCTATCTTCTTCTCTTTCTTCCTCCGTTAACTGCGTGTTGTTTTCAAACATAGATCCGTATAATCTGACTGAGTAAACAACACAATGATTTTAACCATCTGCTGCTGTTTATTTGCCTGTTCTGTATAATCCAGTCATTCTGCCTCATAAAGACAACGCTTTTAATAAGTCATCGCCATTTCAGAAATTATATTGATGCAGCAGCGTTGTCGTATAATGCTGACTTATTTTATAGAATATTACTTTTTTAATGGAGTAGCTTCTTGACAAAACCGTGTCAATGAAGGATCATCAGGCGGGGGGAGTTTGAACAATGTTTCAATAGGTTTTGAACCGTTTCCTTTGCTTTTCATTGGTTGTAAATAAAAACTCTCCCTTAGAATATCCTTGCTTCACCCCTAAAACACACTTCCCATGCTTGTGTCAGGGTTCTATAATGCTCCAAAGGTGGAATGATTCAGGAGGAGTTAGAGCACATATGTCCAACTTAAGGACCGGGGGCCAAATCCAGCCCTTGGATCTAACTTGGCCCGCAGGAAAAAGTAAAAACTGAAAGAGAAAACATGAAATAAATGACCAGTTAATTCAGTTGTAGATATCTCAGCCCCTCCATTTACACAAAGCCAATGATACTCCACAATATTTGCAGGTTTACAGTTTTACCACAGTTATGTCACATAATTGCAGTTATTTTAGATCTTGAATTGTTGAAAGAACTTTCAATTTTTCAAAATTTTGTAATTTCCTCACATTATTCCACAAATGTTCCCCAAATTTAATAAAAATTGGTCACATAATTAAGAAAATTTGGGTGAAGATGCTGCAGGAACTGGTACCTGTCACTTATTGCTTGAAAATTGTCGTGCTTTACATACGTTATATATCGTTTATACGTTAAAGTGCAAACTAGACCACAATAATGTTGAAATAACTTGATTTCCTGCCTAGAATCTGCAGCCCACTTAATATCAAACTGCTCCGTATTTGGCTTCTGAACTAAAATTAGTTTGACACCCCTGAGTTAGAGGAACACATTGGCCCCCATTTATCAACCTTGCATGAAAACGGGTGAAAATCTGAATACACATTTGGTCGTACGACAGGACCAACGCGTGACTTGTGAACATTCGTATTTGACCGATCTCAGCGTGCAAATGATCGGGTGTTGATAAATGCGGCAGCTGAATTTGATCGTCGTTAACATGTTATGCCCTGGAGTAAAACAAATATGTGTTTTTTATGTGTGAAAACTGGAATTTAAGAAGGGCATTAAAACGCTGTGGAAGAGAATCAGTTACCAAGCAGGTGATGTCTGCCCCCCTGTGTGCACTTTGAGTAAATTCACAACAGAGATCCTGGAGACACACACGAGTATGATGTTTATATCAGCCGCAGTCCACACGCTTTAGGCAATAAATATCACATTAAAATAAATTAACGATGGAAGCGATGGAATTTGTTTTATTATTCCATTTAGATCTGCTGTGAATGTGTGTCTATTTATGCTTAAATGACAGCTGAGACTTGTTTAATACTTTATTTCAGTCTCAGTCAGATTTGGCTGTGCTGAACCACAAATCCACAGTCAGGTTTGCGTACACGAGCTCAGACCTGATGTTAGATCTGATTGTAGCGTACGCTCACGTCAGAAATACTGAAGCTTGCGTAAATTTGGTCGACCGCACTTAGTACGTTCAGATTTGAAGATATGTATGGTTGATAAATGACGGCCCATGTTGATTTTTCATCCTACATGTTCAGAAGACTTTTAAATGTGCTGAATTTAAACTGTTTCTTTCTTTTGCGCCTTCAGTAGTTCTTCATCGTCGGCTCGAGGAAGCGTTACCCGAGGCTCCACCTTCACCTCCTCCATCTCCACGGAGGAGCTGACGCCCGACCACACCTCTTTGGACTCTGTGGCCGACAGCGGGCGAGGCAGCTGGACGTCCTGCTCCTCCAACTCCCACGATTCCTTCCAGAGCCTCCCCGCCTCCTCCTGCCGACCCTGGGACCACGGGATCCACGGCATCCTCCCGCACACGCACCTGGCCTCCTTCAAGCACTCCCAGCTCTCCAGGCCCATAGCGGAGGGTGAGTCCCCCACCCCCGCATGGGCCAACAACGACGACGCCTCCAAGCAGCACACCAGGAACTCCAGCTCGGACCTTTCCAATCAGTCCAGGCAGAGCTGGGCGTCGTCCAGTTCGCTGTCCGACACCTACGAGGGCAATTACGGGACGATAAAGCGGCGAAACACCTCGGAGAACCCTTCCTCGCCCACCAATGAGGAAGAAGGGCAAAGCACAGACCCCGCCTACAAAATGGTGACATCAAGCACAGACAAGGGCCTCATGGGTGAGGGATCAAGTTGCGAGTTTGATTCCCAGTAGATACAGTTGTTGTAGGGTCTTAAGTTAAAGAGAGTTTTTGCTCATGTTGCCAGATCCAAATTTCATAAAGTCTTGAAAATGGTCAAGATTTAAAGTCATTAAATGTAGGTGTGCACTTAGAGAGTAAAGTAACATCAGCATCAGAGTTAGTGTCAAATACATCACTAAATAGTCCCTCGATTGTTTATATTTTCAAGACAAACAAATCTTTCAGGCTTTTATTTCAAAATAAAATAAAAGCTCTATTACACTCTATTCTAAAAAAAAATAGAATGGAATGTAATTCAAATTTTAAGCTAGTTGGCTCTTCTACCCATCACTCCCCTTTTACCTTTAGGCTTTAGTTTGTATAAATGCATTTAGGGCACTTCTCACAGTTTTTTTAATTTTTTTTTATCATGAGTCAAATCAAATGATTGACGGATGTATTGATTTTATTGTAGTTGTGTGAATCCACCACAGCCATCCATCCCATTGGTTATACACATTTATTTTTTATTTATTTATTTATTTCATCCTTTTTATCACCTGTTATAATCACGTGTGTTCCTAAAACATCACATTAATTTGTTAATATTATTATTATTATTATTATTATTTTATCATTTTCTTCTGTTGTTTTCTTCCCCTCCTCCTCATCACCACGTTACTTTCTCTCCTGTTCCCCACTCCTCCCTCGCTCCCCTCTCACTTTGCACCACCACCTCCTTTCCTTTGAACCCTCACCTCCATCATTCAGTGTACTGTATCACCTCCGCCACCAAGGACGAGCGTTACCGAGCTCCTCCTCCCACCCCTCCAGGCTACCAGGGTCTGGCTCTGGGAGATCTGGCAGATGGAGTAGTAGTTGGGCTCCCCAGACCTCCACACCTCAAACCTCCTGAGTACAGCGTGGCCCTGCAGAGGAGCAAACTGCTGCAGAGCCCCGGAGCGTCCGGCAGTCTGGCTGAAGCGCGGAGAATGGCTGGAGGTCTTCATCTCCAGCATCAGGACGTACGGACGGGGGGCTCCAGACCCCCCAGCATCTGCCTTGCATCCCAGGATCTGGTAGACAGTGAGGACGGTGAGTGAGATTATTACGTTTTGAATACATAAATGACCCCTTAATAATGATCAACACCATCAGGCCAAACTTTTATATTAGAATGAATTTAACTTGAATAGTTTTCATCCAAATCGTCTCAAATTTACTGACAGCATTAATGAGTACAGGAGTATGAACCCTATTGGTTATGGTGATGAGATGACCTTTCCTGCAGCGCCATCATTAGGTTGAACTTTCAGTTTTAGAGTTAGTGTATCTTGAAAATATTTCTTCCAAATCTTTTCTAATTTGGGGTGCACTCATGAACCATAGCGATTGATGACCCCCCCAACCCCACCTTCCTCTCATAAACATATTTATTTACTTAATTGTCGCTCCTTTTTTGTAACATTTGGGGTTATTCACTACAAAGTCCTCTACGTCACTTTTACTGTGAAAGAGCTGTTCCAAAACCTCATTGAGAGTAAACCTTTTTCTAGAGAACATTTTCAAGGGTGTAGATTGCAATACAGACGGGATGTAAGGTCACAAATGGGTCACACACAGTTTTACACAGCTATAGCAGTATCACTATGATAATTTTTTGCTCTGTACCCATACCTATCAAATAGGGAAAAGTCATGAAATGTGAAGCAAAACTATAAACCATTATTTTTTTGGAACGATAAGCATTGAATGGGGTTACATTGACAGCAAGAATCATAGGAGGGTTAAATAAATTAAGAGATACTGGATTACAAATAGAAACAAAACATGGAGTTAGAGTCGTTTTTAGCTTTATTTAATGTTGTTTATATGTATATGTGTACAGGTTTGTGTAGAAAAGTTAAGTTTAATATTTATTGATTTGTTTATTGGGTGAAACTTGTCATTTTCCTTGTCCTCTGGACAATAAATGACTCCAGCAATACGTCACTGATCATCAGTGAGTGCCCTCTAGTGGTCATCAAAGTCATTTAAAAATAGCCATTTCTCAAACTGATTAGTATTCACTTTTCCTGAAAAGAAACAACTTTTTTTCTCACTAAGATATTGAGTTTTAGTGAATTAAATTTTCAATCCAATAATCCCAATTTTGAGATTTATCTTTTTTTAATGTAACATGTTGATGGGTTGATAATACGTCATCTTTTTACATATATATAAAATAAAGGCTTTTGCATCCAAAATCAGCCAATTTTATTCATTATATGTAAGCCATATTTAATTTCAATAAAATGAATACAATTGAAATAATTTAGTGATTTAAAAAAATTACATGAAATATATTAACTTACAAAAAATGAAATGGTCTCGAGGCTCAAAGAAAACTCATTAAAAGTTGGAATCTCCTTTTTTTCAGATGAACAAGTGTCTGCGGTTTGAAGACAAACACTCAAACACGGGTCAGTCTGTCGTCATCCCGACATCTCAAGAGCACACATTTTCTAAGCCCCGCCCCCACAGATCAACCTGTCATCACCGGACGCCTCTAACATCTTCTTGAACTTTGATCCGACTGGGATCAGGTCATGTGACCACCTTCACCTCTTTTTAAACCTTTTCTTCTTCTTTTTTTCAAACACAAGGAGTTTTAAAGAAACTGTGACTGTGATGTTTGCAGGACGAGGACGATGTGATGAAATCTCAACTTTTAATACCACAAATGAAGAAGCAAAGGGACAATAATGCCATAAAACCGCTTCGTACCTCCGTCTTTCACTCCACGTGGGAATATTACCCTGAAATGTTAAAGATGTTGTACAGAGTTTTTGGGGGATTATTCACTGTCTTTGTTGTACATGTATGTACACTCATTCTTCTTCTTTTTAAAATGCATCTTAAGCTTTGGGAGGCGAGTGATTGGAAAGAGACATAAAGCTTTGGCTTTGTAGTGTATTATGTTTAAGATGTCGCTGTAGCATTCACACAGGAAGTGACTCTCGTGCAGGAAACGTCCTCCGTACCCACAGCATGTTTTAGCCTTCCTCTGAGGAAGAGTGTGGTTGGTTTGTAGCACTTTTTGTTGGAATGATGAGCAGTTTAAAAAAAAGAAAGAAAAAAAAAAAAAGACGACGACGTCTCTCAGGCTGCTCGTACGCGACGATGCTAGGTGCGTTAGCGGCAAACTTCCTCTTTAGATGTAGCATAAACGCTGTAATATAGCTTGTTTCTAGGAGCTGGAGATCAAACGCGTCGCTGCTTCCCGTAGAGTCAAACACGCATTGTTGTTTTTATTCCAGCAGTTGGTAAATAATTAGCACTGTGGGATCACACACCCTGCAAAGCATAGAAAACCATTATCACACGTACACACGCACGCACACACTGTTTACTGATGTAAAGGCTGCAGGTTCAGGTGTAAATTACAAAAATAACTCCATTTAACTTTAATTTTTTCCTTTCCATTTGTTGTTCAAAGAATATTTTGTAGACTATTTAAAGAAAGTTGCTCGAAGTGAATTTATTTGTATGAAAAGCAGAAGCAAATGTGTACATGTGGAAGTGATTAGTAGTTGTTTATCTGCGGGGGTGTAACTGGATTTAGACCTTCTCCTCTTTCTGCTTTGTGATGCTTTTTTTTTTTATTTTTTGTTTTGTTTGTGCCACACAAAGACTTGAAATGATTGATGCTAATATATACAGGCATACATATGGATTTCTACATATATATATATATATATTTTGTTGTTCCTTTGCCATAGATTAACGTCAGCTGATGGTGTGTATAGAGAAGAGAGTCCTCTATGGAGGCTATTTTTGAATATTTTGTCATAGGAAATGATCAGAGGCTGTAAACGCTCCTCCTTTAAAGGAATTTCTGTTGATTCTTCTGCACGCTTCCTGGTTGTGTCGTTTCTTCTTCTTCTTCTTCTTCTTTGTGTGTGTGTGTGTGTGTGTGTGTGTGTGTGTAATCGCTGCTGTGTTCAAGTGTGTAAGTTGAGTGAAGTTTTTACTTTTTAATCATCGTTTTTATCCCAGGCTTTTCTTTACTCTATATTTCTGCTAACTGAACTTCTAAGACTGATTTCACAATTTTTACTCTTTTTTTTTTTTTGTTTAGTTTTTTTTAAGCCGTCATTGATCATAGAAACGTATGCGTACACACAGACTGAGTGTCAGTAACTGACAGATCATGGGTTTTTATTTTTTGCACAGCTTTGCTCCTCGGAGTATTTACTACAGATCAGTATTAGCGCTCAGCTATTGTTTCTTCTACCTATAGTTTGCTTTAATATGAATGAAAATAATTAACTTAAAGAGTAACTAAACCCCCCAAAACCACCTTTTTTTCTCCTGCTGAATACTAATGTATTTGGGTATGAAGTGGTTCAGTTTATTGATCCCCGTCCAACTATTAACGTTTTAGTCAAAGTATTTCAATTTGGCATATTTTGTTATAAATAATTTCAATTATGTTTTACAATTATCCATATTCAATTACAACTCAATTATGATTATGGTGACTAGCATTTTTTTCCAATTATAATTATTATTTTACCCTGGAATCAATTACAATTACATTTAATTATAAATTCTCAGCCTTTAATGAAAAAGTCCATGAAAACGTAACCTTGCTATTGTGTTAGCTTTGTGTTAGCATCTCTTATGATAACGGGTCAGTTCTGACCCATGTCGTAAGTAACATAAGTAAGTCATTATGTTACAATAATATGGTATGGAACACATTTTAATAATGGTTTACTACATACAGTAGGTAGCCTGTATGCGTAGACCATAAAACTGTAACACGGTTCCATAGTTTTGCATTTAAATAAATTGTAAATGACAATTACAATTACAAAGTCAATTATCTGAATTCAATTACGATTACAACAGCAACAGATTTTTTTAATTACGATTTCAATTATAATTGCGTAATAATCATAATGAATTATAATAGATATGTCTGGAAACTCTGGCATTTTAGTCTTACATGAATTTTATTGTAAGCTATGTTATTTATTCATACTTTTTGTTTTTTTATGGACCAGTCATGTGTCTGAAATAAAGTTATATATAATTAACAATTATGCAATTACAATTATAATTGACCCCATCCCTGCTGCCCTCTATGGGTTGAAACCAGGCTATTACAATTGTTTTTTGCTATTGGCTGAGAACAAGGTCATGTGATGTTTTGGGACCATCTTGCGTCACAAACAAGCGCTTTTAGCCCCGCCCATTTTATAAAAATGAGTACCTGTGGGCTGTGATTGAGAGAGGAGTGAATAGAGATTGATATTGTGTAATGAGAAGCTAGCTAACATAGCATAGATTGTTCATTGGAGGTTCTATTGTATAGACTGGGCGTGTCTTAACTGCTCCAGGAGACCCGCCCATAATCAAGGCATATTTTTTAAAAATTTCCCTCCTAGTGGTAGGTCAGGAGAAAGCAGGGGTTTAGTTACTTTTTAAATATGGAAAATATAACAAAACCTGAAAAATCCTGATCATGTGCACATTTGTTTTTCTTCAATTTGTCACATTTTTGTAAAATATGTTCTTTTTTCGAGGCTAAAACGCGTTCATTCTCTCAGCACTGTGAGCACAACATGTCAGTGTTTGTAATATAAGATAAACGTTGCCTTTTTCTTCTTCTTCCCCTTCTTCCTCTTCCTGTCCCCGACTCATTCCGTCGCCGTGTTTACCTGGAATGCAATAACAGAGATGTGAATGTGTTCTGGCATTACTGCAGAAATGCACAACAATAAGCTTCAATGTGGTGAGTGAACTGCACAACCTGTACAGGTGTGTTTAAACCCCATGTCTGTGGCGTTACAGTTTTGCTTTTGGTCTCACACGTATAGCTGTCGTAACTTATGTCTTTTAGAAAGACAAACATGATTTGGCTCGTACGCTTTTTAAATGTCTTTTTTACAAGTGACTGTAAATAGTTGTTCTATTTTTGTTAAAGAGAATGTTTAAAAAGGAAAAAAAACTAAATAAAAAAAAAAGGACCTTTTGTTTCTCTGAGTCTACTGATAAAGAATTTGGACGATGAATAAAATGTTAAGCTTAAAAACGGTTTAACGTGTGTTATTGTGGTCTTTTAGCTCATTAGCATTCATACTGTACATAGAGAGATGAAGAAAAACGGTCATTAAAGTCTGATGGATGTCTCGTGCATTTACCAAACTGGGTCAGTGTGTTGTGAATTCAACAGAAACATGAACACGTTGATGTGACCAAAACATTTCCACCAGAGGTTCTTCAGCATTCTATTCCCTGGGAATTTGTTTCTAAGTCACCTCAGGATTACAACGGTTTTTTTTTGAGCTGTTTTTAGGTTGAAAATACAAATAAAAACTAAACAGTCTACCAAGAAAAACAAACTGAAACCATTCAAAAATAACGATGTACCTGTTTTCTTTGAATTTTTACATTTTTCTAAAAAAAAAAAAGAAAGAAGTGTAATTTTTAACCATCTCCAATAACTCTAAAATAAATAAAGCCTCCATGACATCCTTTGGGTCTATGTACCCTCATTTGAGAACCAATGATGATGTCGTTGACATATTTCCGAAAATAAGGTGTTCTGTGCTACATTAGCTCGTAAAGGTACCAAGATATCGCAATATTAAAACGTCACAAAATGTATAGCCAGGAGTACCAGTGGTATTGTGAAAAAATCCACACAATCTGTTTATATTTCAATATGTTGAGTTTAAAAGGTCAAATCCAGAGTAAAATTTCAAGTATGTCCAGAGTTAAATAAATATTGTATTTTGTGAAAGTAACAGGAGTGGGGAAAATAATATGATTTGATTATTTTTTAAATGTTAAACTCTTGCAATAATGATGGACTGCTCCAAGGTACTTAACGTACACTACTTAGCTTTTTTTTAAAAAAATCATTTAAAAAATATAATAATAGTAACCTGAAGTAGATAGCATACATATTCCAGTACAGTAGGTGCCGATATGCACCTGTTCAAGTTGGAGTTGTACACACCAATGACCAAGAAACAAACAAACAAGTCAAATAAAAGCATTGATTTTCCAACTGCAAAATTGTTTTCCAAAAATATTGTATAATATTCTGGTGTCATTAACCCATTATCGACTATAGTATGGTGAACTCTGCATCACTGCCGACCTGTCATTGCCTCTCACCGAGGGCTGATTTTAAAGGTTTGCACGCGTAGAATTGTAGCTGATCGTTAAACGCCAGAAATCTATTTAGCGCATTAGCCTCTAATGAATATACTATCTGTGTCTCTGCCTGATCGTCAAAATATTGGGACGAGATGCAAAGAGTTCAATTTAAAGTTCCATTCATCCATTTTCTGACCCGCTTGATCCTGTTTTTTTTCATTTGTTTTTTTTGAGTCGCGGGGTCAATATAAAAGTTTTTTTTTTTTGTAGTTGTTTACCACCCTTGACAGGCAGGTCTTTATTGTCACAGCTTTACTCACAGATGGCTGCAGGCGTTGTTGCAAGAACGAAACTAAGGCAGACTGAACACATTCTTAACTTCATCTGTTGTTCTTGTTGCTTATATTCATGTTTATTTGTTGTAATTCAAGAATATATTTAAGTCTTTTTAATCCACTTGAAATGTCATTCCCTTAAATCCTAAAACTTTATAGAATAAGATGCTGACATTAGTTTAATAAAAGCTTTTTTAATGCTAACAGAAGTCTTCATTGTGTGATATGTTGCTAATATTATCTATATTGTTAAGAATTAACCGAGCAAGTGTTTGCAATCAGAGATTTCCTATCCAAACTTTAGGATTTTGTATGTAATAAAGAAGATGACGCTAACTGTAACTTGCTTTGTAAGACACATCATTCTTGTAGTGTTCTGTGGTAAGAATGGGATGGATTGCAGAGGTCCGGATGGATCATGGAGACATGTTAAACCAGCGTCTTCAAGTAGCTGCTCGTTGCACTTCAGAGAGAATATCTGAGGATGGAAAGTGAGGAAAAAGTTCAGCTCTAAGAGCAATTTAGCCGGAAACAAGTCAGTGAAATTACACACAGCTTTAAATATACATCAGAAAAGGGCCAAAGACCCCCGCTGGAAGTGTGTGTGTGTGTGTGTGTGTGTGTGTGTGTGTGTGTGTGTGTGTGTGTGTGTGTGTGTGTGTGTGTGTGTGTGTGTGTGTGTGTGTGTGTGTGTGTGTGTGTGTGTGTGTGTGTGTGTGTGTGTGTGTGTGTGTGTGTGTGTGTGTGTATATATATATATATCCCGGGAGACATCCATTCATGCCCCCCTGCTTCTGCTCCTAAAGTCACAACTTCAAAGTCAAACAAGAAGAAGTGTGTGACACTGACACACACACACACACACACACACACACACACACACACACACACACAGCTTTATTCATGTCCAAATGAAAATAAGGGACGCATAGTGCAGCTCCTGTGGATGTGAGTTTAGGTTCATTCTATACCAGCCATTCTCACCTGGTGGCTCGGGACCCAAAAGTGGGTCGCTGACCTATACTGGGTGGGTCGCCAGCAGCTGGTCAAAAATACATAAACACTTAATGTCTCTCATGTTGGATTTGACTTTTATTTTGAAAAAAAACTTTTTTTTTTTGACAGGCATGCTGTGAACTGCATGTTGCACAGGAAATTATATATTTAAAAAATATTGGATATACTGTATATATATATATATGTGTGTTTTCAAGAGCTATTTTTCAAAAACTAAATTTGGTTGGTTGAATTCTAAAAACAGTGGGTTGTGATTAAATGACTGTGGCAAAATGTGGGCCCCAGGCTGAGACCAGCTGAGAATTCCTGTTCTATACAATACGTTTAAATCACATTTCTAATTTCAGTTTGATTCATTAACCTTTTATCTTGTTTTTACAAAACATTACAAAAGTAAATTTTTATCTTTGAGGATTTTATTCAATGCTGCAGAGCTGGAGAAAGTTGTAAAAATGACAAAAACCAACACAAGAAAAATGTTTAATTTGGTTGTTTTTAGGTATTTTATTTTCTTTTTTTTCCTCTCACTTTGATTGTTTTTGTTTGCCTGTTATTTGGTTTTGTGTGTTAGTTTGTTTGAGCGACGCAAAAGAATGAACATGTTGAATGTACAACACCATTAGGAAAATGAGTATGTTTGCTGATGTTGTGCTGTCCTCTGTTCTTTTATGGCATTTTATTTATTTGATTTATTGTTTGTTTGAAAACTCATTATTATTATACTAGTTATTAGATACACGTGCTTTACTGTTCATGCAATTTGATAAGAAGTAGCCATCTCAGCGCTTCTCTCTCTCTCAATGTGCACACACCAATCCAGCAGCAGCAGCAACAACACAGTGTCACTTACATCAGCTCACACGGAGGCTGCTGCGCGCACACGAACAACATATGCACTAGAGTTCCAGTGTAACAATTACAAATCAAACATAATGTAAATCAAGCAGCAGAAATTACCTTTCAAGCAGAAAAGTCCCCAATTCCATCTTCTACTCCTCCAGACTATACAGTGTAAAAAAGACGGCACTCTAGCTCCAGGAAAGGGGCGGGGCCTGTGAGCAACAGCTGTCAGACAGTCCATCAAACACAATCCTGGCTCTGATTGGTTCTTTTTGCTCGGTCGTGGTGCATTCTGGCAATCTGCCAAAGGCTGCAGGAGCAGCAGGGGGCGGGGCTCAATGAGTCTGTTTTTTTTTTTTTTTTTTTTTTTTTCACACAAACTACTAGTCTGATGTAAAGCTGTCCTTACATAGTGACAGCTTTAGAAAATATGACAAAAAGTCACTTTTATAAGAGTTGCAGACTGCACCTTTAATTTTTTGGGGCTGATTTCAGACGTCAGTAAGCACAGATGTATAGGTCTGCCTCTGCGAGTGTTCAATGCTGCAGATGAAATCATGGTAAACTCGTATTATTTCCTACTGTTGGATAGCAATAGATCACCTTTAACTATTAGAATGGCTCAAACAGAAGATGCTGAGTCACCCTACGCAGCCTTTGTTCATCAAAACATGTTTTGAGGTTCTTGTTCCTAATATAAATTGGGTACCTGCTAAATCATGGACAGTTGAAAAGAAGCAGAAATAAATTTCCCTTTATAGCGTCAACATTATGAGCTCTGAAAGGGAAATTAAACAGCGCTCATTATCTCTTTTCCACAGCACCTGGCAGACGGGATTTATATCAGTGGGCTTTAACTACTGCTGTGGCCCTTTAGTGCGCTCTGTAAAACTGTCGGATTTTACTCAGTTGGCCTGAAGATTTGTTGACAATGGAGCAGCAGCTTGCATCAGTTGATGTCGTGAAGCTCCGCCCATTCCTGATCAATACCTATTAATGCTCTGCGTCGGCTGTAAGAGAAAATAATTGGTGTGAGTAGTTTTAAAGGAGATTTGCTACATGAGCTGGTCCATTATTTTAAGGATACGTAAGGTCTAATAACAGTTGTAAGCTCCCATCTACAGTATGTGGGACAGGTTTGATTCCCTGTCATTATTTAACATATAGTAATAATAATAATAATAGTAATAAATATTAAAAATAAATAAATAAATTAGACCATAAATAATCCACTGTTGGTATCTTCATGTAGGAATTATGGTGATGACGACAAACCGGGCCTTCTTGTCCAACAGCAGTGCCTGATCTCACCATGAACTTCTAGAATAATCAAATATTCTGACAAGAATGCAGTGCATTTGTTGTATTTATAGATCGTCTATACTTAGAATGCAAAGGATCAGCAACGTCAATATCCATCTTTTTAAGATGATAAACTCGACTTGATAAATAAATAAATTAACATGAACAATAAATACAAAAACGGATCAAATCACAGTAAACAACACCAACAATCAGGAACTTAACAGAAAATACAAAATACAACCAAAAATATTCAGAGGTCACTCAAATTAAAAAAAATAAAAACAAAACAATATTTTGGAACATTTTGGGGTTTAGATTGGACAATCTAAACATTATTTATGAACATTTAAGTCTTTATAAAATGTGGAAAAATGTGCAACTGTCTTTAAATATCTATATTTCAAAATTAGATTAGATTAGATCGACTTTATGAATCCATTGGGAAAGAAAAATGTAATTTCCAGCAGCAAGCAGGGTTGAAATAATATATAAATACAGAATATAGAATATATATATATATATATATATATATATATATATATATATATATATATATATATATATATATATATATATATATATATATATATAAACAACCCAAACAAACAAACACATTATATAAAAAAATAGATAAATAAATAAATTAATAAGGTTGGAGCCAAAATTAATATTGAGTTGTATAAAATATTTTTATTTTTAAACCAAACTTCATTCATTTCATTATTTATTTATTTTTCGAGCAGGGAGAAGAAAACAAACAAACAAACAAACAAACAAACAAACAAACAAACAAAGGAACAAGAAAACTCCAACAGAGAAAAACAATATATAAAATAATATATAGATACATGTACACTTATAATTGCAATAATGTCTGCCTAAAAAAGACTTATTTAATCCCATTTCTTAATCATACTATTTTCATCATATTCTCCTGTCTGTTTACACTGCTGGAAATACACGATTAGTACCAGGAAATAGGAAAAAAACTAACAAACTGACTAACTAATATTCAGTAAGTTCAGATATACAAGAATACAATGCAAAATACCAACAATGGTAGTAAATTTATTTCAATTCAATTCACATATAAAGACGTAATCCAAACAAACTAAATAGTCTCACAAAAAGAACATTTACTCACAAATAGTATTAATATATTTAATATTGTGAAGAGAAAAGAAAAACCTTACACAGGTACATAATATTAAACACTTTTAATATAAATATCTTGTCTGAATAAATGAAAGTTGAACACGTTCTCCTGCTGTTCCTCCTCTGGCCTTTAGGGGGCAGTGCTGCATCAATCACTAACACGTTGTGTTGTTCAGCTCCAGGTCTGAGGAATGAATGAATGAATGAATGAATGAATGAATGAATGACAAGTGAAAGACCTTCTGAGGAACGCTTTTCCCCTGCGGCTGGACGTCCTATTAAAGCACAAATCACCGCCTGTGTTGGAATGATGGGTGAGTTATATCTTACTTTACTTTTTTCTTTGACCTCCAAAAACCCAAGTCTCTAGTCCTGAAAAGTGAAAATATAGATGCGGTCATATTTCTTCATTCTGTGCATAAAAACCAGGGTTTGTGCGCTGAAAAACATGGTTTTGTGGGTAGACAGAGGTCACATGTATCATTTTGGATGGAGGAGGACAAGTTTTGTGACAGCAACAAGTGGATTTTCAACAATATTGCGACTTACTTTGTGCGCTGTCAATAAATTAACATTGTTTTTTTTTTTTTTTTTTTTCTCTCCATAAAATTATAATCATCAAGACATGTGTGGAAAATGACGCACATTTAAATCTAGATTATAGAAATCCAGTATTTCCCCTGGAAAAGCCAATCAGTGTGGAATTGATTGCAGGTGTTGGAGTATCCACGCCCTCATTTACATATTACTTTACTTAATTACTTATTAGAAGCCTTACAACCTACACCATCATTAAAAACGAGATTTATAAAATTATAATACAATACACAGCACGGATGCATGAATTTACACACACGCGTATGTGTGTATATATATATATATATGGTCTACTTTAGAGCATTTGGTCTATACCCAGTGTGTACACAAAATACAACCTATTTTAAAAAGTAGAATAACACAATATAACACCTACAGGTATACTGCAAATGTCCTAAGGGAACAACAACAACAATGCAAAAATTCAAAACAGTGCAATCATAAGTTAAAGTAGAATATGAAAGTTTCAGTGTTTCAGGGAAGTTTGGTTTTTTACTAGTCAGTAACAAAAATCTTAAAACCAAAAAACACAATGTGCAAACAACAGAATTATTTAGAATAGAACAAGAATTACTACATATGCAATGTTGTGCCTTCTCATCTGGATAATTGTAAATGATATACAGTAATTTATGTGGATGATAGGTTGCATTGCAGGCAACAGCTTTGCTAACATTAAACTTTTTAGTTAGGCGGCTATTGATACGGAAACGTATCAATAGACTGCCAGTCTATTCATACGCATGATAGGTGCATCACATGACTTAAAGTTCCGTCAGTTTTATTTCAGCTCATATTTATTTTTAGCTACCCTGCTAACCCTTTTATTTTAGCTCTAACCCTATCCCTAATCTAGGAAATACCCTAAAATGTTTTTTTAAATGTATTTTTTAAAGGTGGAATTTTCCATGTTAAATATGTTAAAATGAAAAAATATATATGACAAAAGCAGGATTCGAACCCACGGCAGCGGAAGGAAGAATCCTTTGGTTTCCGTATCAATAGACACTTCCTTTTAGTTGTCAGAGTTTCTAACTTTTTCACCTCCTGTGCATTCTTGCTGTTTCTGTTTTATATATTCTCTTGTTTTTTAATGCTCTTATTTTGTCTCTCCTTCTATTTAAATATTAATATATCATTAAGAGAAGACATGTCCAGTGATTGTGAAGTTTGTTTTTTGGGGAGTGCACTTTAGCACCCCTCCAGCCGATGGTGCCCTTGGAGGCCGCCTGTGTTGCCTAACGGCAAGGCCGGCCCAGCATATAAAGTATACATTAGTCCAGTGATTCGTGGAATGAAACAGTATTTAGTGTCTCCTAAATAGATATATTTTCATAGTTTTTAACATTTCTAGTCATTTCCTGCCTGTTGTTGGACCACGACTGACCTTTGTATTTTTAGTTCATGTAATCAAGATCATTTCTATCATCATCATTATAATTATCATTTTAAATTTAAAAAAACATTTTAATACCCTATATTTTTAATGCTTCTATTTGTTATTCTACTCTCTCTCTTTCTCAAGTACCCCCTGTAGTCCCTGATATGAGAAACAGTGCATTAGTCTATGCTTATTTGTGTGTGTGTGTGTGTTGAGAACGGGGGAGCGGATTGAAGAATAAATTAAAGTTACTATCAATGAAAAGTAATAAGAAGAATATTTCCTGTCAGAGGCAGTATTGATTATGTTGACTAAATATTTTTGTCATAGATAACAGGATTATGACTAATACATTTGAACAAAAACCATATCAAAATATATTGATATTTTCGTTGACTAATATAAATGAAAGTATAATGTAAACGGGACATAATCCAATCAGAACTAAGTTTGTTTTTTGGAAGGTATCAAATCAAAACTACTTTTGTTGCGTAGAAGGCGGGACAAGCCAGTGGGTGGTCCAATAGGAATTAAGATGATTGTGTTTTCAGTCTGCTCATGTAGTCTACGCCAGGGGTTTTTCAACCTTGGGTTGCGATCCAATTTGGGGTCGCCTGAAATGTCGAGTAACTGATTAAAAAAAAAAAAAAAAAAAAACTGATTTAAATCTTTTTAAAATTAAAACATAACACACAATGTTAAACACTGTATTCTATAATTTAACGGTATAGACACAATTACAAATTAAAAATCTAGTTCAAATAAAATGCAGTATAAAAATATATGAACTGGCGCAATTTGCCAATAATTGTGTATTTTTAATGCTGTAACAAACATGATCAAAAACTAATTCTAGGGGGGAAAAAAAATTGTCTTTGGAGGTCATCAGAAAATTGTGATATCAAAATGGGGTCACGATCCAAAAAAGATTGGGAACCACTGTCTTACGTAATCATTCCCATAATACCCTGTCGGCTGACTTTGAGCTAAGCTTGGAATAGTTTGACTTAAATAAACCTAAATAAAAACATTTGCCGCATCTTATAATAGCCGTTCTTTATTGTGATGTCCTACATTTCTTTTTAAGCACAGTAGAGATAAAGATGGGTACATTTTATCCTCCACAGATGAGGCCTGGGCCTCTAGTGCCTACTGGGGCTCTATGGACTCTCATAGTCTGCCTATAGAAAGAAATGCCTGTGACAGCATCTTAACATTTTGCAGAAGAACTTTGCTCAAGGCATTATTCTGCTTTTTTTTTTTCTTCTGTTACACACTGGTGTTCTGTCATGTTCTTCTAAGGAAGGCAACCCAAACTGATTAGGCCACACAGTAAAAGAAAAGGCAATTCCAGATTAAACAAGGTAATTTTCTCCTTTTGTCTGAATGGTATGTTGAGGCCATGGGTCAGTGTAATATACCCAATAGAAGAACTGCGACTTTGCGTTGACTTTTTAATGTCATTGTACACACGTCGTCTCATTGAAAGAGTACCGATAAACAGGAAAAAAGATAAAACTTTAGAGTGAGTTATACAACGTATCGAGCGACAGATGAAGAAATGATGAAGGGAGAGTCGGAGAGAAAATCTGAATACCCCCCACTGAGGAAGATGAGGAAAACGCCGCAGAGAAAAGGATGAAAGGTGATGAAGGGAGGGAGGGGTACGTAGTGGGAGGCCCCTCCTTTGAAATTGATGTCAGCGAAGGAGGAATGGTTGGGCACATCAGAATGTAGCAGAGCAGATTAAAGATGGGGAGATCACAACTGAGTTAGGGAGATGAGAGAGACGGGAGAAGAAACCGATGATAAAAAAAAAAGAAAAAGATTTTCTGCAACTCAAGCACAACTGGAGAGAAGAGGAGACTGAAGGTCCGACCTCCTCCTGTGCCCTGCAGCTGCAGCCAGGCCTTTGATGCCGCACATATTTAGCTCCAGTGTAACATCAGCCTTCAAACTAATGCACAAAATAGATTCTCATTCTTCAGGTCAAGGTGTTTTTGCGATGCAGCATCATAGGTATAGGATTAGATGAAGGTTTCCTATTTGCACTAAAGCAGTATGTCACGAACCTGCCTGTTGGTTCATCTAGAGTCTTGAAATTGAACTTCTTGAATTGGACTTGTGTTTATTGTGTCCACAGGCTTCTTGTCTGAACTGAACATAAACACCATGTGACCTCTACCGTGTCAACATGTTTGGCCCAAGCTTAACTTCTGGTACATTTTTTAACCTGCGTCCTCACACGGTATGTTTGGATTTATGAGAAAACGTTACACGTCATGTCTTTAGATTAAACTCAGGATTCAGCCACAAACTGGGGATAGGAAGGTGTGCCAGATTTTCAAAGAACAAACTACAATTGGCAACGGGACACGAGTTGAAGCATTCCATCAGTTCTGCTTTTAATAATGCTGCTTTGTGGCTACAATTCACATATATTTTGTAAGGTTTTTTCCTCTACTTTCACATTGGTTCTTTTAATTCAAAAGCTCCAAGAACAGATGACAAGAGTATTACTGTTTGTCAGTGTAATTTATTCTAGTTCAGTCGTGTCAAACTCATTTTAGTAAAGGTGCCAATTACCTGACCAGTTAGAGCTGAAGTGGGACACAGGTTTCAGGTGGCAAAAAAGAGCTAATTTAACATTAATGTTCCCATGTTTGTAAATGATATATAAATGATAGTGTGTGTGAGTATATCAGTCCCTGCAGGATCTTTACTTAATTTTCCCTGATTTTGGGATATTGAGGACATTTTGTGGAATAATTTTGAAGAAAATATGTCAGATAGCCACAAGCACAGTTTTAGCAGACTAAGCCCATGCACAGGTGGCATGTAGAAGAAATCTGTGTCTATCTGTCTGTTTAAATGTAAAAAAACAAAACAAGCACAGTAATCTACTGGGCTGGGCCCTGCTTCGTACCAACATGTTTTAGTCATATTTCACAGAGCAGTCTCGCTCTGCTCCGTGACCCTGAGGTCATGTGAAAATAACTTGTGAGTGTTCAAAGCACAGCAACAGTGTCGGGGCCTACAAGAGACAAACATGGAAAATACAGAAAATGCCAGGTCGGGCTCCCTCCGGGGGTCACTTGGGGCAGATTTGTGGGCCAGTGTATGGGGGGACGGTACTGTGGGGCCTCACCCATGCCGGGGCCTTCCCTAGGGTCACACTCGGTGCGCGTGTGGGGTTGAGGCCTGTGGCCTCTGACCTAGTTGATTCGGGAGTGGGTGCTCAGCTGGCTGGGTGCGCTGGGCGTGCCGGGACTGGGGGTGTCTCGGGGGTGGGTCCTCGGGTTTGGCCTCTCGGGACGCGCTCCCCCGCCATCTGCTCGGGGACTGGCCACTGTTTGGCTCGGCGCCGCGCTGCCTTGAGCAGGTTGGGGCTGGTGACCTGGGGCCCGCTGTCCTCCGGGCTGTGCTGGTGTAGAGGGGGTGTCTCGTGTCAGCGCGTGGGTGATTGGGGTGGCCTCCGTGTGGGGCTATGCTGGTGGCGTTGGTGTGGCGTGGCAGCACCTGGCAGGAGGTGCTTGGGTTTGCCTGCTTGTTGGTCAGTGGCTGGCGGGGTGGTGATGGTGATGGTGCCCTCTCTCGTCGGGGGGGCCTGGGCCACCTCCCTGTGTTGTGTCGTGGGGCCATGCGGGCCTGTGCTAATCCTGGTGCCGGCACGAGCTTCTCTGCTGCGCGGCCACTCCCTGTTGCGGCGGGGGTGGGCCGCTCGGAGGTGGCGTGCGGCGGGGATCACCCCTGGACCACTGGAGGGAGTGGTTGGTGCCCTGCTGGCTGCTTGGCGTGTCCCACCGTGCCCGTCTGCGTCATCTACCCTCTCCGGTGGCCCGCTGTATTGAGGGGCCGGGCTCACACCAGACAGGCCTCTTACAGAAGAAAGAATAAATAAATAAATTTGAAAAATACAGAAATATCTCTCACACTTTAAACGCACTGCACTCGTGTTTGTGTGAATATTGATCTTATTCACTTTAAACCTTCCTCTTTTATGTAATTGTTATTGTTGAATAATTAAACTGAACTACATTAAACTTAAGTCAATTATGGCCAAACTTACTGTGAATACTTGTAGCATTCTAAATGTTAGTATTATCTTTATCACTGAGCGATCCTACCTGCTGAGCCTGTTAGCATTACTATTAGCTCTGCCATGAACTGTTCAGCAAATCCTGTGTTTCAGTGTTTGAACGTGTCTGCAGCCATAAGGACAACAACATGTACCGAAGGTCCTTTTTGGAGATTTGTTGTTCTTACCTGTAACCCCTGAAGGCGTCTAAAGATGGCGCAGGGTTTACTTCTGTGTATCTTGTAGGGATTCATCTGCTGTTTAAATCTTGTTATAACCTGACATTGGATGGCAAGCTTTCTTTTCCTTATATGATTTTTGTTGAAGAGCCTCTGGATTGAAGAAACAGGATGTATTACATCACATTTGGTTTTACCGACTCATGATATTTTATGATATGGTGCGACTCGTGGTTACTCGAGGCTTAGGATTGGATAAACTCTGGAAAGTCCATTTTCCATCAAGCAAATGTGATAATGGATGTTGGACATGGAGCTGAGTAAATGTCCCCCTGTGGAAAGAGAATGACAGTGGTTAAACATGTAAGTAGAGATGACTTCACTCAACATTAATCCACCAGGATTTCAGTTGACTATAATCAAATGGATTATAATCATTATCAGAAATGTAGAACTTTGTCAAAATGGCTTATTATTACGTAACTGGGAGTATTTTCTTTAGAAATTGCTCCAACTTGCATTTTTGTAATACCTTGCATTCTTCTAGATACAACTTACCTTGCATTACTTTGCAGCTTTTATTCATATTACCCACAAGTCAAAGTGATGTTGGCCATAATATGTGGGGGAAAAAACAGCTAAAAAAAGAACTCAAAAACAGTCCAATTTATTACAGGCTATCTTGCAGTTCCTGAGATCTTTTAACGTAGTTTTTGTAGCAATAAATTTGGGCTTCATCATAAATTGTATTTAATATTTATTTTTTTCTCAGACTTTATTATGAATCTGGCTTACTCGCTACAATAACGGCGTTAACTCTTACAGAAAGCCTCTAAACCTTTAGTGAGAGCCGTGACTGAAGAGTTGAAGCTGTTTTTCTCCAAGTGTATTTGTGAGGTCGAGATCTCCTGTAGTTTCTGCTCCAATCTAATTCCAACGGTGTTCTTTACGGTCGAGGTCAGACTCTGCAAGTTAGTCAATTTCTTTCCACATTTTCGATTACCTCACTTTGTAAAATGGTGCAGAGTTATCTTGGACAGGAGGAATGTTTCCGAATTGTTAAAATCCTCATTTGAAAAAGTATTAGTAGATTTCTGATGGCTCTTTGATAAACTCCATAAACTTTTATCGTTGAATAAAATGACTACAGATGTGTAGATGATGCTTTCTTACAGACCATCTGTTGTTGATGGAAGCCTAAAAACATGTTAGCATCTGCTCTGACTAAGAAGATGATGCTTTTTTATTTTATTTTTTTTTACCTTTTTAAATCGTTGTTCAGATGATTCATCCTGATGCTGTAAGTCAGGTGACTCACACCCAATGGGTGACATGATTTCCCTTCAGAAATTAGATCTCAGGTTCTTGCAGTGTTTGCAAACCACAGCATGAAGGGTCCTGCTCGTGCTGCCCGTAGTGGCGTCGTAAAGGAAGTTGCTGCACTGTAATGAAGTTTTTTTGGGGCGGGGTCTGTTTCTGAAGGTCACTCCCTGGGCCCTGCTGGGATCTTGCCCATCGAGAATGATGAGTCGGCGCTTTTGCGTTTGAGTTTGCAAGCACTCGATCAGATTTATGATCCATTATGCCCCCTCAAGTTGTTTCATTGATGCACCACCAGTCTGTTGTCTCACCTGCTGGTTCTTTATCCCCAGCATCAGCACTCCTTTAATTAAGACCACTTCCTGTTACTCCATCAGCAAACATAGGCCACAGCTCACTCTGACATCTTCCTGCATTTGACTGCAGCAACCAATTAATGTGAACTAGGGGTGGGCAGTATGGAAAAAATTCATATCATGATTTGTTTTCTATGTAAAATCACGATCACAATTTTATTGCAATTTTTTCACTCAGATCATTTAGACCAGACGTGGGCGACTGGCCTAATTATATGCTGCCCACCAAGATTAATGTACAAAATGACAGAAAAAAGGACAAAACAAGAATACATTTAAAGAATAGAAAGAATTACAATATTGTAGGAAAATGCAGCAAAAGACAAGAAAAACACAGAAAATACTCCAAAAACACCCAAAACTACTACAAAAATGAACAGTAATACACAAAATTACTCCAAATCAAACAAAACAACAATAGGAATGCAATGAAATTACTCAAATATACAAATTTAGAGAAAAGTACAACAAAAGTATGGAAAAAGACAAGAAAAAAACAAAAAAATGACTCGGCAAACCCACAGTACTAACAAACAAGCAAAATGACAACAGATATACACAAAAGTTATAACTAATAAACACACGATGACAACACAAATACACAATATGACTCCAAAAAACATACATTTTACAGGAAAAATAAACAAAAGGACAACGGAAGTTAACAAAATGCAATGATAATGAGCAAGACAACAACGACAGAAAAACACTAAATTACTAAAACTCTTTATTTCCTGTGCTAATGCTCGGATTGGTTATTATTCTAAATGCTGATTTGAATGTTGATAATGTGGCCCTTCGATCAAACTAACAGGATTTGGTGGCCCCCGTGATAGAAGTACAGTAGCCTACCTCTGATTTAGACTATTTTCAAGTTATTTACCAGTAAAACAAACCAATTCACCTATACTTAAAATCATCGCCCAAAGAGATAAAAGATCATTTAAGTCAGGGTTTTTCAAACATTTTTAATTTAACATGTATGTAAGCAATTTATCAAACTGGTTCCAAGGATTTAAGAATTAATATGAAAGAAAAAGGCTGACATGCAAAACTTCGTTATTTTAGTCACAGTCTTTTTACTTACAGTAGTTTAACAAAAAATAAGTGGTGTAGCATTAGCAACACTTGCTACATAACATCATGTCAGTCTGGTGATTTCAATCTGTTTTGAGGTAACACTCATGTTAATAAAATCCTACTTTAAGCAGTCTTTTCAACCCTCGTTTCTCATAGTTTAAACAATTAAATCCTTTACAACCCTCCTTTGTCCGATTACAACAAATAGTATTTAGTGCCTCCCGATTAGATTTACAGTATTTCTATAGTATTTATATTTTCATGTCATCTCCCGCCTGGTGTGGGACGAAGACTGACTCTTGTATTTTCAGTTCATATTCTAATCAAGGACATTTCTATCATCATTTTGTGTCATTTTGTTGTTTCATTATTCAGTATATTTTTGTCTTATTTTGTGTGTTGTTGGTATTATTTAAATGATTCTCTCTGTGTATGTGTTTTTGGTGTCATTTAGATTGTTTCTTATGTTGTTTTGTATGTTTTTCTGTATTTTCATGTATTTTGTAGTAATCTTGTGTATTTTTCCCTCGTTTATTGTGTCTTTGTTGTTGTTTTGTGTCGCTATGGTAATAGTATTTTTCTCTTAGTGCATGGTTTTTGTTGTTTGTGTATTTTTTTGTCTCTGTTCTTTTTATTATTCAGTATATTTTTCTCTTATTTGTGTGTTGTCATTTTGTCAGTTGTGTGTAATATTTAGTATGATTATCATTTTAACTAAAATAAACATAAACCCGATATTTTTAATGCTTGTATTTGATAATTTTCCTCTCTCTCTCGAGTACCCCCTGTAGTGCCATTGCGTACCCCTTGCAGTACACATACTGTACCCCCATACAAGCTAAATCGTTACTGCTTTGGTTACATTAGGCCTGTGAACTCATATTAATAATACATTTACTGTATATAGACAATAACTTGGTTTGTAGTTCTACAATAGGCTTCCGTGTTAGCGCTTGCTTTATGTAAAACATTTTAGGTTGTTATTTGATACTTTTTAAACATAGCATGTGTGTGTGTCTCCTTTCACAGTTGAATGAGTATGATGATAGGAGCGTGACTTTGGATGGATAGATAACGACGATGCCTGGAGGCGACTGTTTCAGCTTCCAAGCGTGTCTGTGTTTTTTTTTAATCCGGCTCTTACATCTTCCAGACAAAGACTGCCGCCACACATAGTCACACACTCAACGCGACTAGTTCTTCCACACACCCACAATGACTGCTGCAGTGTGTGTGTGGGCGAGTGTGTGTGGGCGAGTGTGTCTGTGCGCGTTTACATCGAACTTGATTTGCGTCAAACACGCTGCTTTCTCTGTGAAGGATTGATGATTTCAGCCTAAATTGATATCGGATCGGGACACCCCTATTGGAAATAGAATAGTTGGTGACAAGTAGGGATGCAACGATTCTCTCACGATTTACTTTACAAAATAGGACTGTAGACACATTTTTTTTTGGGAAAAAAACTAGAAAATACTGTAGTATTTTCCTTTTATATTTCATTGTCAAAAGAATCCCTTGATAAACTATTCAAAACAATGCAATTTAACTAAAAATAAATCTTGAATGAAATAAATAAAGGAATAATACAAATGAAAATGAAGCCTATTAATTTAAATTCTGGTTCTATAATAAACAATGCAAAACTGCATAATAGTTATTTTTCTTTTAAAAGTGCAACTGAAAATGTATTTTGTGCCTTAACAATTGGACTTTAAAAAAAAAAAACCTTGATTACACTGATTTACGTCAAATTTGTTTGAACCAGCAGAGGGCGCTGGTAACACAGTGGTCGGTTGGCATGCAGAAATTCTTACGATTAATCGTTACATCCCTATTGACAAGTAAAGAAATTGTATGGATCATAGCTGGGTTTCCATGACAGATTTTTCTAAATGTCGACAAAGTATAATTGCTCTTTGAACGTGTTTTCATTGAACGTTGTTTTAGGCTGGAGTCTTGTAACTCGAGTAAGATGGACGCTCAGAACCTCTTATAACACTCTGTATTCCTTGTTGTTTCACGTCTAATGTGGCAGTCATAACTTTTATGTATAATGCTAAAAATATACTGGTCTCCTTTTGTTTTCACGTACCGTGCCATGTTTTGTCAGAGAAGTGGTCATGTGACCAGGTGCCTCACATTCTGTGACGTGTATTTGTAAAAAAAAAGTGTTTCCATAGCGCTTTTACGACACGTTTCAAGATTGAAACATCTGAAATTCCTCCTCATGAAATCGTAAAAAACTTTTAAATAGCAATATTTTAGTTTTTTTTTTTTTTTAATTCAGGTGTTCCATTACCAGTTTTTATTGCACTATTTGGATTTCGCACATTTCCAAGGGTAATGGAAACTCAGTGTTTTTCTGTACCGACTTATCCTTTTGTCTGTAGCTTATATTAGCAGAGTGGACCAACCAGGACAGGATTAATTGAAATCACTGGAATCAGCGGTAAATAGTCTAATTTTGTACTAGTATTTTATACCATAACACTATTTTGAATGTTTTTATATTGAGCACACACTCAATATTATTATTACATAGAGATCGAGTGCTAGTTAATGTGAAACTGTAAAGGGGAGTTTTTGGTGAGTAATTTTTTTTTTTTTGTTTGTAATCTGAGCAAACAAAAGTACAATATATTATAAGCTTGTTTTGAAAACTAAAGATAACCAGAAATAAATCAACATATTAGTGCTCAGCACATGAATTGAATGGATTATAAACTCATGGTTTTCAAGTTTTTAAAGCAACATCGAATAAATTCATTAATTAATGAAATCCACATCGCAGTGTATAGAGAAAAAATTGTTTCAGATTATGCATAATAAATTTGGTTTATGAGTGGCTAAGTTTAGATAAGATTTTTCTGTAAATCGCTAAAGTTTTTTTTTTTTTAAGTAGGTCCGTTTTGAATCTCTGGGCCAGCAGTTATTGATGTAAAAATCTTTCAGTAGAGTCACATTATTTTTGTATTGGCAAAGATTGAAGCTCATGGATCTAAATTTAAGTTATTTAAATTAGATCTAAATTTATTTATTTTTGTTCTGCTTTGATTCGGAAAATGTCCAGTTTCTCTGCTCGAACCGTTAGCTTTTATTTTTTGTCAAATAAATCTGTATTATTGATTGTTTCAATGTTCTTTTATGTCAAAAAACTGAGTTTGATGTAAAAAAAAAAAAGGCACTAATTTTTATCCAAAAACACCAATTGGATACTAGTATGGCACAAGTGCACCAACGCGAGGTAAAACACTGAAAATCAACGTAACAGCATATTAAACTCTGAACTCACTGAGAAGCTTTCAACCATTTGTGCTTTAATTCAGTGAGAAAAAGCTCAAGCTTGTGTGTGTGTGCGTGCATGCGTGCGTGCGTGCTTATAGGACGAATAGAGGTTAGCCCTCTAGTTGCCCTGCTTGATTCGGTTGGACAAATATTGCCCGCCTGTGGCTAGAACAACTCTCTGAGCACACACATAAATCTATCCCACCAATGACCTGTCTATGTCATTTAGCTCCTTGGAGTTAATTCACTCCAACAGGCATCTTCTATCAGACGTACGGCAGTTGTTGGCTTATGGGTTTTTTTACAGTCTCTCTATTTAATTGAGTTGTATGACGACTTCTTCAGATATCTCCCAGTTTTTGTGAAGTGTCCTTATTTCACCACGAAGTGCTGCCTTGAGTCATTTTCTCCCCATTCGACACCTTCTCTATGTTTAATATGAGGTAGTCACAAGCAGCTCATAGTTATTGAAAGGAAGACAAGTTTTAGTCCACGTGGGAAATGTATGCAAAGGTTTGGAAAATGGATTTTAGATTTGCTCCACTGAGAAAATACCCTTGTTAAAAGTATGAGTTATGTCATTATTACTGGAGCCTAATAGAAAGTCATTTAGCCTTCCTGTGCAGCCATTTAGAAAGAAAAGGGGTTTCCTTTTCCTTGCATTAGGTTTACATCAAGCATGGAATTCCTTTATTGGACAAAATTGTTCACTGTCTAGAGCGTTCAGAGACTTAGGAACCTTTACATTTTATTCAGGTTTTTAGGATTTTGCAGTGTTTATTTCTGTACACCACTCTCAATAAAACTATGAACTCTGTTATTTCGAGTGACAGATGTGAGATTTCATGATTTATTTCAGTTTAACAAAACCGTTTATTATTTTATCAGTGAAGAAATGTTGTTTGCTTTACCTTTTGTTCTGACATTAATGGATATTTCAAGCTTAGAATAGTTTGTTTGTGGTACATTTCTTCACTTCACATGCAATAGTCAGTGGATCAGTGCTGGGTTTTTCATTTTTCTGACGTACTAAGTTCTGTGTACAAAATCAGCAATTTGCAAATTCAAATGCAAACTCAATTGGATATTAATTCATGGGGATATTTGTATGCTTTATTATGAGATGTAGTAAGTGTGTGTACGGTTGCTCAGATGTGTTTATGACAAGCTTGTGATGAGTGGTGCAACCCACACTGACATTTAAAATACTGTAATTTGCTTCTTTCAAGGCACTGTTGGGTTTGGTGTTTTTTTTTTTTTGAGTGTTTAAATTGTTGTGGAATGTTATGGAGACACATTAGGAGCTCAAAGGTCAGATACACACATAATGGGGTTTCATGTTGGTTATTTCCAATCGGGTTACTCTTTTGGTGTCTGTATATTTAAGGGTGCTGGAATGGTGACGAAATTATCTCTCAAAAATTAAATATATATTTATCTATATATTTATGGTGATGTTTGTTTGTTTGCTTTGCTAAATTGTATTTTGGTATTTCATGAGAAGCTAGTTAATTAACTCATTGAGTGCCATTCACGTCTATAGTTTTTCTGCTGGGGTTGCTAGGAAACAGTGTGCCGAAGCTCTCCGGTGAATATCTAATTTGTACCATGATGTAGTGACCAACTGGTGACATGTAGGTGGGAGCAGAGCACCTGTGGATGAGAGATCACCGTGATGAGCAGAGCTCAGAGGGAGAGGAAAGGAGTTTACAAGACAGAAAATGGCGCTACGAGAGTTGATTCTGAAGTTCACAGCAACTTGACCAGAGCATGTGTAGGACTAAGTGGACTATTGAGAGTGTGGTGATGTTGAGATAAAATGATCAAAAAACGGGGCAAGCTGTGAGACTCGAAATGTCCGGGATGAGGAGGAAGCTGCATGTGTAGAGAATGACAGGGGAGAGACATGGAGGATGGCCAAAATACACGAAGCAAATAAACCATTCAACTCTGACCTAGATAACAAAATAATACAAATTTTGCCATTGAAAGCCTTTTTTATCAGCTTTTTGTCACAAACTGGTGATTTGTGTGAAACTTGCCTCTATTCAACAACTGATTACAGAACGAAACAAGCTAGAAACAAAAATTATTTTTTCTAATGAAATTAGAGACTTTCATCTTTCAGAATTCAGATTTTCGTAGTACAAAATATTCTGTGGGTCTTAGTCAAAATTCTCTAAAACGGCTGGCACTGAGTGGGTAGAAATTTTGAAAATGGCTGGCACTGAATGAGTTAACAAAAAGGGATTTTTGAATAAGGGTTAAGATTAAATAAGTATGTACTGGTACTTCTTCCCACTCCTTTTTGGAAATGTAAACTGATTTGTGAAATTGTCTTGATAATCCATTTGTTTTCTTAGTTTCTTATGATATTCTCTTTACCTTTTCAAAATAAATGAAAAATCTAATCTAAGGATATTTAATCGCAGGTGGTGTCTGTCTGTGCTGTAGTCGCACAGATTTTGTGGGGCCAGCCAAGATACAAAGGGCCTTAAGGTTACCCACCAGGAGTCAAGCTAGTGTGCAGAGAATGTGCCGTTGACCCTTTAGAGAAACACTGATAGCGTATTATATTGATTAAAAATAAATAAAAAGTTTTATCTTTACATTTTTGACCTATTTGTTTCTCTCTCCAGTGACTTATTGAATCAGGTGTTGTTATGAGATGATTTAGAAGCAAAATGTATTGTAACGGTTTCTTCCAATCTTGTCTTACTGGTCTACTGGTCTTTATGACATTTTCAAGGAATCAATGTGCTCTTTCTGTGTGACATTTGCAAAAAGTTCATCATTCAATGCAGCTGCAGATATAATGGTTATAAACAGAGTTTACCAGAGGAGGTTAAACCAGTGATCCACGCTGCAGAAATCTGTTGATGACTTGTGCTGATTGTGCGCCTATTGGCTTCCAAGAAATCTTGCAAGCCTTCAAAGATGGAGTCATGAAGCAAATACTCAAATGCTCACGGGGCTGTGGAAAAGGAAATTAATCCATGACCTTGAGTTGGAGAGGTTGAGACACTCTGACAGTCTTGTTGCAAATGAATCACTGAGGTATTTTTTTTTTTACCAGGGAAAGAGGCCTGAGATGAGTCTGGGCTGCATTGGCCACAGACTTTTGTATGAACCAAGATTTTATATAGAGTTGCAGAGACATGTCGACCCAATCTGTTGAAGTTATGCCATTGTGTTATTTAGATCCCAACTAATTTACTAAACCTTTAGGGCAGTGTTTTTGCACCTTGGGGTTGTGACCACATGTAGCGCTGCCTAGAATTTAAGAGGTCCCTTGAAATGTCTAGTAATTGATGAAAGAAAATAACAATTACAAATATATTGTTTAAAAATTGTAATTGGTCATCTTTAAAAACTAAAATAAAATACAATTCACAATCTTAAACTGTATTCTGTACTTTCACTTTGTCAAATATAAATCTTATCAAAATAAAATGTAGCATAAAAAAATCAAAGCTGGCACAACTTGTCAGTAGCTGCGTTTCCATTACCCTTGGAAATGCGCAAAATCTAAACAGCACAAGAAAAACTGGTACTGGAAACACCTGAATTAAAAAAAAAACAAAAAAAAAAACACTCAATATTGCTAAAGTTTTTACACTTTCATAAGGATGTCGCATAAGGATGTGTCACAAAAGCGCAATGGAAAAACCCTTTTTCCGCAAATACACGTCACAGAATGTGACGTACATGGTCACTTGACATGAGGAACCTGGTCACGTGAGGAACCTGGTCACATGACCACTTCTCTCTGAGAAAACATGGTGTGGTACATGACTGTGGCATTTCTTAGCATTATACTTAAAGGATATGACTGCCACATTTGACGTGAAACAGCAAAGTAATACAGAGTGTTATAAGGAGGTTCTGAGCTTCCACCGTCCTGCAGCGAAGTCTCATGGGATGAGACTACGAGTTACGAGGCTCCCTCCCAAGACAATGTTCAATGGAAACATGTTCAAAGAGCAATTATACTTTGTCGACATTTAGAAATATTGCTTTTATTTTGTGAAAATTTGTAATGGAAACACAGCCACTAACACTGGCTACTCTGTATTTGTAACACAGTATGACAAACGTGATTAAAAAAAAATAAAAAATCTTTCAAAATCTTTGGGGTTTTCTAGAAACATGATATCAAAATGGGGTCACGAATTGAGCTGAAAAAATTGATTTAATTGATCTTAAATTGATTTCATTGACATTTTCCGAAATCGATTCATAAGTGCTGAAATTAGTCAAGTCGACGAATGTGCCTGCTCAACAGGAGAGTGCATTTAATTCAGTACAAACATGGCAGACAAAGCTCTGCTGTGTAAGCCACCCCAACTTAAGTCAGTAAGTAAGTTTGGAACCATCTTATTAAAGCTGATATCTGATAGTTGCTGAGAAATATATGTTTATGTATGATTCTTTTGAAATGCGAAAAAACACCTAACTAGTCTTTTTCTATGTTCTACTGCCGGTGGTCATTCATGTACATTAATGTACATAAGTCCCTCCTTCGTCCTATAGACCCCTATACAAATGGAAACGATCGCAGAGTGCGCCCAGCCAATGGGCTTTGACTTCCTGTATTTGGGACTGTCAATCAAAGTAAATGCAGAACTGTGCATGGAAACAAGGCCGCGTGTCACAACAGCAAACAGGTAAAAATGATTTTGGCTCTTACCTGATCCATAGACCTATATCAATGTGACCTTGTTATGTTCCACAGAAAAGTAGAGGCGTGGCTTCTGGTAGATTGGGAGAGGCAGTGGGAGGAAGTAAAGTGGTTTAGGGCGGGACATCGAGACGTTTGTCAGAAACTCTGGATAGCAGCTTTAATGTCCAAGTAAAATTTGAAAGACCAATACTAAAGCAAAATCGAATCATGATTAATCGATTCAAAACCTTGCTAATCAAAATCAAATCAATTCAAGAAATTGGCCATGATACCCAGCTCTAGTCCTGACGATCCAAAAAAGGTCAGCAACCACTGCTTTAGGGTGTGACAGATAAGGCTGAACATCACTTAACTTATTGTAAACCAGTAATTGTGTGCACATTTATTCTACATTTTTGTTTTTTTTTGCTTTTGTGGATGTAATTAATTAAATAACTGGTCCCTTACGTTTGGTTTGACATCTTTCATCAACATCTCTGGATCTCGAGACAAATCTAACACATGTAAGATTTTTCTGACAGTGTCTCTTTCTCGCACTCAGATGAGGCGAACGCAGCAGTTCTGCCATCCTCTCTGACAGTACTTCTGATCTTTATCTGCTTTCTTTGATTTTCACAGGATTCCTACAATTCTGAAAGGAGGAAATGAATGTGACTGCTGTAGCTACCAAAAGTACTGGGCTCAAACACGTCTCAACATTTTAAATGTTATAATGTGCACGCCAAGTTACATAATTAAATGTTTTGTGTCTATCGCCCCGAAGCTTATTCAGAATTTGGCTCTTTTTAAAAGTTTCATGCACTCAAGGTGTCTCGGTCCTCATTAGGATTGGAGAGTTTTGAATTTTTCAAAGTAGTTTTTTTTACTCTGGATCATTTAGAGCAGTTGTTCTTTTTGATTGACCCTGAGGGGGGTGCGTTTTGATAGAAACAGCAGACACAGCATTTTAAATTGTATTATGACATCAATTCACTCTTTGAAGGAAATATGAGCTTTCACTTGAAACTTCTAGAATAAAAAACTCATACAATGGCTTATTGCATTTAATGTAACACAAAATGGATTTATGCAGCATCTTTTGAAAACTGTGTAACAATACAGATGTAGTAGCTTTCAGACATGGGAACAAAACAGATGTTTTAATACAGTGGTTTTCATTTAGTTACACTTGTAAAACAGATGGAAGTAGAGAAGTCATGTTAACCTTTGTAGTTTAGGTATAGGTCTGTCACATTTAAATAAAATAAACTTATTTCTATAAATGTCTTCTTTTGAAAAAGATATTTTATTTTCACAAACCCGCGTACTTCCCATTGAGAAACACTGGTTTATTTTTGTTTGTAAAAGGTGGTAGGACATTGTAATCAGGTTACATGGCTTATACAGTATTACAATAACTGTTGACTCTGTGTAAACATGTTTAATTGTCTGTGTGTGTATGTGTAATGGACTGATGACTCTCCTCTAACACTGTATTGAATTGGAATTTGTTTGAGAGTAAATGAGATTAATGGTGTTTCTTTGATAAGTGACATAAGGACAGGATGTCAGGCTGCATTGTTGAAGTTTAGCCCAATGGCAAAAAAGAAAAGTTTGTCAGTGATGGAAAGATAAGTGAATCTTAAACATTCCAAGTCTAGTCAATGTTATGTCTAATCATTGACAGTTTTGATTGATTGATAGATATTTATTGTTCTAGGCTGTCTTCAAACATGTACAATACAATACAAAGAATTGACATTCATTTAAACAACCAAAAGTGGAATGGGCTGAAGCAGCCCTTTCTTTTTTTCCCACCTGGAAACTTTTTCAGCAAACAAACTTAGAATTACAACCTTCCGCACTACCCCCTGTAGTTTTACGCGACTCCCTGCCACTTGTATTAATGAAATCTGCCCGTCATAGTGAACGTTTGTAGTTACCACAACTTGATCAAACGGCAGGTGAAGGAAATCACGCTGCTTATTCAGAGGACTTTGCTCAGCAGGGTGGGAAAAATATTAATTGAAAGTCATTTTGAGTAATATGACTCTTTTTGTATGAACTTTGTCCCGTCATCAGTCATTGTTCAGTGTCTTGGTTAGAACACACCTGTGAGGGAAAAGTTGTTATACAAATAGTTCATCCAAAGATCAAGAAAGATGATGGCTGATGGGGACGTTTTAATTGTATAACTAGGACTGATGGTAACTTCTGCAGAGTTCCATGATGCTGCAAGACTGAAATCACCCATTTTCCAGGGAAAAATAGCGTGTAAATGCATGATGTGTTATGTTGGGGCCCAATTTTAAATAAAAACAGAGAGATAGGAAAAGGAACTGGTCAGAATGATTTTCATTTATTTTTTTCACGCTTCTGAACATTAATCCTAATTCTTTTCTGTCCATTTTCTGCGATCGCAGAAAAATCTGAGGCTCCACTTATGTAGTGAAACTGTGGACGTACATTTGGAATGGATATCACCTTAATAATTGACTTCTATGTGTTGTCTCGACTGGGAATTGCTGAAAAAAAGACACCCGTTTAATTTTGTATCGCAAAGCAACAATTGAATTTGTACTTCTGCCCATTGAATAGAATAATGAGGTTTAAATCTGCTAGGTCCTTTCATTTATTTTTATTTTGTTATGAAGGCAACAGTGTAAGATCCCAAAAAGACATTTAGAAATATTTACAAATGCTAGAGCCTTTCTAATCTTAGCGTAAGTTGGTAATGTTTTGGTTATCTACCAAAGTCAAAAAAAGTTGGTAAAGAGAACTTTTTAAATTGCCAGTAGAATTAACTTCTGTCTGACTTTAACATGTTCAGCAATCACATCTGTTTATTTAGTAAATCTATCACCACAACAGGAAGGTAGAATAAAGTGAGAGATACCTCAGGCTTTTTATGCAACACCTCAATGGTGCCAAAACTGTCACTTTGTTTTCAGGTAGGAGCACACAGATGTTCAACTGGTAGACTGCTGCCATCACACACACACACACACACCACACGCACACGCACACAACACACACACACACACACACACACACACACACACACACACACACACACTACACACACACACACACACCACACAGTTGTGGCAAAGAGACGGAGGGACAAGACAAAGAAGGAAAGTGAAGCATCGGCCGGCTTTGAATAGAATGAAAGAACAATGGGTCAAGCTACTTGAAATGAGTATTATACAGATCGGCTTGGTCTACCTGAGCAACCGTGGTGAAATGTTACCCTAAATATTTTTGTTGTACAGCTCAATAAGTAAGCTTTATTCATTAATTAATTTTTCATCTTTGCAAATGATTTTCTTCAACTTTGGCAATACGCAACAATGAATGAAACTCCTGAAAAGTAGGAATCCAAGAAAAATGGAAAAAGTTGAATTAAATGTTATCATATTAAAGTATTCAATACATTTTACAGAGTGATTTCTACTAACAGGAAAAAAAAAAAAACTTGTGATGTCTCGATACAACTTTTTCACTTACGATACAACACTGATATTGCAGCCTTGGGTATTGGCCGATACCGATATCAATTCGATGCGATATCAGCACGAATCATACATACTATTATTACTATTTTGTAGTGTGGAATGTTAGAAAAGGTTTGATCAAGTGATGTTACTCAAACAGAGAACAGTAGTCAACAATTGAAGTTCACTTTGGTTATTTTTTATTGTCAGTATATGGTGGGAACAAATGAAGGCGGGACAAAAACAACAAAAACTCCGAGCGCTTTTATCGGAGAGTCTGATAAAATCCGATATTCGTTTTCTGACTGATATCAGACTGATATCAATATCGGATCAAGACACTCTTAAAAACAAAATAACTCACTCAAGCACAAACTGAAGAATAGAGCCCTTTGTGATTTGGATGCGTGTTGTTGTCTTTACCCCACATACATCCCCAGCTTACTTCATTTTTGACATTTCCCAACAACACATTGGATACACCTGATACCTCTGATCTGTTGTACCTGTAATTCATCTCCGTGAGCATTTTAAGGCTCATAGTCTTGTTGCCAAATGTGTTGCAGAGGAAAAAGGAGAGCAGGTGTTAGGCGGGTGTAGAGGTTAGTGTTTTCTCCAATCGTAAATCAGCCCCAAAAGTAGGAAAAAATGAATTGTGTGTTGGACGAAAGAAGAAAAAAGACCATTTGGATAATGCTGCATGAAGGGCAAAAATTTACAGTAGGAAGTCTCAAACCATCAGTCTGTTCCTCCATATCTGCGATTCTCAAACTGGGTTCCTCTAAGTCCTGCGGGGAGGTAACTTAACTCTCCTCTGAGAATTGTGTTTTTACCTGATATTCTCTTCAAATGATTATTCAGAAACGTTCCTTCCAGATAAATTTGAGAGATGCGCAGCCTCTATGTTTACACACACTTACAGGGTATAAGCCTAATGTGGAGGTCTCTCTATATATCACCAAGCTCACCTGCTTGGGGAAGATCTCATGCCCTGCAGAGATATACCATTACCACAGATTGTGTGAAATCACTCTTTCAGTCGGTGCAGAAAGCTTGAACGAGGCTGAACGATCATTGACCCAGAAATTGCGGGGCAGGTTTTCTGATCGTTACATCCAAATGGCATAATGAATCGTAATGAGCGTCACTGTTTTCTCGACGTGATCTTTCTACTGATGTTTCTTTGCTTGAAACTGCTCTCCCATTCTTGCTTTAGGCTTTTACCTGCATTCATCAAGTGTAATAAAAAAATATTAGGCCTGCCTTTGCTGCCAAAATTATGTTTTTGGAAATGAAACTACTAATGCTTTAAATTAAACCAACTAAATGTGTGTCTTGTCCACAAATTTCAAAGTTCATTAAGTTCTCGTAAGATTTCCAGTAAAAACGCTCTCTGCCAGCTCTATTGACTAGGAAAACAGAGTCAGGAGTTGAGACAATTTTTCTCCATTAGCTGTGCATCAATATCTCTTCCAATGGATGCCAGAGCTAATAAGTGACCAGCTGCTGTTTAGAAACCCAGCCCCTGAATCCTTGTACTGTCACAATCTAGTACCCACTGCAAAGCAAATTCCTTATGACAGCGTGACATACGCTATAAACAGAGAGGACCATAGCACACTTCCATCCTCCCTAATAATTGGTATGAGGTGTATGAGTGCCAGATGCGGAGAGTGTTGACAAAGAGCGTTAGCGCCTACACCTAAAATGACGATAAAGGAAACTGCCATTTGTTGGCCTGCAAGTGGCACCAGTTTATTCAGTGAAATCAGAATGAAAGGCAGCTCAACGACCGTCAGTCAGTCAAGAATAAAACACTAATGCTGGCTTTAGTCAATTGCCGTCCATTGTGTGACATTCAGTGATTGAAAGACTTTGAAACAAGACATTTTGAGTTTTTTGACATTTTGTGATTCAAGAAATTTCAAACCTTTAACAGTAACTCTTACTACTTAGAGATGAGTCCTTCATTTTGGCAAGAACGTCACTTTTTCATCTTGAGGCAGCCCCTGTGGTTTCTTTGAAATTGAGCAAATAGTCTAAGCCACAATTAGGTGCCTATGGCTAGCTATATTTAAGTAAAAGCCCCAAAGAGACATAGGCCATTATTTAATGCAGGAAACTGATTTTTTCCTTTTGTAGTTTTAGATACAGTGCATATATATGTTCATGAGGCTACATCTTAAAAAAATGAGCTTGTAACCCATTTACAAGAATATATAATATACACACAAGTCGTAATTAAAAGATTGAAGCAAGGTATTTGGATTTCAACACCATAAAACCTCATAATTTGAATTGGGTAAAACGAGTAAATGTGCAACTTGGCCACTCATCGCAGTTACTCATCTACTTCATACCTTGTAATATGTTTTTTTCAAGCTGTGACTTCTTCTGCAGCATGTTTCTATGGTAGCAGTAACTACATTTATAGCAATAGAATAAAGTATTTTCTTATTAAAACATTAACAATGCATTTGAAAAAAACAACAACATTTTTCTAATGTAATTAAATCAGAACTAAGTAATTTTTTCACCTTAATAAATCCTTCTTGTAGTCTCTGAGGGTAATGCAAGTGTTTATGGGGTGATGGGGGGTCTTTCATCTCTCCCTGAGTGTCTCTGGCCAGAAAACGGCACTTGCAACTTTCCCGGTGGCAGATGTACTGCTTTATGGCAGCCCAATACAAACTAATGCTGCGTTCACACTGTCACACAGTCACTTCAATCGCCCGTGATGAGTCGCTTGAACACAGTGGTGCTTTTTGGTCACTTCATCACTCTACTGACGTCATTACCAGTGAGTGCGTGCGTGCATGCATGCAGCAGGATGAGGGGAGACAACTGGCTGATTACTTCACTTATCATAAACAATAAATGGTATAAATGATCAACTTACTGAGTTACTAAAGGATGACTTCACTCAGAATGTTGACTTATTCAAGATTAACCGCTTTAATTTTGCTCCGGTACATTTAGGAAGCCTCCCGCTGCCCGTCTCACTGAAGCGGGAGGGAGGAGCTGCTGCCTCGGGGGTGCGGAGTGTTTACGACAGTGACATAACCAAACGGGAACTTTAGGGGGAGCACTAAGCGAAAGTTACTTAGTTATAGCTTTAACAACCAAGTTGTATTGGTTTTACCTGCAGCTGCTAGCATGCTAAATGCTACTTGTGCTACAACACTGGAAGTCTGATACTGTGTGTGGGTGTGTGTGAGTTGGATTTGAGACCTGTCCAGGGTGTGCCCACCATTCATGGAGTTGAGTATGAAAACGACTTGTGGACATTTTAAAGTATTCTACTTCCATTTGTTATTGGAACGACTGTCACCCCTAAACTTTCCCTTTGGGGCTAAAGGAGCTCAGATGTTCAGGGAAGTTTTATTTGAGAAAGTAGAATCACACTTTTCAAGTTCCTGTAATCCAGTGAATCAAGCACATACAGCGTAACCCTCCCCGACCCCTCATCCCACCTGCGATCGTGAGACAGAATCGTTGCTGAAAGGCTATTACTTTCCTTCAAAACTTGTGGCTTCAAAATCCCACACTAATGAAACCCCCTTCTTATCTAAACTCATGAATTTTAATACAGACACACAGATTACATCTCTGCAGAAATGGCAAAGCCAGAGGAACAAAATTCCCAAGATTCAGATTGTATGTGTTTAAAACACTTATTGTTTTCTATGAATATATCAGCAGACCCAGGAATGCATGAAACAAAGGGTAATCAGTTCTGCATAAAGAATGTAGAGTTGAAATACAGCTCTTTAGATAGATTTAAAGTTTTCAAACATTATCAATCACTTTTCAACTTTCAATTCCCTCATCCTATTCTGTCTCTGTAATTGGCTGAAATCACAATAAGTCTTATTGTTTTCCACTGAAGAAGATAAGTGTTTGATTGCTGCTCCTGGGAGGTGTTTCCATTACATCTAAATGACTAAACACAAACGTATTTGTCACGACTGATCTGTTTCCACGGTTTGCGTAGCGTGTCAAGGTGAGACTTCAGTACTGTTCACAAAATCTTCATTGAAAAACCATTTACTAATAATGCAGTCATTTATTTCCACGCACTGGCTTTACCTACTGTTAAAACAAGGAGTAATTACGTGCATTATGGATATGCCAACGTTTAGCTGCTAGCCTGCATGTTTTTAACAATCAACTAAAATCTAATGTTGTTTTATCCCTTACAGTTTGCACACATGTATTTTACTTACTCAAGATCAAATACATTTCTAGGAAGACCGTGTTTTGTTGTTTTGGTCATTTGTGTTAATTCATTTTGATTGGTGTGTATCATACAATACTTATTATTTTGTAACTTTGACACATTGGTACGTTATGACTGGTATGGTTGTTGTTTACCATCTGACCTATCCCGACTTTTATTTTTATTTATTTAGTATTTAGTTTTTTAATTATATAATTCTAATTTTGTTTATTTTCATTTTAAAAATTGGTATGATGTGTTTGATTTCATACTGTGTATTTTATTCATTTTCAATTTATTTTGTTCATTTTATTTATACGTGTATGTGTGTCTATATACTGTATATATGCATACATTCTAATCTTATGGGTATCCAATATTTATTGCTTTCCTTGACTATTTTTTTAACAGTGTTGTTGCTATTATTCCAACTATTACTACTATCATTGTTCTTAGTTTGTTTTTGTTTTGTTTTATCCCTGATCCAGATGTTTTTTTTTTTATTGTTTTTTTTTATTATGCCTGTAATTTCTGTACCAAATGTGGAAAACTTTGTTAATTAAGTGCCAAAAATGTATAACAGAGTTTTGAAAAAAAGATCAAATATGTTTATAAATGTGTTAAATATAAATAATTTTATAATGATAAATATACTCATATGAACATTCTGAAAACAGCTGATCACCTGTCATATTTGGTCATTTGGCTTTAAAACAGTTTGAGTAGCTTTAGGAAATGAGGGACGAGAGATGTTAATCCACCTTGACCTCATTGCAACCCAAAGGCACCAACATGTGTCTACACATTCTGATATCATTTTTATGCTTTTTGTCACTGGTTCCTCACTGCTGCTTTTTCCAGTGCATTGCTCTCTTATAGGCTTTTGGGTCACCGTAAATTTGCTGCTCCTTTGTTTTTATTGCTTGTACAAGGACTTGGTGTCGCCTCTGAAATAATGCTTAGCTGCGAGTGTGCTTGGACGCAATGTGTTTTGTGCCATAAAACTTCAACAATTGAAGCGATTAAAGCGATACGCCACCCATCACATGAGATCATTTGAGATGTTATGTCTAAAGCTGAATAATACCAATGCATTACTAATTTGTGTAAGAAATGTATTTGGAGGCATTTAAATAAATTTTTCAGTTTGTGGGTATTGCCATTTTGGAGATCAGTACACAATTTTGATATTTCCTCTCCCATAGTGATTCTATGATGAAATAGCATTTCATTCCAACGCTTTGGTGCTTTATTACGTGTCATCCTGTTCTTTGGCCCTTATGACGTTATTCCTATGAAGACCATGAACATTACGGTGAACAGATTTGGATGTTGTCCTTACCAGGTAATGAGAAATGGGACTTTGAATATGTTGATTAGCCATCTTGCTACAGATCCACATACGTATGCCTCCTCAGTGATCAAGTAAGACATCTTAAAATGGCCAAATCTACGCTATGAGTAAAACAATCTTGCTAGGTTTAAAAAGGCCATTTTACCGATAACGACTCCATGAGGATACTGTTTAAAAATCCTTGATTGACCAGTGCAAGTGAGCTATTTTGTTATGATTGTTAACACTTTTCAGGCTCTTATGAGAGACTTGATGTACAGATGTATCTGTCGATTGAGGAATTCTCAGATTTCCATCATCCAGCTGTTGACAAATTGGCATCAAAGCTGTTCGATACCAGTCATTTTTTTTGGCGACATTGGTACAGTTATCTTTTATAATAACTGTTTTCATCTGTTTTATATGTAGGTGCTTTTATCTCGTGAATACTAATTGTTTGTTGGCTTTTAAAGTGGACTCCTGAGTCTGAAATAAAGGATGATGATGAATCGAATGCCTTTGACTTCATGAAACCCAATTTGTAGTGATTGAATAATCAAAGTTTGTCAAACATGGTGACCTCCACAAGTGTCTTTTTTGGTTATACAGCTTCTAAAGGACCTTTAAGTAAAGTTTACCTATTATAAAATTTCAGTTAACTGTGTCAATCCCAAAGTCTACCACTTCACGATTTGCTGATCCGCGTACCTGCATTTGTCTTGTTTATGGTCCCCAGAAGATCGGCTGCTCTACATTTTCGTGCCAATGACAAGGGGACACCTTATCCCTGAGGATGAAAAGGGTTACACTCATACTCAGTGTGTCAGGAGATGCTTTGTTCTACATGGAGGAAGCTGCTTTGGGACTAATGGAGACATCGACACATTCAGCACGACAAACAGCAGAGGTCAGTGCCCATCTGTAAGTGCATCTGTTTCCATCAGAAATTTTCAGCCATGACACATTGAGTAAAAAAAGATAATGATTCTGTGCGTGAGTGAAAGCCCAATTGGTTTTTAGTATAGGTTTAGCCCCTTTTGGGCCAATAGTGGGTTTCTAAAGAAAACACACTGGTCACAGTGGGTTTGTAACACATACCCTCACGTTGCCGTGAGTGTGTGTGTTTGTGCTACCTCTGCTGCTCACGACACCATTTAGATTACTTTCACCTGATCAGCACACACAAACTGAGCTCAAACCTTTGGGACCTTCTCTCATGGGGGTAGTCGTTTTCATTTCACTGCACATGTGTTTCAATATGTGAGTTGGTCTGTTGCTCGCTGTGTTGCTAGATAAGGAGGACAGAGGGAGGAAAATGGACGCTGAGGTTGAGTAGAAGAGAGTATTAGGTTAAAAAATTGTAGGGATTTTGTTTATTGATTTATATACTGGAAATATGTTGCTGTCCATTAAAATATTGCTGATCCTGCATTTCTGTCAACAAAGCAATGACTCACAATAATCACACATCATCATGCATGTCTGATGTATCTACAAAATGCCCAGAAAACAACTACAGTATTTACTACTTTGTAAATAGAATTGCATAGGAATAATAAAGCACCAAAAATTAGAAAAAGCAATGAATGTCTTTTTTTTTTTTTTTTTAATTTTATTTTTTTTAGAAAAAAACATTTAGAAAAAAATATAGCAAACTCTAATCTTTTGTTCATGTTTTGTTAGTGGGTTTTTGAAGCTTTTTCCAAAAAAGACAAGGTAAAATTCCAGAGGAATTTCAATAAGATTCCCACATACAATTTATTAACAATCACACTTATTTTCTGTAATGTTTAAAATATTCTTAATTATTACTTATTAAATCAATGTATTAATTAATTGCTATTAATTTTTATAAATGATGTGGTTTGATGGTTTGGGATATGGCTTTTGAAATAAGTCTGGTGATTTAATTAAAGCATCCACCATAATCAATCTAGACATCCACTGGTAGTTATTGTTACAGTGGCTGTCTGAAAACAAATTGGTTTGTCCAGAACTACAAAGTAAAGGCAAAGAAAGATCTTTATATAAAATAAACTGAACCTTAGTCTCAGATCCACATCAAATACTAACTTTGCTGTGTGCGTCAGTCCTCCAAGGTCGCAGGCAAAGCAATTCAAGGCTGTCAATCATGTTGCACCAACTGAATAAAGGTAATTTTTTTTCCACGGGGCTCACACTGTCCTGACCTCTGAATGACACTGAACTCTCTGCTACTTTCTATTAGAACATGCCAAAGAGATTGCTGACTATTACCTGTATTAGGTATTTCAAGCATTTTAATGCATCACTGCTTCACGTCCTGCTTCATTTTTGTACTGCTGCATGTCCTTATTTCTGCTCAGGAGGGACAGAGAACATGTTGATAGTATAGTGATGGTATACGCTCCAGTCTTTCATGGAAAACCAAAACATATGAACACAAGCACGTGGCGTGCAGAGCAAGAAATCCCCAGTGAACTGAATGGCAATAAACGTCATTTTGTTCAGAGCCATTCATGCGATCGATCTGTGACGGATTAAGAAAAAATGCTAAGCCTTGTTATCGGCACTCATTAAAGTCATTTACCATCACGAGCAATTGATTTTTATGGATCATCTAAATGAAAACAGATTTTGACCTTCATGCCAGCCTTGTTGTTCAGTGCAAAGCAACAAACCTCTCAGTGTTTAGTTGGCTTTTTGGAATATGCAAGGCGGCATTGTTGCTGTCCTCAAATGGGATTTTAAGTGTCTTTATGAGCCAAGTCGTATAAATGTACAAGCTTTATTTTTTTTATGTTGTTGTGACTGCTGTTGCAGAGAGCACTGTAGTGAGAACGTCCAGAACCCCTTCTGTCACAGAAATCCTCTTCCACGATCCAAATGCACATGTGTTAGATAAAGAACATTAACTAGCAGTGGGTTTGATTGTAATTGACCTTTTGAGGCTTTACTATTGTCATTCATTCACTGTCAAACAGAATATGCTTGATATCATTACCTTCTGCATTCTCATAATTGGATGAAGCCTTGTAAAGAAAAGATTAAATGATGGATGAAGGAAATTATAGTATGCACTAGGGTTTTAAAGACAGTAGATCTGTTATCCTAAGTTGATTATGTATATTAGTTTAACATAAATTGACGTGCAAAGTAAAACTGAATGATGATTTTTTTTAATTTCAACCGTATCATTTCTAACTTCATTTATTAGTTTTTTTTTTTTATTGCTTATATGCTTTTGTTCATCTACTCTTATCATGCACCAAACAACACTATACTGTAAGTAATTAATAAGTATTTCTAACTTATACAAATACATTGCAGTTCATAATAATAATAATAACAAAAGGCTTCAGTATTCCGATATCACTCGGAACCGTGATACTTTGTCTGGTTTAGTATTGTGGTTACTCATTTTGGTATCGTGACAACTCTACAAATAAATTTGCCTTGCCTTGTTTGTTTTCTGCTACATCAATAGTCAATTATTGTATTCAACTGAGTTTTCTGATGATCAAATAGTTTCCAGTTCACCGTCTTTATTCTCTGTTTTTAGATGAGTCTGAGGTAATGAAGAATACGCCCTGGTGCAAGACAGAAAGGCCCACATTCTGCAGGTAAGGACATATAGAACTTTGACAAATGTTTTCTGTGAGCTTCTGCTTTCTCTTTAAGAAAATTGCAACCTTTACCCATGTCTGTTTTCTGTACAGTTGTAAATTTGCACACGAGAATAACTAAAAAGGGAATGTGCAAAGCAACAAAATCCAATGCTTGTAAATTTTGGTTAGTTGACCTTATCTACGTAGTTTACGAGCAAACCTTAAAGGTGAAGTGGGTTAAAAAGGCCAGAACTGTGTATGTGTGCAAAGTATCCCTCACAGGCAGCAGTGATTGACTAAAATCCCATGACCACATACAACCCGAAGCTCTCTTCCTCACACATTGGCAATTACAGGGTCCTGATGGGAACACAAGGTTATCACCAACACTTGGGGCTCATCAGAAAATGGGTGGGAGTGTCACTGAATTGGTACTCTGACTATTTAGGCTCACAAGCTGTTAGTGCGATTGCTTTTAAATCGGTGCTAATGGAGTTCCAACTGACGTAAGACTCCTGTGGGAGTTGGGAGAGTGACTTTGCATCACTCTTTCACCCAGTTTCTCGATACCACTATCCATTCCTGACATCCACCCCATGTCCTTCATTTTTCTTTCCCCGTCAGCCCCCCTGCTTTGCTTTTCCGAGTGCCCTCCACGGATAGCAATTATGTACTGAAAAAGGATATTGGCTGTTATTTTTAATGTAGTGCCTGTTCTCTTACCTTTTAAAAGCAAACACAAGCACAGTATTGCACTCAGCAGCAGCTATAGGCTCACCCCAAGGCAATGTATTAGTTGCTGTTGAGCCTATTTAGAGTTAAAGTAAAACAGTTGAGGAATGACAGGTGAGCTCAACGCTTTCAGTTTTTGCAATAACCAAGAACATGCCACAACTCACCACACTGCAGGATCCTGACTCAAGCTTTTATTTATTTACCACAAAGTCCAGGAAACAGACATTACTTCTCGACTAATCACACCCCATTTCCTCCGCCAGCTATAGTGAAAGGCCTCTTCCTGTGATGGTATATTTCTTGTTTTCCCAACATTTTTTCTCCATCTTTTTCTTTCGCTCTCATTGGATGAATGTAAGTAGACATATGGACAGTTGTGAGATTTAAAAAGGCCACTATGTTGGTAAGGGCCCATCACAATGAACACAGAGCCACCCTCACACAAACTTCCCTTGCTGTGCCCTGATGTGTATGGGAAAGGGAGGAACACAGGTGCTAGAACCCCCAGTGCATGTGTTTCTGCTATAAAAGAAAAAGGTAAACATCACCTGGCTCAGCTTGTTTGTCAAAGTTCTCTCGCATCAAAGTCTTTGACTAGCAGTCTGTGCGTCACAATGCATTGTGGAATACAATGAAGAATGCAGCACAGGTGGCTTTCAGGTGGAAAAAAAATGGTTTTCCGATTGCTTGAAAGTCTTCTTTTCTTTTTTTTTATCGAAAAAAATACTGGCATACTCATCTGTATTCAAATGGGTATCTCATGTTCGTTTTAAGGGTTTTCCAAAAAAGATTAGGTAGAGGCTCTTGTGAATAATTTTCCAGTTGGCTGTATGACTCAAAGATAGTCATAGAGAAGATAGATACAGTAGATAGATAGATACAGTATGTATTTTATTCATCCCTAGAAGGGGAAATTCAAGTGCCCAGTAGCATACATTGTGCCGTACATTTCACACACATACTCATAAATTTATAAAAAATTATAATAAAAGTGCACATTAGCAGGACCCATTGTACAATCTTATGGCAGCCGGGATTAAAGACCTCCTGAACCTCTCAGTCCTGCTGTGCACGGACATGATTCTATCACTCTGGCTGCTTTTCTGTGCGACCACCGTGATGTGTAGGGGGTACTGTTATTGAGGATGGACTTCATCAAGCTCATCATCCTACTCTCCACAAGTTCTCCATCAGAGCACACACCCCTCCCCATCACTGACACCCACTTACGAACCAGCTTGTCTAGCCGGTTCCCCTCCCTGACCATTACATCGTTCCCCCAGCACACAACAGCAAAAAAACACAGCATTTACAACTACTGCCTGGTAGAAGACATACAGCATCTCAGGACAGACATCAAGATATTTTAGGCTTCTTAGGAAGAAGAGTCTGCTCAGCCCCTTCCTGTAGGCTGCATTAGCATGCACTGACCAGTCCAGCTTGTGGTCCAGGTGGACACTCGGATATTTATACGTAGTGACCATCTCAATGCCCTCCCCATCAATTTGAATCAGTAGATGATGATGTTTCCACCTGCTAAAGTCCACAAGTCATAAGTGTACATTGTGAAAAGAAAATGGGACAACATGGTTCCCTGGGGGGTTCTAATGCTGGTCACCACAGTTTCAGAGACAGTGTCCCCCAGTCTGGCATACTGTGGCCTCTTTGTCAGGTAGTCGGGTAATACCAGCCTTTTATTTTTACTCTTCTAATGAAAATTACTTATTGAAAATTATATTAAGGTAGTTAGGTGCTGGCCCCGCGACCCTGATAAACGGGAATAAGCGGGTATGAAGATGGATGGATGGATGGATAGTTAGGTGCTGGAAAAAATTGGACTTGTATCAATGAAGTTGGTCACAATTGGTCATAATTCCCTGAACCTACCACTTAGAAGAGGTTGCATATGATTATGAATATTTCATAAAAAAAACTTAAGTGGGAGGATATATTGTCGCAAATGCAAAATCAGGCAGATGCCCTCTTTTAAGTCATGATGGTAACAGTGAGCCTTGTTCATATTCATAATATAGGTTTCTAATGTATCTGCCCATAATCAATTTTTTGTTCGGCGCCCAAGTTATCGGCTGGTATATGAAAAAAGAGCATTGATATACACAGGATTTATGCTGTACACGAACACAAATTCTTATAATACCTAAAATATGATTCACAACACATTCTTTTTTAAGAAAAAGGGCATGAAAACAAGACACTGCTGGTAAATGTTGGTTAGTTGACCTTTTCTATGTAGTTTACTATCAAACTTTAAAGGTGAAGTGTGTTAAAAGGGCCAGAACTGTGTGTGTCCAAAGTATCCCTCACAGTCAGCAGTTAGAACCAGTGATTAACTAAAATCCCATGACCACATGCCACCCCAAGCTGATGGGAACACGAGGTTATCATCAACACTTGGGGCTCATCAGAAAATGGGTAGAGTTGTCACTGAATTGGTGCTTTGACTATTGAGGCTCACAAGCTGCACAAGTAGTTAGAACGATGGCTTTTTAATCGGTGCTAATGGAGTTTTAACTAGGGATGTAACGATTCACTCAACTCCCGATACAATTCGATTCACGATACTGGGTTCACGATACAATTCTCTCACGATTTATTTTACAAGATTAGACTGTAGATGACTGAAAGATATTATTTTTTTTCCTTCGGGAAAAAAAAAAAGACTATTTTCTATTATCTTTCATTGTCAAAAGAATCCCTTGATAAACTATGCAAAACAACGCAATTTAATTGAAAATAAATCTTGACTGAAATAGATAAATAAATGGTACAAATGAAGAAGTCTATTCATTTAAATTCTGGCTCTACAGTAAACTATGCAAAACAATTGGACTTTAAAACAAATCCCATATAAAAGAAATATTATAAATATAAACTATGGCTTTCATTCTCTCTCTCTTGTTTCTCCCTTTCCTCTCTGTGCCCCTCTTACCTTGGATTCCACATGTTCTTTCTTTCTCACCTCTTTCTTTTTGTCTTGAGGAAGCCAAAATGCTTCCACACTTCTGATATAAAACACGGTGGTGTTTCCTGAATTTCAAAATTGAAATAGTGCCCTCTGCTGTTGGAAAAAAAAAAATAAATTACTGCAATTAAATTTCAGAGTATCGATGTGAACCGTGACACCTTTAAATCGATTTTTAACTGCCTCACAATTAATCTTTACATTCCTAGTTCTAACTACACAGGAATCCTGTGGGAGTTGATAGAGGAACATCTATTCGGTCATCCCAAAGCCAACCAAGCTGAACTGAGCTCAACTTACACGGCACCAACATGCCTCCTAAATTAATAAACTCCAACAAGATTAAAATTGTGTACATGAGGTGCACAGTAGGACCGGTCGGTGCCACATCAGCTCTGACCCCCAAAATCAGACCTCTGAGTCTGTCTCTGAAGAAGATTGGTGATGACATCGCCAAGGCTACTGGAGACTGGAAGGGCCTGAAGATCACCGTGAAGCTGCCCATTGTGGTTGTTCCCTGTGTGTCTGCTTTTATTGTCAAAGCTCTGAACCTTAAGCACAGCGCCAACATTATCTTAGATGAGATCGTCAATGTGGCTAGTATCATTAGGCCTTGCTCCATCGCTAAGGAGCTCTCTGGAAATATTAAGGAGATCCTGGGAATCGCCCAATCCGTGGCTTGCACCATTGATGGTAACCCCCTCACAGTTGATCTGCCTGATCTGCTCCACACTTCATTTCATATTCACAACACTTGAACAAGGCGCACTATCTGTACAAGCCTTTCAACCACTCTAGGATTTCTGGTGTGAATGCAGCTTTAATCTTAAAAGTTGGATATTTGAATTGGGAGTAAAAACAGCGTTACATTGCTGCTGGCGACATTTTTATTTAATCAAACAATGCAATATGTTTTGTCAATTTTAATTGACTTGAATGTTTCCCTGCTGCATTTCCAAACCCCAAAATGAGATTTACTACATTTAATTCATTCAATTGCTCCTAGTGATCAAATCCCAAGCAGCTCATGATTGTTGGTACTCGGCTTGTAAAACCACGGCAGTGGTTACATCTTATTGAAATGAGCCCTCTTTTGTGTCTCCATCGTAGTTATTAATGGATGCCTCCTCAAACTAATTACCCCCAACAGTGCTTTTGGAATTTCCCAATATTATTCACGCTATATGAGGTTATCTGTTATAATAGTCTGATCAAACGTCTTGTAGCAGTCATACTGAATATCCCCAAGGGATGTATTTGATGTGTGCTCAAAGTCCATATCAGTTACATCATCTTGACTGCTGTACCGCGATATTAGAAATCCATACACTCCAAACATGATGTATGGCTCTGAAGCCAGAGAATTGACTAGAGCTTTGGTATACCGCAGCATAATTTTTTTTCTTGAGCGAAAAATTACAGGCTTGCAAAAATCAAGACAAATTTGCACATTCAGGAGGGTGGAAAAGGTTAGTCCATAAGGCAGGAAGAGAAAAAGAAGTTGAGACTTGATGAGGACAGATATTTTGTACTGTATTTGTGGTCGACATGCAAAAGTTTAGAGGGCCAGATGGCTGGTGCTAGCTGAAGACAATATGGCCCAATTTGGCCTAATTTTCCCAGCTAGTGGGAATTTAACTAATCCTTATGTCACATTAAGAATTCAATGGTCACACGTTGTTTGAAAAGTTCTTAAAGACCTTGAAATGTTTTCATTTTCTGGAAGTCCTTTGTGTGGTTTTAATGGCAACCTTACACAATATAGTGTCTTTTAACATTTAAGATTGTTCATCAAAATATTCACTTGGACTGTAAATCAAGTGTGGCAATCAAGTGGAAGATGATTTTGTGTTTAGGCATCAAAAAGTTCAATAATCAGATAGATACTGTGTGTTTAAATCCCATGGAGTAACCAGTGGGTATAGTGATGTTTGTATGAAATTATTGGCAGACTTTCATTACAAGTAGATGATAAAGAAAACATTTTTTGTATGGTCCAATGATGAATATTTGAAAGCCATATAAAAAATCTGAATATGTAAGTATATGTTTGGATTTTGCTGGTGAATGCATCCAAAACTTTGTGTACAGGTTTAGAATGTAATCTATCAAAGCACTTGGCTTTAAAACTATTTTCATAATAATGCATAGAGGAAATTCTGGCTCTCTGAATGTTGAAACTCATTTTCATAAATCTCAAATGCTATTTCTAGCTTTAGCTAGCATCCTACATGTGGGGATGTGACCAGCTTGTTGGATAGGTGCTAAAAATTAAGCAACTCTGTGACTTGATGACTCCAAGACAGACATTTATGGGGGTTTGTCCAGTTAGTGTTGCATATGCCATTCTAATCCGTTTCGACTGCTGTGCCAGATGTGCAGGCAGCCGGCGCTTTAGCAAGGACACCAAACAACATATAAACCAGTGACGTGCCGTGAGCGCTAGGGTTGGCTAGGCAGGGCGTTGCAAATCGACACCACCAATGTTGACACCAATCACAATTTCATATGTTCCGGCTGGCAAGTGTTAATCTAACAAAATCAACATCGTAAAACTAAAGAAACTTAAACGATGATTCAATAGCAGCCTCCATACGCTCCCAACAAGATATATCTCATGACACGGCAGCGCATCCATTGTTTGTGTTGGAAACACAGAAACACGGAGAAAATGACAACAACAAGAACAGTCTCGGTGAGGAGCATCCACAAAGCCAATTCTTCCTTTTGTACCATTTGCTGTGGAAAGTACAAGAAATTTTCTGACCTTTCCTTTGCTGAAGGTCTGGTAGCTCAGAGGTTGGTTTCCTATCTTTTAAAAGCTGTCGTTCTTCCTCAACAGAAAGTTTCTTTATTGTCTCTACAGTGGAGTGAGACTTATAGCAGTGTTGAGTCATTAGGGCTATAAAAAGCACAAAATGCTGACACTTTCAAATTTACAGGTACTGTAGGCTATCAGAAATAGAAAAAATAAATAATTGTATTATAATTAAAACAAATAATCAAAATATCAATTCATCCGTGGGTAGGCCCTGCCTACCCTGACTGCACGTCACTGATATAAACTCTACATTCAAGGTAAAGCTTTGGGACATTCTTAACGTAATCATGTTACAAACAGAAGTGGAACGATCAAACTTTTAGATGTCTGCCGTAACAAGATGGGAGGCCCAATCTTGGACAAATCAGCCACTGGCCTTCTTTCTAATACTTCAGTCTTTTTAATGTGAAATAACATGATTGAATGGTGGTATTGTTAGTTGCTATGTGACAGATTGGCCCATGGGATCTTCCATCTGTTGTCCGTAGACACAATCTGTTTAAGAGTTTTTTTTTGAGCTTGCAACAAATCCAGTTTGGTAACAAAGATACAACTGAGCTTTCAGTCACTGAACCATTTAGGCCAGCTGCATCAAACAGTAGAATACAGCTGAACTTTACATTAGAAAGTATGTTCATTTCAAAAATAACTGTCATTGTTTCCTGTGACATATAATATTTGACCATTGTTAGCAATGCGATCTAACAGTAAGAATGGCTTGGGTTGGCCTGACTTTCTGTGTTGGAGTTTGTATTTTCTTCAAAAACTTGCATCCTTTCTCCTTTGTTGGTCCTCTGTACGTTAACATTTTGTCTATATCTGCAAAATGCTAAGCTAGGAAAGTAAACATTTGCTGCTTTGTTTCTCATCACTTTTTTTTCTTGTTCGGAAGGCCCAATGTTTATTTTCTTCTATGCTTGGTTGCTTTCTTACAGTTAAAACATTTCTTATGTTATCTAGGCGGAAAATGGATTTTGATTTTGTTCCGCATCTCCTTTGGTGTTTTCCGACTGTTTAAAGTCTTTATATATGAAAGAAACTGCAGAAATCATGCTGCTCCTAGAAAGAGGAATCGTATCATTGATTAAGTCATGGGATGGGTATTTCACCTGAACACCCATCCAGAGCAATTGTCAAGCTCAGAGGCAACAATCATCCTTTCATTTCAGTGTGAGCTTTGTGTCCAACCTGTTGTCACTTATCTATTGCACTGGGGTAGATGCATCAAATAAATGTGTTCTTCCTCAGCATGGTGGATGCTAGCTTTTAGATAACAGATGGTGAGTTTGTATTTATTTGAGCTTGTGAAACACTTTAAAGCCAATTACTTGCTGATAATCTCTCCAAGATTGAGTCAGTTTATTTGGGTACCATATTGCCTGATCCGGCCAGTGTTTACTGATGAGATTGCTGTGAATTTTGTGCTGGCATGTTCTTATCTCACTATTCTAAACAAATGGATTCATGAATCCATGCGAGATTTATTTTAAAAAGATCCGGGGTGGTGTGTAGCTCAGTGGGTTGAGCGCCCGCCCCATGTACGGAGGCTGTAGTTCCTCACCTGCAGCCGGTCCAGGTTCGATTCCCGGCCTGGGACTCTTTGCTGCGTGTCATTCCCTGCTCTCTCTGATCCCTTTCGAAAAAAAAAAGATCCAAATCGGACGCCCGCAAGGCCAGTGCACGCAAACATGTCGCATAAAACACTGCTCGACTTGGAGTTTTCACATTGACATACATTAAATGTAATACCGACTTGCATTTAAGTTTTAATAATTCATTTTTAATGGCCATGCATCTTTTAATTTTTTTTGTTGAGTAGGTCCTCTTCCTTGTTGTCAGTGTGGAACACCAAGACAGAAAAAGTAAAAACACACATGATTGTGGTAACTATGGGATTGAACAGAAATTTCTCAGGAAACTACTTTGCAGCACTTTTTTTTTCAAAGTATGACTTTTAAAACTAGTTTTGTCAACTTCTGTAAGAAATTTTTTAATTTCATGCTTTTTTTCATGGTGAAATATATATATCTAGACAAAATAAAGGCACAAGCTTTTTATAGTTGATTCTGAGATCTTGTGGAATCCATGCTTTTCCAGGTCCCAGTGGTTTGAACAGCAAAAAAGAGTCAATGCAAAATTATGCATTCACATATACCTAATTTACATGTATAACAAGTACATTTGTATTTTAATACTGTTTAATATTAATTAAATAATGGACATGAGGGTTTAAAAGTGTAGGCCATAGAGGTATTTTCCTCTGGGTTAGTGAATCACAGAAGCAAATTTGTGTATAATACGGTGTTTCCTGCCTTTAGCTTCTTTCTTAGCGTTACTGACGGGAAGCTAACGGACTCCATGCAAATTAGCTTGGCATATAGTTTTTGTGGTCGCCCTGAAAGGTGAGGAGATGAGGCCAAGAGGAACGATGGCCATTATCATGAGACATGTGAAGGCCATATCCTTATCCGTGGTTCTCTCTCCTTATGACCTTGATGTTTGAGGGTGGATGTCAGAGCATGAAGAGGTCAAGGGACAGAGAAGGAGGGGGAGGAGGAGAGTGACAGCTTGCAGGCATTAAGGAAGAAGAAACTTAGAGGGATGGTAGGAAAATGAGAAAGAAAGGCATTAAGACAAGATGAAGTAGAAAAGGGAGGAAGGCAAAGCGATGGACTGTCCTTGCTATTAGTCACTATGTCACAGCTCCTTGGTTTTATGGTGAGTTTCTTGTCATGGTGCTGCTTTTTAATTGACAGTAAAATGCACTGACCACAATGTCAGAGCTTCCCTTCTCCCTCAGTCCTCCTTCTGTCCTCCATCTCTTTAACTCGCCTTGCTTAACTGACGTGGGCTGTCATTTACATACACTGAAGCGTGACTTAAATGCTACACTTCCCTCGCGTCCCACCAACAGCTGGGCTTGCCAGAAGTTCCTGCCGTCAGAACGTTTTTTCTGGTAAAACCTTGTTTTAAATTCTATATCAGAGCAACCACCAGCTTCTGTTTCGATGTAGTATTTCACGGCCTTGTCATATTTATGAAAAATTGCCTTCTGCCAACGCAGAAAAAGTGCCTTCCAATATAAATACACTACAGCCTCCCATGAGTGCTGCTTATGTTATGAAAGGGATGGAATGGGACTTATAATTTTGAGGTCAGTGGAATGATGTATGAAGAAGGTGAAGATTTTTAATATTGAAAATGCTACTTTGACAACGCTTGTTTTGTTTTTGTACTACATTACAAAAACGAAGCGAAGTAGCTTAGGTGAAGAGTTTAAATCCAAGTTAACCCAGCACGCGATTGGCAAGCTAAACAGGGTACATGCTACTATGTAGGCTTGGATATGCTCCAGCTTCTGATAAACACGGTCAGTGTATTATTGTTTCAGACATGCTGGGGCTTCAGAAATTTTAACACACTTGGACTTGGATAAATCAGTGGAATTTAAACTAGTTCCTTGCAAAGAGCTTGTGTCCTATTCGTCTTTTTACTCCCAAACAATGACTTGAGACACATCTGGAGTAACTGTGTGCTTCTGGTTTTCTTCCTCATCTTTCAGAAACTCACTTTAATCAAAATAAAATTTACAATATGTTTCCCTGAAGTCACAAATCAAATCCCAGCGACTAAGATAAAGTGAATCCCCCAAGTACCTTTAGTATATTATCTTTATTTATGGGCTCCTGATGATGGCTTACAATTCTTGGTGAAGCATGTAGAGTCGATGGAGCAGTTTTGGCAGAGAACAGGCTCACCTCAGCTCTTTTACTTTTCTCTTCCTTTCTACTCCACTTCCTCCAATCAATGAAATGATATATGGTAAGACAGGCCAAAGTTGCCCTCCTTGTAGGAATGAGTGTCTCTCCTAGTTAGTCTATTAATGTGAAAGTGTGCCTTAGAGTGTAAAGGCTGTTTTATACTCGACGCATCCGCCAGGTCCGCACGGCTCTATGCGTACAAATGACGTAATTCTTGCTGCCACGCACCCCGAGTGGCTACTCCAAGCGGAAGCATTTCTGTGTAGAGGGCCTTTACATTTTTCAAACAAAGCGGACAGAGCCGCAATGGAAATGATGGCGGATGAACAAAATACATTCGTATGATTCTTCAAGCAAGAATCATTGTGACAGGCAGGCGGAAAATATTTCTTGGCCTGAAATTGCAGCCACACTTGGCAAAGAAGAGGCGAGGCATAGGTGAGAAAAACCTGGAAAAATCTACAGGAGATATAGGTGAAAACAAAAAAAAAGCCTTCAAAGGACACAGCTGAGACCCCAGTAGAAGCAAACATGTCCCCAGGAATTTAAAGGAGTTGAGCTGGTTCACCACTTTCATAAAACACAGGATAACTGACTCAGATTTCTCCCCAGATGAGGTAAATCAAATGATTATTTTACAACCAAAAATCTAGCACCGAAATGCAAATGTTTGTTATAGATTAATTATTTTTTATATTTAAAGGTTGTTGTGGAGGAGTTTGAAGTGAAGAGCTTCAAATTTACCCCTTTATCCTCACCATCACATATGGATGTCTGCCCATCCCCTCACCTTCAGCCTCTTCAGATGTGTCCACAATCTCCTCATTTGTGGAACCACAGTCTCCTACCTTTGGTGGTGGTAAGTGTTTTTATGTTTTCCCCTAATTAACTCAATCGATTTTTATGTTCTTTACATCTATACTTTTCTCACTTCTGCCTTTCTGCTCATGTAAAAAGAGTGCGTCGCCAGGACCAGAGTCAAAGAAGAGGAGGAAGAGGGATGCTGACATGCTTGAAAAGAGATGAGTAGATATTGAGAAAGAGAGAGGCACCATTAAGGACACAGCACACACAAGGTTTGACTGTGTTGTTGCTGGCATGCTGGAATCCATCCCAGTACGCAAAGTTGATGCAGTCAAACATACAATCTACCAAGTGCTGTCTGAGAATAGAGAATAGAGGTCACAAAGAAGTGCAATTCTTTTTTTTTTTAGCATATTCTTATAGCTTCTTTTGTTACAGTGTTACAATAACAACAGTTTTGTATTTCAAATTCACTGCAGTCCTGTATTTTCTTCATTCCTGTTCAGCATACTTTTTTTTGAGTACATTCTCCTGCCAGGGAACAAGTCCCTGTGGTGTCAGGAAGAATGACTGGAAATCATTTTGAGCCCGGCTAGCTCGTGCTTTGCTGAGACGGCCAATGTCCAACAAGTTGTTGTCGCCTACTACCACTGCCCTCCACTCTCAGGATCACCCGCATGTGTTGAGGAGTCTGTGAACCTGGGAGGGATATAACTGGTTGCCGGGGAGTTGGCAGCACCTCTGCTGCTTAAATAAATGTTCAGGGCTACACAGGCCTTCACAACCTTCCCATTTTTCTGTGGGTGGAATTCCATCGGTCGTCCCAGGATTCACCAATCTGCTGCTGGTATGCCCAAGCTGTTCTCTATCACCCTCCTGGCATGCGAGTGTTGGTAGTTGTAGATTTGCTGGGCATCATTGAGTTTTTTTCCTATTAATACAATAAGGTGAGGATGAGATGATATGTCCCCCATTTATCAATGGAAAGTAGATTTGAATAAATGTGAAGCGCAGCTATTTAGAGCAAGATGACCCTGTAGAAAAGTACAGAAATAGTGAGTGTGGAGGAGACATCCCTCTGTGCAGCCACTACGCCAAAGCCAGGTCAAGGACAAAGTCCTCCTCCTACTCATCGTCCTCCTCTCACTGCCAAAGTCCAGCAGTTCATGTTCTTCGATGCTGCTGATTTACTCCCTTTGTCTGACTCGCCATGTCCACTGTTGACGATTTGCTTAAACAACAGGTGTCCACTATTCCCTTCTTAGCACACGAAGATAGGGTCACAAGCATGTTTTCACACATGCATGTAACATATTCTTAGCACAATAGAATCATCAACATGTTGCTGTGCTTTACAAGGGGGTTTCAAAAAGCTTGCTCTTCTATCGTTCCCTGTTTTGCTGCTCTTAGCCGAAACCATCCATGGCCTGTCATTTCCCTCTGGCCTTCAATTTTATGATCGCGATCATCCTCTCTATCTCAGAACATGCATGTGATATTTAAAAAGGAAACGTGGTCCAATTTAAAAAAAAAAAAAAAAAAAAAGTCAGTGCTACAGTTCTTAAGCCGAGTCACACACTAGACAAGGGGTGTCAAACTAATTTTATTTCAGGAGCCAAATACGGAGCAGTTTGATCTCAAGTGGGCCACAGATTTTGTGTGGGAAAAACAAGTAATTTCAACATTATTGTGCCCTAGTTTACACTTGTGCTTATACGTAAAATACAAAATGTATAAGAAACAGACAATATCCAAGCAATAAGTGACAGATATCAGTCCCAACAGGGTCTTTACTTTGCCAATTTCTATTTAATTAAGGAAAATATAAGATTTTGTTAGAATTTAGAGGTTGTTTTAACAGTTAAACCTTAAAAAAATACTGCCATCATGCGATAATTGCACCGGGAAAACTGTGAGCCCCTGGAAATATTGTTGAGTCTCATTTTTAGTATCATTCATGTTTTCTCTGTCATTTTTACTTTCTCCTGCGGGGCAAATTGGGCAGGATTTGGCCCCCGAGCCTTGAGTTTGACACGTGTGCACGAGAATTTCGGACAAGACCTTTAAAAATGATCTTGACCGCTACTCCATTTTAACAGCCTGTGTCATTTATCTGGGGAGAGGTTGATTTTATTGTGCTACAAAAACTGTTTTGTTGATGTCAGCGCATAATTGGGTTTGTGCAACAAACTGTATCGCTCCGTGACATGCAGTCAAATACACACACACACAAACACATAATCCTAATGAACAATCAACCTTGCAAAAGCAATAATCTGTGACCATTTCCACATGAAATGGTTCCTTCTCTTTTAGCCTTTGTCACCTATTGATAGAACAGATTGCTGAATTAGCCTACAGTCGCCTCTTATTACAGTTAATAGTTGCTGATCTATACAAACAAGCTTCATCTTAAAAACACACAGAAATGTGTCAGAATCTACAGCATGCAATGGTTTGCGATTTACTTTCTACCTTTGCTTTCCTACTACGTTCTAGAATCTGCAAGCTTACTTTGTTAACCAGTCACTGTCTGATTAATCATTAAATTTACCTTCTGAAGGCCAATGAAAAAACTTGGTACAATTTTGCAATCTCTGATTTACAAGTTTGCAAATGGTCGACATTTAGTCTGACTTGGTTGGTTATAAATTGTACAATAATCCCTCAATGTTGCCTTCCAGTGGCCAAACGAATGTTAATTAGAAACAATATATTTTGTACTGAACAGAAACTACCTTTTTAACATCCCTTATGATTCCCTCCCACATCTTTCCTTTTCTAACCACCAAATCGGACCAAACTGTCAAAATCCAGGGTAACACAATAATACTAATAAAAAGAACATGATCGCCAATCTAGCCTTGCACTTTGTTGGTGTGACCTGTCAGTTCTGTACTCTCCTTGTTGCACTGACTGATCCGTTGATTTTGAGTGAATGTCAGGGTTGACATGCTGTAAACCAAATAGAATCCAACTCTGGTTTGGTTTGTGGCAAAAAGTTTATTTGAGGTCTTGGCAAATTCAGGCTGTATTAATGTCACTACGGCAATGTGCCCAAGAGCAACTGCAATCACAGGTCACCCACGGTGATAGTTGGATGTCTGCATAAAGCAGAAAGAAAACCTAGAAAATGACTCTAGCATCAGGCTTGTTTCTAGCACTGCGTCACTTTTTGATGTTGCGAAAATGGGGCCCATTTGTCACGTCGTATCTTTTCCTTGTCTGTTTTTCCCCTCTGAGGTGTTTCCACTAACAACTTTGTGTTTTCTCTCTTGTTGAAGACTTGTTGATGTGTGCTCTCTCTCTGCATAGGGTCTTATTGGGCAAATGCTAAGCAAGCTCAAACTGATGGTGATAATTAAGATATGCACAGCTTTAAAATGCAGAAAAAAAGCTATTTAATTTTTTTTCATAGTCTCTCAGAAAATAACATTCATGTTTGAAAAGAACATGTTTTATAATATTACCTTAGAAGTCCTAATTGTTTCTGAAAACACATTAAGACATTGGTATCAGTTGGTGTTTGAAAAGTGTAAAATCAGTGTACTGTGCAGTGACCATAGGAAGTGTACACAGTTTAGTGTTGCCATTAGATAAACATTACACCTAAACAAAAGATTAAGGCAAGGCAAATTTATTTGTATAGCGCATTTCATACCCGAGGCAACTCAATGTGCATCCAACAGCTTAAAAATCAATAAGAACATTAAAATCGGCAGCAAAAAAAAAAAAACATTTCACATCATCAGTAAAAAATTTAAAATCATCAACAAACACATTACATCAACATGACCAAAAATCTCCCTCTCAATCATATGCAATAGAGAAAAAAGTGCCTTTAACTTTGATTTAAAAATGTTCACATGTGATGCTGACTTCAGCTCTGCTGGCAGTTTGTTCCACTTCTTTGCAGCATAACAACTAAACACAGCATCACCATGTTTACTGTGAGCTCTGGGCTCCACTATCTGACCTGTGTCCATAGATCTGAGAGACCTGCTGGGTTCATACCTGACTAACACCTCACTGATCTGCACCAAACCCCTTCACAGATTTACAGTATACACCAGCAGCAGAACTTTAAAGTCTATTCTCTGGCTGACTGGGAGCCAATGTAGATATTTTAAAACTAGAGTAATGTGTTCTGATCTCTTTGTTCTGGTTAAGACCCGAGCTGCAGCGTTCTGAACCAGCTGTAGCTGTTTGATGCTCTTTTGGGGGATTCCTGTCAGAAGACCATTACAATAGTCCAGTCTGCTGAGATAAAAGCATGGACCAGTTTCTCCTGATATTTCTGAGTTATTAAACCTTTCACTCTGGAGATGTTCTTTAGTTGGTAGAAGGCTGTTTTTGTGATAGATTTGATCTGACTACTAAATGTCAGATCTGAGTCAATCAGAACACCAAGGTTTTTGACGTAATAAACTCTAACATTGTAGTTGACTCATCCCTCAGTTGTTGAAGCAGTTCAAGCTTTTTGTGATTTTGCTGGTTTGTTCTGATGTTTGACCTTATTGATTGTATTTTTTCATTGAAAGATGCAGCAAATTCATTGCATTTTCCAGCTGACAGTATTTCAGGGGCTATCTGATCTGGGGGTTGGTTGTGAGCTTTGCAGTTACAGAAAACAATGTGTGAGAGTTGTTGTTCTTAGCAATAATTTCAGAAAAGTATTGCTGCCTTGCTTTGAACAAGCCTACATTGAATTTACACAGACTTATTTTGTACAGTTCTAGATTAATTTGGAGATTTGTTGTTCTCCATTTACGCCCAGCTCTTCTACAATCAGATTTCAAATTCTGCATTATCTCGGTCCTCCTCCAAGCTGTTTTGTGTGTTTGGTTTTCTCTTAGTTTTGATTGAAGCCACCACATCTGTGACATTACAGACTTTTGTATTAAACTCATCCAAGATATTATCAACTGTCGCACTCAAGGTTGGTGTCGTTGCTATGGCTTCCATAAACTGTGCACGTGTGTTGTCATTTATGCACCTTTTCTTAAAACACACAGACGTTACAGTTTCTAAATCAAAAAAGACACAGAAATGATCAGATAGAGCTAAGTTTCTTCATCAAAAACATCAACAGCAGAGATATCAACACCTTAAGAGATAATCAGTGAGTGTGTGTCGGACCAGTCACATGTTTAAGACCAAAAGTGTCCATTAAAGCATACAGTTCTTTGGCAGTATTGTCCATGTTATTGTCTACATGAATATTTAAGTCACCTGTTATTATTAAATAGTTGTATTCAGTGCATACAACTGACAGCAGTTCAGCAAACTCATCCATGAATTCTCCAGAATTTTTTGGGGGTCTATAAACGACTAAAAACTCTTGAATCACCCTTCAGTAAGAACAACATATATTCGAAGGAGATAAAATCACCAAATGTTATTTCTTTGCACTGAAATATTGATTTAAAAATGGCAGCAACTCCACCACCTTTCCTGCAAGTACGACACTTTCTAAAATAAATAGTCTTGTGGTGCACTTTCATTGAGAATAGTATTACTGATACCATCATTCAACAATGTTTCATTATGAAGTAAAAGGTCCAAGTGATGTGTCAAAATATCATTAATTAGCAGTAATTTGTTAACAAGAGATCTAACGTTAAGAAGAGCTCATTTTAAAGACTTTACTGGAGACACTGGTGGACTCTTTGGATGACATGTTATAGTGGTCACATTTTTATCTCTATTAAGTTTTTTGTTTCTCTTTAATTTAACAATTTTACCTGTGTTACCAGTCACCACCGGAGTTAAAAAAGCTGCACTAACTCCATAAGGCTCTGACTTTTTCTGATTGTTCCTACAGAGGTATTGCAGTCTGGTTCCAGCACACATCAGCCATGTGTCATTTTAAGTTGTACTAAGTTCTTAGTTCCAAAAATGAACTAGATCATAGTTATTTTGCTAAAAGCTATTACCCCCTCATATTACTAGCATTTCATCAAATTGAACAAAAGTACCTGGCTCGTGTGAAATGTTACTGGGTTTGGAAAATGATTGCACCTTTTGGACTACTGTCCAGTTTTTGTTTGAATATTTTCTCATTTATTTAGCCCATTTAAGCATCGGGATGTCCCGATACAACTTTTTCATTTTCAACATGATACCGATATTGCAGTCTTGCGTATCGGTCGATATAGATATTGATCAGAAATCAGCATGAATCATACATCCTTTTTTTTTTTTTTTTTTTTCCCCTTTTCTTAAATAGAAATAATAATTACTTATTTTGTAGCGTGGAATGCTAGAAAAGGCTTGATCAAGTGATGTTACTCAAACAGAGAACAATAGTCAGCAACAGTATGTATGAGAAAAACTGACTCATTTATTATTAACCAATTGGTTACATAATTTTTAACCTTCAACATAATATCTTCAGTATTCTACAAGTGAATTAAAAAAAAAAAAAAAAAAAATCGTAAAATCCGGCAATTTGAATCTGATATTTATTTAGGCAGCAAATTTTTCCTCCTGTTTTTTAAAATATACTGTAGGATTGAATGGCTGCTGTTTCCGGTTTGCTGTTGTCGCAGTTGGATCTTGAAACCCAGTGGGCAAAAATGTTCAGGCACTGCAGTGCACAGTCGTCTATTTTCAAGGTAAAGGTGATACCAAAGTTTCATATATTTTCAAATAAGTTCTTAATGGTGTGGAAAAAACTGCCCTTGATGTCATATTTATATTTGAGTAAACTCTACGTGAGCTGACCAGGTCCTAAAAAAAAAAAAAAAATCATGAATTACTTTTCTGAGTTTCTATGTTGAGATTTCCATGTGCTTATTGGCCCCAAGCAGAAACCTCACTAACAACCAAACTTTTTAATCCAAAATGAAAAAAAAATCTTCAGAAATGTAAAACTGACCTTTTATCTTCAGTGTTGCCAAGACCACGATCTATTGAGTTAACATCAAAATCCAAAATCAGTTTGTGTCAAGCCCCCATTTTAGAAGAGAAAAGGCTCTCGTAGATAATTTTAATTGTATCTAATCTAATTGTATTTATTTGTGACAAGAAACAATGCACATTAATAGACACAAACATGTAAATATGCCAGATTGTAGCCGCAGGCTAGTTTTCATCTGTAGTCCCTGGCAGGTTGATGATCAGTTTTCTTTCTCTCTCTCTCTATCCCTCTCCCTTCTTTCCTTTCTTCTTCAACTCTTTGTGTCTTTCTTTTATAAAGTGTGGCTTAGGCAAACATATGAAGCCCCATGTGAGTACCTGTCATTATCTTCAAATCACTTTTACAATAAGGTCCCAAGTGAGAATGTCTCATGTTACTTTTTGCTAAAACGAGTACAAGTTCAGGTATTTAGATTTGTGTACCAGTTACTGATACGAGAATCTAATGAGCCGTCTTTTGAACTTCCTCTGAAAACTTTTGTACTGCCAAACTGCTGTCTACCTTAGAATCCTCACTCTAGCTAACCTAAGAAATAAATCTAACCTAATTAGTTACAGTTACATCTTTGGTATTGTAGCATAATTCACAAGTATGGGTGCGATTTCACACCTCTGTATTCCCTCCGATACTCAAAAACGATAATGGTATTGATTCATCTCTACTTTAAAGTCTTACATCAATTTTTGCAAATCTAAATCCCCTGATTATTCTGCCATTTCTCTCTCTTGTCCTACGAGTGTAACATAGGTGAACATCTACAGACATGCCAAAACATTAACATTTGTTTACCATTTAGAGCAGAAAGGGCCTATACTATGACTCTAGATTTTATCTTATCGCGCTAACTTCCAGGATTTAATCAGTGTGTGTTGGACTACGAAGCTGGCTGGAGCTTAATCACCATGACATCTTATGCTGCACAGCTAACCTGGTCACGACCAGGTTTTTTTCTGGCTTGGACGTTAGCGAGTACTAAAGTCCTGCCTCCTGACCAATCTTAACTCTTAGAAAATGAGCTGTCCAATGAAAGGTGAAGTGTGAACAGCTCACTTTGTGGAGCTGATCTCAATTCTGACAGGGGAGAGAATATTGAGACATCGATGCAATCCTTTCATTTATCGATGACATACTATAGGAAAAATAAGATTTTTATCTGATGGATAAAATAAGTCAGCTGATAAAGCTTGCATGCATCGGGCACTTTCACACCAATAACTTAAATCATTAATGTAATCTGAGGTAATCTGTAGATAATATAAATATATATACTTGATGTAGACTGATCTGTATGAATGCAAATATCAGAGCCATAGACAAGCTAAAAAGAAAAGAGAAAGTGGATTATGGATTTTATTTCTTCATATTTTTGTATTTAAGCGACACCTAACCAGTTGGGACCAGATTATGATGTGGATCATATCTGAGCGAGTATAAAAGCTCCTCCTGGTGCGCAGCACTAGCACTGTTAATCTTCACTGTCATCATGGATTTATATTCATTATATTTATTTAAGATCATAAGCTGTTCTTCCAGTGAAGACGCTCGCTCTGCCAATTTACTCCAGTGATTGGTCAGACACTGCTATCTCCACCCCTTTTATGGGAGCGCCCACGTAGCAAGGCTGTAAACACTTTTTACAACAATTAGCAAGACGTGATCGACCTTCGTAGGACAGCTCCTATCTGAAAAGGAATGCTTGGTTAGTTCAAGCCAGCGAACGGAGATTAATCCAATCTAGATTCATAGTATAGGCCAAAAATAAATTTACTATTGGTTTAAACTCAGCAGTGACTCAGAAGGTCAGCACAGGTCAAACTGATCTAAGGTTGGCTACTAAACTGCTGACCGGTCTATTCATTACAAACTTAATAAAAGCACTTACTCAAAACGCCACTCATTGTTGTTCTTTTTCTTCTTCTTCTTCTTCTTCTTCTTCTTCTTCCTCTTCCTCTTTCTCTTTCTCTTTCTCTTTCTCTTCTTCTTCCTCTTCTTCTTCCTCCTCTTCTTCATCTCTTCTTCTTCTTCTTCATCTCTTCTTCTTCTTCTTCATCATCTCTTCTTCTTCTTCTTCATCATCTCTTCTTCTTCTTCTTCATCTCTTCACCTTCTTCTTCTTCTTCATCTCTTCACCTTCTTCTTCTTCTTCATCTCTTCACCTTCTTCTTCATCCTAGTTAAAAGGAGCCCAATTTTTGATTTGGAGCCCAGGGGGACCCAAAAGTTAAAAAAAATAAAAATAAATAAATAAATTGATTTTTCATATTTGCGAGTCAAATATTGTAACGGTTGGTGTTACCAAATCTTTGGCACATACTAATATATAAATGGGGCCCATTACCCCATACGTGTCACGGGGGCACCATGGGGCCCCATTTTCCAAATGACACTTCTCCGTTAGTTCTCGTTAGATCGGAATGCAGTTTAGTATGAATACTCTATGAATGAATATGATGAGACCTTATGGAAATTTATGGAAATGTAGTTGTGTGATACACCATTTCAAAGGTAATTAAACGTAGATTATGATTATGCCTCGCACAATTCGATGAGGGGCCCGGGGGCCAACCCCCCTTTTTTCTGCAATTTCCATTAAAATTATTTTCTCATTTATTTGTAAGTCAAATACTGCGACAGTTGGTGGTACCAAATTATTGACACGCACCAATATATGAATGGGGCCTATTACTCCGTATGGGCCACAGGGGTGCCAGGGGGCCCCATTTTTTTACTCTATGGAACAGAGTCATTTGACTGAATTCTAAGGAACGTGGTACGTGCTATTCGGCGCGGAGACGTTCCGCGGGCCGATTGTTGATTAGCTTAAAAAAGAAGCTGATCAGTTTGTATGCTGGCTTTGTTTTTTGTAATGCATGAGCGTGCTTTGGTGAATGCCTTGATGGTGATGTCAGTCGTCAGAGGGGAAATAAAGGCAATAAAACATCCCCACTAACCAATTGTAAGACATTAAGGTTCTCCCTGTTTGCTATTAAATCACACATTTGGATCTTATATCACTAACATCATCATTTCAAGAAACTGCAATCTGCTTTGTTCTAAAAGGTGTTGAAATGATGTAGAGAAACATTAAGGGGTAATACTAACAAAATCACAGATGTTGAACATTTCTTAAAAAAACATAACAAAAAACAACTTTGTAGCATCTGTGTTTGAGATACTGCCGGCATCCTTATTTGCAATAGTTGGGAAAGACTCCTTTGCCAGTTCTAAGGTGTTATCTTTTTACAATTTTTCTAATGTCGAATCATATTCATAAAGGAATCACAAATATATGCAGTCTGTTTATTTTCTCTGTTACCAGAACTGCCAAAACAACCCCTAGTATTTGAAAAAAGTATTAGATTTGGAAAAATATGTTAAAAAAAAAAAAAAAATGCGGTGAAGAAGTGACGTTGCAAAAGTAACCCATTCATATCTTATTTTATCATAATTCATTATGGGAATCTTTAGTTACAAAGTCTGGATTTTCAGTTCCCTCTGGCCACAGAGGATTAGGTCTTTTCCTCATCATTAACGTAGTAGTAGGCTTTTACTTTGAAGGAGGACTGTAGTGGTTCTTAGCCTGGTTAGCTTTAGTTTCTGTTAAGCTGGCAATGGATGAGCTAGAGAGGATAACTGCAACTTGAGAGAAGTAGTCTTATAAGGAGTATTAATGCTCTTTTCAGGAAGCGTTTATAAAAAGCTACAAGTGGGTGCGAAACACAGAAAAATGGGTTTGGAGTTGAGCTAATTAACTCTGCTGTGGTTCATCCAAACACAGAAAAGCAGTTCATCAGAAAATTGCCACCTTTGAATGCTTATTATTTGACTGCTCATAGGTGTGTTGAGAATGAAATTATACTAATGCACTTCAAAACTGTAACACGCACCCCTCATGAAATCTGGGTTCAGTGACACATTCTTTTCATTGATATGACAATCACTTGTAAGTATTGGTAGTTTTAGTGTTCATTAGTTATTACTGTTTGCACAATCCTTCATAGCATCATTACTAACTTAAGATGACTTCAACTTGATTCCAGATCTTAAAGAAGTACTTGTTTATCCCAAAGTGTTTGCACTTTCCTGCATTCTTAATTCATATCGGTTTTCCTAAGCGCAACGAGATAGATTTTACTTTGCATTTACATCAAGCCCACACAGTATTAAACCTTCACACATTGTGCTACAAAGCACATCAACCAATTTTATGCCTTCTAAATAACATCTTAAAACTAGTAAACAGAAACATTCTTATTGGAGAGAAAAACTGTTGATAAGGAATCGAGGCAAACTTGAAGAGCACAACTAACAGGCTAAACAAAGTTGTTGAGTACAACACCTACGTGTTGCTATTGCAACTAATCCTATTTGCTGCTCTTTGTAATTAAGATCTTCATAGCATCTTTTCCCACTTTTTTTTAGCCTTGCTGCCCTTTTGTAAATGCATTTTTATCCATAGTTATTGGATGTGATCTGACAGGCCATCCTAGTTATTTCTCTTTGCTCAGCCACACATCATTGATTGATTGATGTACTTTGCTTTATTTCATCAACATGTCCTACAAAAGAGAGCAAACCAAATGAGATACTTACACACTTTAAAATCTACTTATACTCCGACAGTTACATATTGTCTATCAATCTGTCAGAAACACCCACTCACCCAGCTTATGTAAAAAAGGATCCTATTATTTTTAACATACAATTATCCACTCACTTGGCTTTAAGACACATTGATTCATTCAATTCAACTTTATTGATTTAGCGTTAAATAAAAACAACACAAAATATTTAGCTTTGTATTCTCGAAAAAACCCAACAATTCTACACAAGCAAGTATCAGCAACATTGGAAAGGAAAATTTGAAGTTTGACTTTAACATGTATTACAGTTTTTTTTCTTTCTTGATATACACTTTCAGTCTTTTGTTTTTTTTAAAGAAGACATTTGGAGAATGCTGTCATTGTTTCTGGCTTTACAAAGTCAGAAAACTAAATATTCTATCTACTTATGAAAAGACACATCAATAGGAATCATTTATAAAGGACGACAAAGTCACAGAGTGGCCTGGAGAGCCAGAGGCATGTACTTTGATGTTGTATTTTCGAAGGATTTGAAAGAAACCACCAGCCAAAACCCCAAAAATGACAATATTTGTTGGCTGCAATCACAAGTTCAAAGTCGGTAGTAGAGCATTGTATAATTAAGGGTCCTAAGAAAAGTATGAGTGAAATATTATTTACCTTAAAAAAATCATATGTACTGTCTATCTGCCAATAAAAATTGTGTAAGAGAATCACTTAAAATGATGAGTGGAAGTGAGGTCTCAGTGTAGCTGTCGTTACATCATCATCTTTCTGACTGACTGAGATCCGTCTGTTTAAGTTTGATATGGAGAAAAAGTTTTTGAGGAAAAAGATGAAGTGGGTGACAAAAAAGCTAAATCCCTGCATGGTTTTGACAAAAAAATAAAAAATAAATCTGTTCGAATCTTGAATTAATGATCAATGATGGCTTTGCTTTAGGATGCATATTGCATGTTTTAAACATGAGGAACTCATGGGGGGCTATGAAGCAATATGGTGCAACTGCTGCAAACAGCATGTGACCTCTTCAATGTGTCTTCTAATGTAGACCTTCTTTTCTGAACAAAATGAAATGGGGTTAAGGTTGAATTAACAAAAAAAAAAAGGTTTGTGCATGTTTCATGTTCTTGATGTTGGCAATGGTGATGCAAGCTTTATTATGAAATGCATTTTCCCACGTTTTCTTATTTTACGCCTTTTCATTTAACTTCATACAACTGAATGTCCACACTCTATGGGTACAACTCACCTGACTGGAAAGGTGATTGGCAAAAAGCAGATGCACATCAATTCTGGGTGCTTCAGTAGACCAGTCGATTGCATTTAAAAGTACTAAAGTAATCTTGAAGTCAAGTAATTCTCAATAGTTTGAGAATCTACAAACTTTGTGCATTTGTTCTTGAATAATGTAGGTCATTATAAATGCTCCTATAGGATAATCATCTTAGTATTGTTAGAGGAGTAGGTTTGGTTGAATTTTGTTCAAACTGTGTCCTCAACATTTTATGTTTCATATAAAGGGTGATAATAGAGTTGGAAGGAGAAGCATTGAAACCTTCATTAGAGAGATATCTGTACTGTAGATCATCCACGTTAAAGGTGCAGTTGGTAACTGTTATAAAAATGACATTTTGTCATATTTGCTAAAACTGTCACTATGTAAAGACAGCATTACATGAAACTAGCAATTTGTAAAAACAAATATTAACAGGCTTTTTAAGTCCCACCTACTGCTCCTGCTGCAAATTGCCGCGACCGAGCAAAAAGACCCAATCAGAGCCAGGATTGTGTTTGATGGACTGTCTGACAGCTGTCGATCACAGCCCCCGCCCCCTTCCGTGTCACATCGCCAAAAGCCGATACCTCCGTGTTACGGGAGCTACGGCCCAGGCTTGTTTGCGCCGCCACAAATGGGGACACAACGTCAACGTTTATGCTCTCATGAGCACTTCAGGCAGTTCTTTGTCTCTATTGGAGACTTCCACTCAAATCAAGTGAGTGGTCAGTATGGAGCGCCTGAAGGTTCCATTCTTTATTTAATCTTTATATTCTCCCACTTCCACTGGTCATTCAAAAATACAATATTTACTACCATAACTGCAGTTGATTCACAACTTTACATATCGCTATCCTCAGATGATCTTAGTTCCATAAACTCCCTTACTCAGTGCCTCGATGACCTAAACACTTAGATGTCAGGCAATTTCCTTTAGTTTAACAGAGATGAAACAGAATGGATCATTTTTGGTCCAAAAACTCAAAGACAAAAAGTTGCTGCTCATCTCAATTCAATCTCTTTAAACACAAACAATCGAGCAAAAAACCTTGGAGTAACACTGGACAACAATTTAAATTTCAAAAGCCACATCAATCATATCACAAAATCTGCATTTTATCATCTGTAGAACATATAAAAAATCAGACATTTTGTCAACATTCGATGCAAAAAAAATACTTCATGCATTAATTTCAAGTAGACTGGACTACTGTAATAGTTTATTTACCGCCCTTTCAAAATCCTCTGTTCAACGATTACAGCTTATTGAGAAAGTCTTTACTAAAAGTAAAAAGTTTGACCACATTCCTGTCCTCAGATCCCTCCACTGGCTTCCTGTACAAAGTAGGATTGCTTTTAAGATTTTAATACTTGTTTACAAGGCACTGAATGGCCTTGCTCCCCAATCCATGAGACATGCTAATAAGTTATATACCAGATAGAACTCTCGGGTCTACTAGTAGTGCCCTTATAACAGTTCCACGTATACATTCCAAGGCAGGAGAGGCTGCTTTCTGTTTTTATGCCCCCGGTAAATGAAACGCCCTGCCTGCAGATCTGAGAGGAGCTCCTACATTAAACAACACTTTTAAAAGCAAATTGAAAACTTTAATTTTTGGAACATTTTACATTTAAATGTTGATGCCTGCTTTCAGTGTGTGTTTGTGTGCATGTGTTGTGTGATCTACTTTATATGCATGCTTTTTATGTGCATGTTATGTGCCTTTATTCTGAATTTGCAATTCAGTTACCTTGTGTATGAAATGCGCTATACAAATAAATTTGCCTTGCCTTGTATGTTGTATTTTTAATATTCCAGTCATTGTTGAGATGGCTTGTTTTTGACTGTGAAGCACATTGTGTTGCCTTGTGCATGAAATATGCTATATATATGTATATATAAAGTTTAATTTGATTTGGTGTTGTTTTTATTAGAAAGTAGCAGACGATATATTTATGAAGTGATCTGACAGTGTATCATTTTTTTTGTGCGGTTTACATGCCAGCCTCTTCTAGGGGAGGGACTTTGGATGCAGGGCAAGAGAGCAGCGGAGAGGGAGGGATCTGAAAGTTGTACTCGTTCAAGGTACTGTAAATGTTAAGTCCTCTCTCTCCTACAAGTTACCGTTTGCACTTTTAAATTAATTTAAGAAAGTAAAGATAAGGTTTGAGCAAAAAAAATGATTAAAGGGTGCTATTTTTTTCGTGTTCAAAATAACTTTCAACTCTGTCAACAATCACTCTGTTGGTTGAAGGTTGGTTGTGCTAATGATCAATACCAATCTGAGAAAAAGACCTTGTCACAATGGAGCAGCTGTACATCTGTAGCAGCGTTTCAAATTAGAAAACCTGCAGTCATCTCTATGTGCGTGTGTTGGGCTTTGCTCTGTAAAACCCCATTGAAGTAAACAAAGTTAATTCTTAATTTGTGCCATTCAAACTGTGAACTACTGAATACTTAAACTTACAAAACTCCAAACCTGACTCTGATGACAGTTTGGTGCACATTTTATTTCAGGATGAACGTTTCCGTACTTCTATTGTTCCATCTGTGTTCTCCATTCTGTTTGCTCCTTTTTCTCTGTATTGCCCTGTAGTTCATCTACATTGCAGCTTCACTCTCTGAATTTGTCCTTTTAGAAAGTTGAGAGGGGGCCCAAAAGAAGGGCTGGAGTGAAACATTGTCCGATGGTCCATATAACTCACGGGTTGACCATCACATCGTCTGTTATTAGGTCAAAAGTTTGATCAAAGTAAAGAAGAATACCATCTGTCTTGAAGCCATGATTTTTAACAATTGCACTTTGTTTTCGACAGTAGATGGGTTAGATCGAACTTGACACAAAATTGCACCGAGAAAGTCCTTCAAAACAAAAGACAGACAAGCAAAGCGGAATCCTTTAGAGTTCCACTTGAACAAAAAAGAAGAAATTGTGATCTTCAAGGCAGCCTGCTGTGTAATTTCACTGCGAGGTGATGGGGTTTGTAGCAGCTTTACAAGTTTGACTGTTGTTTTTCTGTGCGTGGGAATCTCAGACCATATGTTACTGTCCTTCTACAGTCCTTTTAGCAGCTGCAACGAGAATACTTTTTAGCTGTGTGTGTGTGTGTTTGTGAGTGTGTGGGTGGGGTGCTTGAGATGCACAATTTTCATGGATCTGTAATTGTACGTTTTTTATTGTGTTTACATGCCTTTGTTTCTTGTTGTTTGTGAATGGGTTGTGCAAGTGCATTTGTTTTTGAGTCATCAATCGCTTTGAAAATTCCAATAATGATGGCAGTTTTTTTTAATTAAGTTTGGTTCAGTGCAAAGGGTTTGCGTGGGTTTTTGTGTTTTCACACATATCTGAACTGAGCTACCCAGTTGACAATACCTCTGCAAAATGAAGGATTCAAGGTCTTTGTCAATTCACCCGCATCTGAATGACATGCGGAGAAACGGAGTACGTTTCTTCCTCAGTGTTCACAAAAACATTTGTAAACACAAGTCAATTTAGCAGCATGACATAGCTGCACAGTATTGAAGTATTGCAAAAGGGTTTACATTAATTCATAAATACATTACGTATTAGGAAAAAAAAAGGTTAAACCCTTAAACTCTGAACAGAAAATGTATTTTTTTTTTTTTTTTTAATGACTAATGTGTAAACTCGAGACTGCAATTGCTCATGTAGGTTTCAGTTACAATGTGTGTCACAAAATTATGAAGCGGGAGATTGACTTCACTCCCCGAACTGCAGAGCAAAGCATCACTGAAGATTGGCTACGGATCCTTGGTTTCCAGGCTCAACCACACTTTTCTGTCCCATTTTCTGTTTCCATCTTCCCATCTCCCTCATGGTTGTGTTGAAATGGTCGAAAAAGCCCAGAGTCATCCTAAATGAAAAACAATGACAATAGCCTGAGAAGAGACCTTAAACCCCCACAAAGTGGGAGAAATGGAGCATTAAGTTGAGGAAGAGGAACAAAGTTTGAGAGATGATGGTGCCATTAATAAATAACGAAGGGGAAAGTTTGATTTTGGCTGTGGGGTAATAAAATCTAGTATTTTGTCACTGTTTTTGAGCCTTAAGACATTAACTCACTAGTTAAGATTATCTTTGTCAAAGCAGAGAGTTGCAAGTTTCATCTTGACAAATTAAGAGAATAGGAGTATATATTTCCACCCACCTCCTTTCAAACACACTAAGCATGTTTATGCAGTAAATATTTATTTATTTTTTTAGTTTTTTCTAAAGAGAACCCATCTACATTAAATAATTTGTTTATTGTAATTAGTCCTGTCAAGAGATTAAAACATTTGTGCGATTAATTAATCATGCACTGTAATTAATAATATAATTAATCTCTTTCGTAATCGCAATGCTGAGAAACGCTCTCGACTTGAGGTATTTTCATTTAGTTTAGATTATTGTGACAGATCAAAACATTGATGTATAACAAAGTGGCTTTATAAAGTCATCTATTGTTTGTTTTTAACAGACTTGAACATATGCAGGCGTAGCCATTTACATTCCACTGTGTTTGAGATTAGTCCCAAGGGCTACCTGTCAAATTGCTGTGTACTTTTGTCAATCTCCAAATAATAGAAAATACAAGTGAAATAAAATGTCATATGTAGTGCTTTAAGTTAACACATCATAAACAGGAAACACACCGTACTTGTTGCTTTCTCTCTCCTTCAGATACACACTCGCAACCCAGTGCTCCATCAGGCAGCACACACACAAATATCCATCCATCTATCTATCTATCCATCCATCCATCCATCCATCCATCCATTTTCAGAGCCACTTTGTCAGCACACAAATAAACACATCACATCCCTTCCGTATTACTCCTACATCATTCACTTATTTTACTTGTCTCTCTTCCTCATACTGTTCACTGGTCACATGGGACTATATCTGTGAAAGTACTCTTCGTGTCACTGTTGTATTAGAATTTTTCAGTGATGGTTGCCACCGTTTTGGGAGAGCCAAGGTGCCCATGTAGCTGTGGGGTGGGGTGGGGCAGGCGGCAGGGGGTGCAGAGTGTTTACGACAGTGGCATGACCAAAGGGGCCTTTAGGGGGAGTGCTAAGCACAAGTTACTTAGTTCTGCTTTAACGCAAACAAAGCTGAGCAGCTCGGCAGTCTCTCGCCTTGTATTGTAGCCTGTGCATCAGTATTATAGGTATACTAAGAACTCTTAAAATAAGAATGGATCCACTGTGTTTGGAGTGCTTAAAAAAAGCAATTAACTGCGTTATGTTTTTTAGCGTATTAATTTTTCAATCGCAATTGACACATTAAACTGACAGCCCTAATTGTAATATTGTTTCTTGTATTGCATTTATTGGAAATAAAACAGTAATTTGGCAGTGGTGGTGTCATGGTTAAGGAAGCTGGCTTGTAATCAGAGGGTCACCGGTTCCAATCCAACATGGACCATCACTGTGGGATGTTGTACAAGTCCTTTAACCTTAACTGCTCGTGTTGATAAAAGCATCTGTTAAAAAAGAAATTGAAATCTTTTAATTGTAATTTGTGTAAAAATACACGCCTTAATAAACATGCACCGATATCCAAACTGCTTTGGAACACTGGTAAGGAGTACAAGGTTAATTCCCCAGCTTTAAAGGTTGTCTCAGTATGAAGCAAATATTTTAAGAAGTACATGAATAAAGATGAAGTCATGTGGGAATAGCAGATGTTAAAACTCCAGGTAGTTTTAATTTTAAATTACAAAAGTACCAAAGTTTGCTTTAAGAATAATAATTGGTGGTGAGCAGAAATCAAAGTGTCAGCTCCGCAAACTAAAAGCAGAAGCACATTAGGATAAGTGCCTGGATGAATATTAAGAATGTAGAGGTGAAAATGTTTGGAGTATCTACAGCACTGCACCATGTAATAGCACAGAATGTACGTGTCTAAGTCTAACAAAGCAGTAAAAAAATAAACTATACTCCCACTCTGAGAAGTATTGAACAGTTAATGATACATTTCTCCAAACCTCATTGTATGCACTACAATTAATTTTAGCCTGACAAAAATTAACACAATAGTGCCTTATCTATCTTTGTGTAAATCAGTTCTGCCTTTGTCTTCTAAATCATAGGTTGGACAGCCCTACAAATAACTGGTATCAGTGTCTTTTGATGTAATATAAATGGAAGGCATTTTGTCTTGGGGATACAAAGCACCCTTAGAGCCCGTGAAACAACTCTGTTACAGAGCTAGAAAGTCAGGGCTGAGTGGTGAATCAAAGCGCAACTCTGAAAAAGCAAGAAAGAGGAGAGTGCTCCTGTTGGGTGAAAGAACAAAAAACAAAGGGCTGTCTCATCAAGGCATGTTCGAATGTAAGATTGGGAGAGAACATGAGAAAAATATAGGGAATATACATGTTGGAAATTGTGGCGCAATGTGACGCAACGTCTAATTTGTGTTTCACTGGCGTCTCATTCTGGGTGTACCATGCTCTATACCTGATGGGAATGGGTATAGGCACAATCAAAGAACATACATGAATGAATGAATGAATGTTGGTGGCAAACACAGCCATATCATTAACATTGTTTGTGTTGCTCTTGAAATACCGAAGATCATCAATTGCAGCCGATTTGGTTTTGAGAGGCATTTATTTGACCAGTTGTAGTTATCAAGAAGTGACCATCTCATTGTATTACCCATCCACAATTTTTTTTTTCTCCACATAAGCTTTATTCTTTGCATTGTTAAATCATACTGAACGGTGTGAACAGCATGGGCAGATGCAAATTGGACAAAGCTGATCTTTCTGAACACCTTTCCTCTACTATTTAGGGCGTGGCTGCCACACTATGGTGGTTAGTCTTTGCCTGGGGGCCCAAACTGGCCCTTTGGAGCATACAATTCAGCCTGCAGGAGAAAGTAAAAATGACTGGGAAAATATTAGTCATTGTTTAAATTACCAAATAATTCAGTTGAAGATATCACAGCCTACAAATTCAATGAAACTCCAAAATATTTGCAGGGATACGCAGTTTTCCTGTGCTTGATGCCAGTTATTTTTAATAACAAATAGTTGTAATGTGCATCTTTTCCAAAATCCTGCAATTCTCCATACATAATTCCACATTTCCCAAAATATAACGGAAATCAAGGAAATTTACAGTGAAAATTTTGCAGGGACTAATGTCTGTCACATATTGCTTGGATACTGTCAGTGCTTTACGTACTTAATATATAATTATATATGGAAGTACAAACTAGGGCACGTTATTGTTAAAAAAAATTCTTCTACTGCCCAAATTCTGCGGTCCACTTGAGATCAATACAGCTCTGTATTTGACCCCAAAACTTAAGAGTGTAACACCCCTGCCTTAAAAACTTGTCATGTGCAGAATCCACATGACGAGACTTAATTTGTTGGTGACAAGTCTTGTTTTTTGGGGGATTTTCTGTGTAAATATGGTTGTTAAAAGTCTGCCTGCTCCATTTTATAATCTGTTAAACATAGCTTTATTGTCAATGCAGCTCCTGTAGATGCACAAGACACATCAATTTAGAAAAAAAAAACAACGTAGGGGTTGACGGCCGAGAAACAAAGTGCAAATTATTGTTGCATCATTTTTATTGTTACTAATACAGTGCCCGTCGGAAGTACAGTATGTATTCATACAGTGGGAGCTTAAATAGCGTTGTCAGTTATGGCCAAATGAGTATGTGTTTGAAGGTTGGATATACAAAGAGGTGTACATACTCTGTACTTTGTAGTGTTATAAAGGGGTTTATTTCCCTGGTTTAATTCTATGGGAGATGCGCATGATAAATGTGTGTTTTTTTTTTAAACTAATTAAATTTTTTTCATTTGGTGTATTTTTCTGCATTGTATGTTTTTTGGAGTCATGTGTGTATTTTTCTATTGTCTTTTTGTGCATTTTTTGTATAAATATTTAGTTTTGTATGTGCATGTACATCCAAGGTTCGCATTTGGTTAAATTGCACATGGTGAAAATATCTATTTTTGTTGTTGTTTGGTGTATTTTTCTGTAATGTATGTCTTTTGGAGTCATGTGTGTATTTTTCTATTGTCTTTTTGTGCATTTTTTGTATAAATATTTAGTTTTCTATGTGCATGTACATCCAAGGTTCGCATTTGGTTAAATTGCACATGGTGAAAATATCTATTTTTGTTGTTGTTTGGTGTATTTTTCTGTAATGTATGTCTTTTGGAGTCATTTTGTGTGTTTTCGAGCCTTTTTGTAAATTTTTGTGCAATTCTGTTGTTGTTTTGTGTACTTTTTGTATAAATATTTAGTTTTTTGTTTTTTTACTCATGTAGTATATTTTTTTCAATTATAAATTGTGTGTGTGTCTGTGCGTTATACAACACCAAAGACGCACTTGTCTCTCTAAACGGCTCTATATGCGTTCAGCATGTACATCCCGGTGCTCTCACACACGCTCGCATCAGCCGTGTGTGTGTGTTTTCATTATAACTGCTAGCATCTTAACACATTGAATAATATAAGAAGAAAAACTCACCCTTGCACAAAACAAACAATAATCGTCGTGGAGCCGTGTTGTGGACCCATCCGTTCACAAAAGTTATAATCCTCTGTCTGAAAAACCAGCGCACGCAGTCCATGGAGATGGAGGAGGAAGTGGAGTCTGTGACCTGTGATTTAAGGGAAGTTTGGGATCACGGGAATAATTTTAAATAACCATGAAATATTAACCTAAATAACGTTTAATAGTACAAAAACGTTTTGTAATATTGACCTTTTTTAAACCCAAACAAACTGCGACACAGTGACGTCATGACCCGGAATCGGAAGCGTTCAATACCGCGTTCAATACCGAGAGGGAGCCGTAATCTTAAAATTAAAATGAACGTTTTGCAACTCCAAATTACTCCAAAAAAAAACAGATGCACAAACTTGGGGTATTTTCAGGTCGAACAGGCACCGCGTCTGGGAGATATTCGCTCCGCACACGCACACGCGCACACAGACCTTTCTTGCTTTTATTAGTAGATAGTATTACTGAAAGGTAGACCCCTTTCTGAAGTCCTCTATCTTTATTAGTATCGTAGTTTATTAGCTTTTTCTTTTTTTTTTGTGCTCTGTCTCTAACTAATTGACAATGTTGGGTCAAACACTATTGTTGTAAGCTAAATGAGGAATGTCTGGCCTGATCTTTCTTGCCATTTCACTATCTTTTAATGAGAAAAAACAATAAGTTGGAAAACATATTTGTCGCCTTGAGAATATTTCTAGCTGCAATATATATATATATATATAAAAAAATCAATTGTTTTATTATGAACAATTTTTTTCTTGCATTTCTGACTGCCTCAAAGGCGCTTCGGAGAAAACCTGCAGTGAAGAAAAGTGGAATGAAAGAGTATTCCAGGGTGGAAATATGACGAGAATAAATTACACGATGAGCAGACGCGTGATAGAACTAGAGTATAAACAGTAAGATCTCTCTGTCCACTACCTGCTCATTCTCAGTGTGTGCGCTTTTTCCTCTTAATATCTTTGAAATTATTGGTAAACATTTATAGACTTGAAAGGGACTGGCCTCTGTTTCGGATTTTTTTTATTTTTTTTATTTTTATCTATCTTTTTAAGTTATTATAGATTGTTCTATGTGAAGTTCATTTGAAGAGCTTTTTAAACTAAATTATAAAACGTGCCCACAACCCGTAAAACAAAAATAGCAATAATCTTTAAATAAGTTTATAACCCATTTAAGAAACAATAACTTTAAAGCTGGACTGAATGGATTAATGTGGGCAAAATGCTAATAAGTAAGGATGAAATACTGTTTACAAGCTTCTAAAAGCTCTTGGCACCAGTATTACTACACTTTTAATTATTGATGAGTGTTTTGTTTTTTTTGATGTAGCTCATGCAGCCATGTTTGCTTGTTTTCTCAATTTACTCCTTATCTTAAAAAAATGCCTTTTTGATAAATAGAATTTGGTAAAACTATGTTCAAAGCCCTTCAACCTTTAATAACGGTTATGTAAAAATGTATTAATTTTGTGCTGATGGACCGCTACCTCTTTTCAGAGTCTGAGTTTGTCTGCAAAGTAGGAACGATCTGTCATAATCTTTTATGTGTGCCTCAGGGTTTTGGCAGTGAATGGATCCACAGGAGGAGAGACATTTCAGCTGATCATTAGCGTATCGTACGGTGTGCTTTAGCCTGCTTGTGGCAGCAATGGACCAGACAATGATGGAGGAGGAAAGGATGAACCCTGTAGACAGGGTAGAAGTGAAAAATCATTCACAGGTCAAACGTCCCGAGTAGCTGCAGAGAGCTGCAGAGTTTGACGTAAATGTAAAAATAATTTACCCCTTATGGTGCTACAGGGTCTCCATGGTCATGACATTCCTGGGAAAGTAATGGAATTTGTAAAACAGATTCTCCACTCCAGTCTTGAGAAGTCATGGAATAATTTAACTGTTTTGGAAAAGTTTTGGAAATATAGCCTTTTTTATTTTTATTTTTTTATTTTTTATTATTTATTTATTTAGCTGTGATGCCATAAAAGGCATAGTTATATATACGTTCATAAATATTGCCGACTCGGCCAACCTGTGGTACCTATTTTCCACCGATTGGGTGAGTATAAGCCTATTTACAGCAGAGCAGTCCCTGAACTAGGCCATCTCTGGTAACAAACATCCATCAAACAGATAGACGGTGAGCTACCTGTGAGGTTTATAACTAACTAACAACTGCTTAAATATCTTCACTCATGAACCCATCACACATGTAAAGCTGACGAAATGCATCGGTCCGCATATGCCCGCCAAAAACATTTGCGGGGTTTGGCAGAGAATTTTGTCTGCCTGTACATTTAGTGGTCAGGACCGGATATGGCGGAACTGTCGGTTTTACTCAGTAATATGCCACCTGGTGGTAGCAGAAATTGCTTGCAAATCTCACATATTGCATCTTTAATGTCTAAAATCCACCCTTAGCTATTACTATGTGACATTAACCTTGTGTTGTGCATCACTTTTAATAAGTGTCTGCAAATTGAAATTGTAATCCTATATTTAAACATAGTAGTAAAATAAATCAATGTATTTTATTGCAATAACAAAATATGCATTGTTGTCTCATAATGATTGCACTTCCTGTGGTGTTGACCTTTGACAGCATGTGCAGACAAGTAAAAAAAAAAAAAAAAAAAAAAAAAACATAGTAGCACTTAGTTAGTTGTTGTTTAATGTTATAGTCAATAGCTGACGCATCGTTATTTAAAAAAAAAATATTGCAAAATGGGTGTCAAAGGTTATTGTACCATGCAATATGATAGATAAATGATGGACACAACTTGCATTCCCTGTGGCACATTTTTGCTACTAACCATGGCACACTGTCAGACCTCTGTTACATTAGGACACTGGAAAGTTTTTCATTTTTGCGCTCTAATGGTCTTGAATAGATCTTAGCGGTTCAAAACTACGTCATGGAAATTTGGTAAAATATTTTGAAAAATCATTGTGCAAAAAGTGTGGGAACCCTTGTCTTAGTCCGCGCCATCACAACACTAGCACAATGTCTTCATGTTTTATTAACATTTAGCAATTACGATTGTTAATAACTCCATCAATAGACTGCATCACAGACGTGTGTTCATTTAGTAAAACAATTTTTATCCCCATGTTCTTTTAGCTGGACTAAATGAAATTCCACACTGGCAATGTTTGGCCTTTACTAATCTACTCTGACATTTAGATAAACAGGATTTTAGCAAAAAGCTGGATTACTTTCTTATTGTTCAGCTGCCTCACAGAGATTCTTCTGTTGGCTGCAGCTCTTGTTTCCCTCAATTCAGACCAGGGCCCTCCCAGGACTAAACAGAGTTCTCAGCAAAAGAGCATTACCATTTATATGGAAACTCAGGGCTGTTGTTAAGCATACAAGAAATGAGGCATTTTACTTACAAAAATCTCCACAGCGTGGTCCATTGGCACATCATGTCCTTGGCTAAGAGCTACATACGTCAACACAATTGCCTTTCTTAGCCTGTGTGCAATGGATTGTTTCTGATTGTGTGTGTGTGTGTGTTGGCTTGACAGAGGCTTAAAGTGGCTGACAGCAGTACATTCAATGAGTAACATGTTATTAACACAATATGATTGAAAAGCGAGTTATAACAAACAAGAATCATGTTATCAATCAAAAGAACAAACCCATACGTTGACCACAAGGGAGTCCTAATATTAGTAATGTCATAATAACACTGCAGGCCACAGATTGCTCCCTGTCTCAGTATTGCTGTACCCTTCTTACATTTTTCTTCTGTACACTTTCTCTCTTCATCTCGCTCTTGTCATCTTTTTGTCCTTTTCTTCCACCTACAGGTTTTTTTGTTTTGTTTTATTTCTCCCTTGCTCCACTGTCGCAGCGCATACATATTCAGTTTACAATACCTGGAACTGTGATTAATTAATCAGAGCTCATGGGGCAGTGTTACTGAAACAGTGCCATCCCAAAAATATTGGCTGGGGTTTAAAAAATAGAGAGAAAGAAAGAGAGAGAGGGAGCTGGCAGAAATGTGCTGGTTCCGAAATGAAAACTTTAAATGCTGTTTTAAAACTGAAAAGCAGTTTTGGGACTCAAAGCTGCTACATGAAACTTTTTAATTAGATAAATCCATAATATAAGCCTTGTTTTCCAATAAATAGAAGATTATGTACTCAAAAAAAGATGTAAAAGGTTGACATTGCGGCTTGAAAGTTGGTTTTCGTCTACACCGTAAACACTTCATTTGTTGACATTTTTGCGCATTGCATTGTGGGATGTGGAGTCATGGAGTCGGGTGCTTTCCGATATTTTTTAAATACTCAAAACAATGCTCTCTTTTGACACAGTTTACTCTGCCACGACTTTTTCATGTCAATGTGAACGGTGCAGTTATAGTTTTTTCAAATCGTGTTTTCATATGTGGATATCAATCTGAAACAATCTGATATTTTGCAAAGCAAAGCCGTCTGAACAGCCAGGTCGCATTCTATCCGACCTATACGTCATCAAAATGCAATAATGTCATAATTCTGCTTCCCTGAGGGAGCGGCGGAGGAGGGGAAGAACCCCGGTGGATGATGCAAGTAGAAAAGTAAACAGTGGAGGAATAGTGAGTTCTTAAAGATCATAAATATTTATTATATTATACACATGCCGAGACGAGATGCCTCCATATTTACTTCCGTAAACACAGTGTGTGCCTGCACGTAGTACCTTAGGACCTGTTTTGCGCATGCAGGTCACTTCATGGTCGCATTCAGTTCCTACTCCCTACTGATAGAAGTCACATTTAATGTGTAAATATATGAACGAGCACACACACAAAAAATGATTTACTCAGACATTTTAGACAATCCTACCTACCAAACAAGCAAAGATACGTGGAAGACAATATCAAGAATCCACATAGATATGTTCCAAGAGAAGAAAACTATTTCTCTGACTCCTTAAAAAAAACTAACTAGAATAAATTAAAAGTACAACACAAACTATACAGGTTTGTATTGCCTCTTTTTTAGTTTCTCAACCAGTTAACTTGTGTTTAAATCAATGTACCTACTGTACATACCAAAACATGACGACAGTAAGGACTAGGGTTGTAACGATTCTCTCAACTCCTGATACGATTCGATTCACGATACATGGTTCACGATACAATTCTTTCACAATTCATTTTACAAAATTGCAAAGACTGTAGACAAATGACTGAAATTTTTTTTTTTCTTCTTCGAAAATAAAATAAAAATACTGTACTATATTCTTTTATTTTTCATTGTCAAAAATAAAATTTGTGTATTTAATTAAATACAATTTAATATATATTCTATTCATTTATTTATTTTTTAAAGTACTGCAATTCAATTTCAGAGTATTGATGTGAACCGTGATACCTTTGAATCGATTTATAACTGCCTCACAATTAATCTTTACATCCCTAGTAAGGATTATTGAATATCAGACTTAAAGAGCCTGCAACAACTCTGATCACAAACAGAATTTAGCGAGTTGCTATTGAATATATTGATTTAAAAAATGGTGTTATTTCTATTGCCTTCAAAGAAAACATACTAACATGACTAAGGACATTATTCTTTTGCTGTTAAATCTTAAATACAATTGCTGCTTTCTTCACTTGCAACATGATGAGGGTGTTTGCACCAGTGGCGGATGCTTTAAGACTACAAGGGAACCTCAGCTTCCCCTAAAATCAGTGGTCAAATATGTAGTGTTGTGTGTACATTTCATTGACTAAATATATGACAGAACACATGTATGTTTAGTTCAGAATCAGCTTCTTATAACAGGAAACTGACAGTGACAGCGTGACGTTCTTCATTCATTACCGCAGCGTCACAGTGTTAATAAACAGTGGTGAAGTTCAGCTTCAATTGATTTCAATGGGAGAGGATTTAGGGGTTGATCCACTGCAGTCAAACTAGACGCTCATTGGATAAATGCTCGGTTATGACGCACTTAGTCCCGCCCATCGGACGCCGGGCTTCACAGGAGGTCTATGGAGCAGTGGGCTGGATCTGTCTGTTCCGGACGCTGGAATAATGGATGATGATTGGATGATCTGTCTCAGGCTAATTCAATTTTGATTGACAGCGAAATGAGCCAATCAGAGAGTATGACGTTGTAAGCACACAGGCGGAGTTTTCAAATATTTCAGTCCGTTGCTCTGTGTTGACACGGAGACTTTGCTGATCCTCTCATAGCGAATTAACTTCTGACAAACCTAGTGTCTGTTTTTGGTGTTTGTGGAGACTGTTACTGCTTGTGTTGTGAGACTTTTGACCAATCACTCACACTCCAGCGCGCAGCAGCTACGCGCGTGCGTGTGTGATAATCTACAAATAGTTGTTGACAACAAAATGTGAATTCTACTAGAATTCACATTTAAATAAACAGATACATTTTCTGAAGTAGGCAGAAAATGAGCTTCCCCTGCATGAAAGACCAGCAGCCGCCACTGGTTTGCACTAATCTCTCACTTGAGTCTAACCTGCCCTGGTCTGACCCCAGCCTCCTAACATGGCTGCTGGATCCACCTCCTAAATCTGATCCCTCACCCTTGCTCTGTGTGCTGTTTCTTTGTCAGAGGCTGTTCTTCCTCCACATTTTATTGAACTAAACTCCAGGCAAGTGGGAAGGATACCACTGATAAGCTATCAGGGTCTGGCATCACACAGAGAACCCATCAATCCATGAAATATGTGTCTTGCTGCGAGTGAGGGTGACGGCGCTGCATGTGGACTGCAAACGAGTGCACACACAAACTACACACATCACCACACACACAAATACTGTGATAAGTCTACATACTGCTTCTTTTTGGTTTTTCATGGCAAAACTACAAACTGATGTAATCTTTATGATAAATGCATTGTAATTTACACAGGTAGATGTACAGTTTAATGCTGAATGATGAAAGGAAACCAAAGCACAAAGGGCATTCCCAAGTATATTGTAGTTGTGTGCTGTATTTAACGTATATATTTGTATTTTTTGGATCTAAACCCAAATAGTTCATAGTCTTATCATTACTGCTTTGTTGTAGTGCTCAGAGAAACACAAGACTTGAATCGTGATTGTTCACAGTGAGACTTTGAACTAAACCCTGTTACAGTTGATGTTAGAAGTCCAAGATCCCTGGTCTGACTTGATGACAGGAAGCCTGCTGTGATGCTCTGTACCAAGTGTGAAGACTGCTGTTCATTGTAATTACTTCAGACTGAGGGGTGTATTTTTGGTGGGAATATAAATCCGCACTGATCCACCCTCAGTGGTATAAGACTTGAAACTGCATTGACTTTATAATCCATATACCCTTAGTTCTTTGGTTATTTCGTTTCAAAACCAAATAAAAAAAAATATAACCTGTGGTATGTTGCAACTGTTGGAAGGAGGTCGCCAGTTAATCTGAAACAAAGTCATAGTTCTGACCTGTGAAGGCACCACGCTGAAGTTTGGCTCCACAGATTGTTTGAAAAAGGTTCTTAGAGTCATTTTTCAACAAAAAGAATCATCTTTGTGTGTAAATTTAGGTAAACGTGGTCACATGTTAAAGCAGAACTAAGTATCTTGCGCTTAGTGCTCCCTCTAAAGGTCCCTTTTGGTTATGTCATTGTTGTAAAATCTCTGCACCTTCCGCAGCCTGCCCCACGCCACAGCTACATGCGCACCTTTGCTCTCCCAAGACGGTAGCTACCGATCACTGAAAAATCCTAAGACAACAGTGACACCAAGGGTGCTTTCACACATATAGTCCCATGTGACCATGTGAACAGTATGAGGAAGAGACACAAGTAAAATAAATGAATGATGTGGGAGTAATACGGAAGGGAGTGTGGAAATGTGTGATGAGTTGGTTTGCTGACAAAGCGGCTCTGAAAATGGATGGATGGATATTTGTGTGTGTGCTGCCTGATGGAGCGCTGGGTTGCGAGTGTGTGCGCGTGCCTGTTGCGCAACCACACAGCGCCGCAATGACAGTCTGTGTGTTGCTGCTGAGCTGTCACAGCATGGAGTTGCTCCGTTCCTCGGACAATGGTGTTCTCTGCCTTTTTTTTTGCTGGCTCCACCATGATATAAGTTTGAGAAAAGTGAATTTGTAGACAACAGTGTGCAGCCACGTGGCTGGTCATACTCTAGCATTAGTTTGTATTGGGCTGCTGTTAAGCAGTACGTCTTGCCACCGGGTCAGAGGCAGGGGAAGTTGCAATTGCTGTTTTCTGGCCAGAGACAGCAGGGGGGGATGAAAGACCTCCCAATCACCCCATAAACACCTCACAGGGGCTATGAGAAGGATTTATTAAGGTGAAAAAGTTACTTTGTTCTGCTTTAACATGGAAACACTGCCTTTCCCCTGCGACCTCCACTAAAAATGGTATGTAGAGATTAGCATAGAGAGCTGACAGGTTATCAGTACGTGTTCATTGTTTTATTGTTTCACCACATTATACAGACTGTAGATTTTGTAAAAATACAGTAAGAACACATAGGGATGAAGAAGTGTGAGACACGTAGCTTCCTGTTTACAACAGACGCGGTGAGTCCACTTTGCACCGACAAGTTCGGTGTTATGCATGTGACGCGTCCGCACATAGAGCTGCAAACACAATCACATATTAACACTTTTAACGGTTGTACAACGTAAATAAAAGCTACCCGGCATCGACGAGGGCAGCTTAGCAACCTGGTCCTCTTTGACCACATCTGCCGTTGCTGCAGCAACTAGCCACGCTAACGAAGTTGGACGCCACCTAAACTGTAACAGTGGTATGAATATAGAATCAACTGCACGTTTTTAAAAAGACAAACTAACAAGACAATACAATCGGTAGCCATTGTTTTTTCATTTTAAAATCAATCAAAAATACACAGCTTTTTTGGTATCTATCAATTTTTTTTTCTGTTTTTTTCATTTGGTTTTGAAATGAATTAACCAAAGAACAAAGAACGCATATTTTTTATGTACACTGTTATTTTATATTTAGTTTTGTTGTATAGTGTATGCAATTTATATCTGTTGTCACTTTGTACAGCACTTTGTCTTTTAAAGTGCTTTATGAATAAAATTGGATAGGATTTGTTCATAAACTAAATCTGCAATCTCGATCATGTATCATAAGCCCAACGTGATAATTCCTCATATGGAAAACTGATTCAGGTTAGGGCCATCACAGGATAAATAGCACAAACTGTTAGGATTGGTATATTTATCTTTCAAAAACATCAATAACATAAATACATTTGAACATCAGCCATACACAAACAAACACAGTATTTATATAAAGGGCCTATATCATGCTAAATCAACTTTTTTGAGCTTTTAACTTTGTTACAATGTGAATTCCTTATAAAAAAAAAACCCCCCAAAGTATTATTGGGCTTCCTTTCTCCATCTTTGATAAATCCTCACTAATCCTGCTCTCTGAGCTGCTGCTCTGCCCTCTTTTGAAAAATGAGCAGTTCAAATTACAATAGCCGTGTGTGGATAGCAAAAGCAAATCGCTTTGGTGATCACTGATCTCCCTTGAGCGAGGCATGCAGTCAGCATATGTAGACACGCCCACTCATGAATATACATAAGTAGGCCCCAAAACAGCCCGTTTTTAGAACTACTCAGTCACTTTTCAGAGGCTAAAACTCTGGAAAACAGGCAAGTTTAGGAAAATAAACCTCAAATACTATGTTGTTGGGGTTCTTAGAACAAATGGAAATGGGTGAAAAATAGCATGATACCCCTCTGCTTTTAATTACCCATTTAGCCAGAATGGTTTCTTCTGATTCGATGCAATCTACACACCCATATTTAAATCTTGACTTTGTCCTTAATTGATTATTATAAATACATTGATGGAATTCAAGTATAAGGCGCTCAGGGGCGGATCTAGAAAAAATTCAATGGGGTGGCAAGAGGGGGGCAAGAATTTTTTAGAGGTGGCAACATATAGCAGACGTACATAAAGCATACTGAATTATAGGGCTGGGTATCGCCAGGTACCTCGTGATGCGCTATATCACAATGTTTTTGTGGTAACGATTATTGTGATAATCAATATATCACAGGAAAATTAATCCACAATACATCACGATAACTGTCACTGAAGAAATTCAGAATTAACTACTGCACTGAATCCATTTCACAGGAATTACAAAACATTGTCAATCAATTTCACATGAATGAAAGCCAAGTGTATACTGTACTGCACAGTGGCTCCTCTTAACACACACTGACCACAACTAGTCACATGTCCTTGTTATGTTTAAGTCTTTAAGGGAAGCCTGATACGAAATATTGTTTCACCAAAATATTGTTTGTTTGTGCAATTTAACTTTAAATCATTAAAAACAAAATGAATGCAGAAAATACTAATTTCAGTGCTAATATTATCAATTTCTCTGTAAACATGGACACATATCAGTGCTGCTTAACAAGCACAATGTTTATATCCTTTTCATTTCTGTAAGATTCACAAAGTAGCGTCACCATGTTTTCTTTGACAGACATTGATTTATAAACGCACATAATAATGTCTCCCTCAAGAAATGTTATTTTAAAAGCTATTTGGTCCAACCTAGAACAGTGTAGGCCTACCTGTACCCCTAGGGATACTTAAACACCTTGCAGTGCACAAAACACACGAGCAAAACCTGTGCACAAACACTCACCGATGTCCGAAGGCAATGGAACATCAGTCACGGAGGGAGGGAGGGTCCGGGGCCATTACTCCGTTTTGGAACAACCTTTTTTCTTTTTGGAGTGATACAAATGTGTGCTCACAATGAATGTGTAAGGGTTGGGAGCTATGTTTTTACCTCTTTCCTCTCCAATGTGCTCCAATGTAAACAACGCACTTCCGTGCCGCTCTTGCGATTCTTCCGCTTGTTCTTCATTGGTGTTTTGGAACGTTGGCTCCGCAGTCAGGAAGCGGCAGCGGGGCATTACGTGTCCGTGTGTGCAAATTAGGGTGGCAACAGGGGTGGCAAGGCTTTGTTGTCGGGTGGCATTTGCCACCCCGGTTGATCCGCCCCTGAAGGCATTCTTTATTCAGTCAAAAATGACTGAATAACCAGGCAAAGTTTTCAATGGCTTTTTTTTTCTTTTTTTTTTTTTTTTATACTAACTTTCCCGCCTTCCAGCTCCAATGTGCTATTAAGCCAATGGACTAAAGACAGTTAGTTTAAGGATTAAAATGATACAGTCTGCTTTACTTTTCATCCTTAGAATCTAGTCAAACTTTAAATGCGTTGAGGTTTGCCCGCCCGCAGTGTTAGTTGGTACAAATTTCCTTTCCAGTCACTCTGAGGCTCCGGGAGATTTAGCTAACCCATTATCTTATCTTCTAAACTTGTAAATTCTTTCAGAAAATGACTTGATGTATTTTCTGGGATTATAGTCCACTGCTGATCGGCGGTAGCAAAACCACATTTTAGAGCTTTATCGCTATCAGAATCCATAATGCAATATTGGGGGATTAACATTTCTTAGTAATCTTAGTCCAAACAGTGTTTTGTCCTTTTCTGAAAACCAGCCAAATTGTGTGCATCTGCTGTGAAGGATCTCGGCATTTTTTTCTAATCTTGTGCTCCTGGCATGCATAAAAACAAATAAAACACTTACTACACCCACCCATAACCATCTTCTCCCTCATTATCCACTGCTCTGTTTTAGCCTTCATTCTCACCGTGCGCAGGACAATTGTAAAAATGTTGAAAGTGGAACCACCAGGCCATTAGGACTGAGAAAAACAAATAATATAATTCAATAGAGCGATCCCACAACTTCAGGCTGTTCGATCCCCACCAAGCAATTGCTTTTTCACATATTTGATACATTGGAAAGTGGAGCTACACTGCAGCATGTCAATGAGAATGAAACAGAAGAGACACAGATCAAAAAAGGTGACAAAAACAAAATATATGCAGGCGAGAAGATGGAAAGAATGAAATATTTTTGGAGGATGTGCAAAAAAATTAAATAAATACAGATTTTCTGATTAGAAACCGTTTAGTGTGCCCCTTGGACCTGCAGCAAATTATTTTCCTCTGCAGTCTGTAATGTATATATTTTGCTTCAAGGTTGCTTATGATAAATGAAAGACTGTTGAAGAAGTGCTATTGCTTTTTGTATTTTCTTTCCCCAACTGAAGAGGAAAGAGTCGGCATAAGCAAGTGAAATTGAAATGTAATACTGGAGGATTTGGTGTTGACAGAAAGAAAAGAAAAATAATCTTTTGTATCCATATGAATGTACACACGCTGGCGGTCAATGTTTTTTTTTTTTTTTTTTTTTTTATCTCTTTATATTTTTTTAGCTGCTAAAATAATAAAACTCAATAATGTTAAGTGTATTAACCAATTGTTTTAAATAAACACAGGCATTAGAAAACATTGGATGAGAAATATTTCAAATGGATAAACTAATTTATTGTTTAAAGAACCAAAAAGACAAATTCTACAAAAAAAAAAAAGTTATTCATTTTAATCTGCCTTGACTGGCATCACATGCTCTCATGTTGTGTTTGGTTGTTTCTTCTTCTTTTTCACTTCTCCTCCTTTCTTCATCTGTGTTAAAACAAACAAACCTGCACTTTAACATAGCAAATTCCTAGACTTAAAAAAAAACATTTTTAAATTTTTTTGTTATTTCCTTTTAAAGAACAAATATACGGTACACAAACATAATCAAAATATAATTGCCTGTTTCAAAGACCTAGAACATTTGAAAATACATACCAACCAAATTCATTACTATAACAATTTGCTAAATATTTATCAATACTGAAAATTAAAATATAGAAAATATTACATCGATCAATGTTTGAAATATAGATTATTCCTCTTACTATTGTAAATGTGTTTATGGGTGCACCTACATGTTTACTATGGGTGTTCCTTTACATGAATTAGAGGGAAGCTGCATCTTAAGCCAGAAAACGTTGCTTTAATCACAGAAGCATTGCTACACCACCCAATCCTAATTATCTACAGTAATGTGTGACGTGTGGTTACTATTCCTTATGAACTTTGCCCCATTCTGAGCATATAACTTCAGATAACAATGCATTTCAACCATATGACATCATCTGAAAGCATCCCTTCAGGCCGTACGTGTGCTGCATTTTGCAGCTTCAGATCCTGATTTATTGATGTTTACATCACCACTGGTTTGACCTTCTGTAAAATGAGTTTACTAATAAATAGATCTCTGCTTTTAAAATGGAAAATTTTCACCTGAATTTTTAGGTACCGTAAATTTGCATGAAGAATCCTACGCATCGTGGTGAAATGGTTTAACCTATTCCAGGTGCTTATTTTCCACAACATCCTTCGGTGACATTTTACCTGACGTTTGTGCAGTGATTTATAAAAATTCTTGCCATCATCACTGACTCAGAAAACAATTTTAGGAATCAATAGGAACCTAAATGACTGACGATGGACATACTGTATCTGCTCAGTGAAGTGCACAGGCAGGTGTGCTCCTTCCTGTTTCTCTGTGAAGTGATAACCCATCGACTGCTCCTGTCCAGACCTTATCACACGTGCTGATTTGACATTTCCTTTTAAAAGGCCAAAGATAGATCATGTTTGTTTGTTGACTGGGTGTAGAAGGCTTGGCTATACAAAGAGTAATAAGCCTTTGATTTATTGGAAGCTGTTGATCAATTTGTTTTGCCATTGTGCAGCAGAGCAACATATTGCAATACAACACCTCTTTATCTGTGTGTAATAAACAGAAGGCTGCTCTACAGTTCTGTAGCTTTTTGTGGTATACTTTTTTTTTTTTTTTTTTACACAAATGTAATACTGTGACCATATCAGTTAGAATTCATTAAAGCTGCAGTTTGTAAGTTTTTTTTTTTTGGCATAATTTGGTCAAAAATCCATAAATTTATTTGAGCACATTGTAATCCAAAGTGTTCTGAGTAGATAGTGAATCTCTGCTCCTTCTCCTGGCCTTGGAAATAAAGGTTACGCTGAATGTCAGCCAATCAGAGATCTTTTTACAAACACTTGTTCTCCATGGGCTTTTTTGGGCGTTACTATTGGCTGCTTGACTGAAGTCAGGCATGTTCATGTACCCTCAGTAGTAAAAGTGTAATGGTGTAAGTTCCGGCAGAAGTCTCCTTCGCGGCGTTAGACACAACAGTTGTACGACAAAACCAGCAGAAAAAAGTAGGCCGAGGTGGAGAAGCAACAGTTTAAAGGCACAGACATAGTGAGGACGAACGGACTGCTTTGGGTGCTCGCGGATCCCCGTGACTGCGCATGGTCTGCCTGTCTGCCACACACACTGGTGCCAGAGAGAGAGTGAGAACAAACGGAGTGGCATGTAAACCTTAGAGAAGCTTATTCAAGGTCAGTAATACGTGCATTCATGTTAGAGTCTCTAAAACATCAGAAAATTCTCCAATAACACAAGATATTGCAGAGTTTGTCACTAGTCTCTATTGAGAAAAAAGTCGCTAAGAGCGTTCACAAAGACACCGGTAAGGGAGGCTAAGTTTTGGTTTTGGTTTCAAAAAAGAGCGGAAAGAGGATTTTACATACTGCGGCTTTAATTTTTTAAAAAATGTTTTAATTAGAAGAGTTTAGATTGTGGTGTGTGGGTCTCGTGGGATTTGTTTGTGTTCATTTCTGCAAGTGTTCAGGTTAATTTCCAATAACACTACACTCAAGTCCGTGGGACAATAAGTGCAGTTCCCATGTACTTTTTCAGTTTGGTTTAAAGTATTTGGTTGGTTATGTGTTCCTATCTGTTTCTTCACTCACTCAGTATGTTTGTGTCTACATTTATTGAAGTACTTTTTTTTTTTTTGCATGATTTCACATCTTAAAATCAAATGTGAAGCAGCCATGTTCAGCCGATCTTGACATGTTGTTGTTGAGTCCAGTCTAGTGTTGCAATTTGAATTTAGTACAGGTACCCACCCTTTTACCTACTACAGTATTTAAGTGTCTGAACACTGTCTTTTCTGTTGTATGTTGTTGTTTTCCAGTAAGTCATTGTTGTTTTCTTGACTCATTTTTGTTTCTTAAATTTCTCATTGAGTGACTGGTTTTCTTTTTTGTACACTGTGGGTTAATATTTCTAACATTTTTTTTAATTTCTGAAGTGATTTGGTGATTTTGAGTTTTTATTGTTTTTGCACATAATTCTTGCCTCAACCTCCTCTCCAAGCTACTAATCCTCTGCACCTCACTTCCTCATAAGGTTACCTATTTTAATTGAGGTCATATTAAAAACATTATTGAAAACTCATATGTAGACCCTACCATCGATCACTTTTGCTTTTGTACTTTGCCTGTGTGTTTGCTCTGTGATGAATGTTAACCTGTTTTTTGGGCCCTGAGTTAACTGGATTAACTTCTAGCTAACCATGACCCTGATCAGGAAGAGTGGATTTAAAGGGGACATATCATGGTTTTAAATCCTTCCTTTTTACATATAAATCATACAGTTGTGGTCTATATAAAGCGGAACTGCAATGCTTGGGTCTGAATTCCTCATTATTATAGCTCCACAGGCCCCTTTTCTACCCCTTTTCTGATGCACTTCTGAGAGCAACTCGTTTTGGTGCGGTCTCTTTAAATGCAAATGAGACACTCCATACCCCGCCCCCTCTTCAGGTGACACTCGGTTCAACTCCACCCTGCTCGGCCATTTTTGTAGTTTGATAGAAGAGATACGGCTATGTAGCGGTGCATAAACTTTTTATTCAGAGGTTATTTACAAAATGTCAACAACAGAAGACTTGTCCATCCAGCCGTACATGTTACAGCCAGAGTCTGACCCGGCGGAGCGAGATGAAAATGAAGATGATGAACCTGCAGAACCCTAACAAGTGAGCTAACACAAGCGCCGAGCTAACGCTAGCGCCGAGCTAACGCTAGCGCCAAGCTAACGTCACAAAATGCATTTTAATACAGTCTTTTCAAAGACAAAAACAACAAAATGAAATGACTAATGAAAACTTTAGACTTAAATTAAATCACGTAGGCCATATCATCAAGGATCTAAAACGAGCCCACAACGCTAACATATGAAGTCTGAAGACGGTGCAACTGCTAATGCTAACAAAACAATGACAGGGACATCTTATCACAATTTTTAGCGTTATTTACAGCTTACCGAAGTGCTCTGTTCGTCGTCTCCAAAGATAGAAGGAATTGAACCCTCAATCAGACAAAGTCTTTCGGCAAATCCCTCTTTATACTGGCGGAGGTTGCTGAAGCAGTCATCCTTGAAGTGCTTCGCGCACACAAAAATGACCTTACCCACAGATGTGGGTACATTTCTGTGAAAAATAAAACTCAACCAGGCACTTTGAAAAGGTTCTGATGCTGGGAGACGGTGTAATGAAGCGTGTGGGCTACTACATCCAACAACCGAACATTTTGACTTATCCTCTCGTAACTTCGGCATCCTTGAGCTTGGACTACAAAATAAAAGTGAGAAATAAAAATGGCAAATTGCTCGAAGTGAGTCAATGTCCTAATTTGGCAGTTCCGCTGCAAATACTGTGATGTAATAGTTCAAAAAACGTAATAGAGAATAGAAAAATCAAAACAGATTGAAAAATATGACCAAAACAGAATATAAAGATATCTACGGAGCATCTGAAGAGACTAATTTGATTTTTTCTGTGCTTCTAAGCACTCTAAATATACAACAAAATGCATTTAAGGGCTAAAAAAAGTGGATTTAGCATGATATGTCCCCTTTAATGGATCCATAAGTAAAACATGTTTTTATTTTTCTACATTTGCCTATTTTTCTTTACATTTGATTGGCAGCTCAAAACCTGCTGCGTAATTGATGCATTGGCCCTGTCAAACAGACCACACTGAGAGGTTTGAGATTAACTGGAAAACTAACAACAGGCGTGATTGTTTTTGCACTTCTCTATAGCAATTTACATCCTATTTAAAAAAAATAGCTCAACCTTACAGGGAGAACCAATGTTTACGGTTTAAGGACACACAGAAAGGTTTTTATTAAATGACTGTTACTTCTAATGTGAAATTCCACTACAGTGTATCTTTGGATAATCTGAAGTGCTATATAATGGACATTTTAATTTAAAACATAAGAAATGGTCTTTTGAATTACAGGCTGTCAATTTCTTTTCTGTTGTCTTCCTTTTTAAAAAAATAAGTGGCAGCAGCCTGGTCGAATGTCTGGAATCTGAAAGTATGTGCTTGCACAGTAAGGCAGTAGAAATCTCATCACGCCCACAGTGATTTCATCTGATTTGTTTGATTTACTTACTTCAAGTCCCGGAGGCTGCATCTTTTCAGTATGAATGCCAATGGGTGGCGTGAAAACATTGACAACTTCATATTTACTATTTCTCACAAGCAACCGTTTTCTACTCTGTGATTTCCATTTGGGTAATCACTCGCCATCTGGAGACAAATGTACATCTGTGAGCATGTATTGACCTTTGCTCCTCTGAAGTGTTTGTTTTTAGTGGATAGTGTTTGCATGGGTGATTCCGATAGACGTTGAGTGGAGGTCTAATGAATGGGTTAAACACAACACATATGAAGTGAAGAACGCTCAATAACAAATCAACTATCAGTGAGAACTTGCCTATTTGTTTGGATATCTTCTGAGCATTTGTTGATAGAACAGAATGGACAGTAATACACCTAGAATATAAGTATTTTTTTTTATTAATATAGGCACTATGAGTAATTATAGATAATAAATTTGAGCTGTCATGGAACGAGTATATTGTGAAGTGTTTTTCTTTGGGGGATGAAGTAATTTATGACTGTATGACATCTGCTGTATGTGAGGGGCTGAGAATATGTTTTACTTATAAGACTAATTGGTTCTCATTGTTTTTGTTATCTTTCAATTTGTTAGTTGAATTCCTGGTAAATGTGCTGAATAAATAATCCACTGTATTTTTCTTATCACTGTTTGCAGTTCTGCAGCCACAAACACAAGATTCTCATTAAACTCCAAGCATACCCCTGTGGTCCCAGGTATTTCTTGGTGGAGTTTAGTGAACACGCATCACTTCTTTAAAATGAGCTTCTTGGATCTGAACTTCAACTTTCAGTCCCACATGGAAACTTTTTTTCTGAAAGTAACACCTGCAGATCGACTTTATGGCAGCCGTGCTGCTCTTTGGTGAGATTAATGACGCTAATAAGGATCTCATTCTAAGGTTTGATCATTTCAGTCTAAATCCCAGGCTTTTGATAGAATGCTCCCTTAAAACCAAGCAGAGTGGAAGAAGGGTCACTTGTAAAGTATCCAAGGCTTTACGTTTGGTGTTTTGTCCTCTGCGTCTATCACATAAAGGCACTATGGCATGCGATAAGCCTTTTTTAGCCATACTTCTTTTAATATTCTGACCCCTCCTAACATTAGACTTGCATACACCCTAATACTCTTCATCACAGGTTAAGCATGAACAGATTGTAAGATATCTGCAACAATAGACATCCAAAGGGTGCCTTCACACACAGACGTGTCCTAGAGCAGTTAAAACAATCTAAGATTTGTATGCCCGCCTTGTTCAGGCAGTGTGAACACGCAAAGAAGTATAGAGCAGATTCATCCGTCCATCCATTTTCTTAAGCTTACTAACTGGCAAATTCGAGAGTGATTGTTTCTGTTCGTCTTGGAGCATTTCCAATCGTAGCCTAGAGTGATTAGGAGCGCCGTGAACACAACCGCTCTTGGAGTGGATCAAAAGCAGGAATTTTAGGATGACATTCATTCCATTAGATTATATCAGCGATGGCGCAAAAACTGGGCTATAAAACCACCAAAAGTCTCTGCGCACTCTTAAGCACTGGCTTTGACCTATAGATGAGAGCCTCTTCTTTGGATTTCTGTATTTCTGCCAAGAGAAGTCTCAACTGCGGTAACGGCGCCCTCAAGGTGTTAGCTCATGGAACTGCACCAGAGGCTGTTTGGAGCAGATCAGAAGTTGCGCTCTGAACGCAAACCCAGCCAAACCAAGGTGATAAAATTATCACCTGTCCAGACTAAAGCGGACTATCTAAGTGTCACATGCAGGGGTCACCAACATGGTGCCAGTGGGCGACAGGTGGTCAACATGGACCATGAGAGGTGTCGTCAGCAGCTCCAGTCACCAATGAGCTCCATCTCAAATCTGATTTACTTTCCAGGATTTAAACTCACAAAGATAAATACAGATGACAGATGTCATTAGTACTTCATAGGCACATTGGGACAAATGTTTTTAAGTCTTGCAAAGATGTAGTGCATGGTCAGTGGTATGTTATATATGATATATTTTCAAAAATGCAAGGTGGATAATATGATAATTGTTCAATTTTATATGTTTCACAATTAGTTAAAAGTTGTTTGTTAGTGGCTAATAAAATAGGAACATGATTTTATATGAAATGTAGACCTTCATCCTATACAGTACCTATGAAGTTGCTCACAGTTTCAAAGAGGTTGATGACCCCTGGTTTAGTGAATGATACATCCAGTGTTTTCAATCACTTCCAACAATTCATGAGGTCTGTAAGTGAAGGCAGCTCCAGTTTTTCCTGTTAGAAGATACTTTTGATTGCCTACACAGTTAGAAAGGTTATCTGTAGGGTTTTGAAGGTTGCACATCCATGAGGTAGCCTTTTATTAACCTTTCTAACATCACAGTCTTGAGCTGAAGAATTATTGAGAACATTTTGTATCTTTCATCAGAAAATGCACTTGAACATCATAGATGGTACATGTAAAAATGTAATAACTGCTCTGTGTGGAGGACAAAGATCTGTATGCTGCAAGACTCAATGAAGGTATTGAGATGTATATCCTGTTCTTTGCAGGTTCTAGTTGAATGCTAAGGTCAGAAGACTGGTAGTGAACACACAGACGAGTAAGATGTATGTTGCTTATTTTCCGTGCTTCCAACCACAACACCTTACAGTAACATTTTGGTGTCCCTTTGCATGATAAATAGTTCCGTGTTTTTTCTCTTAAAACCATGACATCGATTCTGTCTTTGACTGTGCTTAGCTGCAGCGTAGCTGTTAGTTTTGTACAAAGTGATTATAATTAGCTACCTTTGTGTTTGCACTTCAGGGCTGCACCATTTAAATGATAATTATTTTTTTGGATATGGAGACAGTTATTTTGCTTGGAGCCAACAGAATAGATTAAAAACGGTAACTACGGAAATGTGAATGTCACAGAAAAATAAATGTCAATTTTTTTCGATCACAGACAGAAATGTTTTATTCTTTTTATATTTGTAAACATATTTTTTTAAAATTTAGAGTGAGCTGCATAGGATCAGGTGTTCTTTAGCTGACAATTCAGTTCAGGCATGCAGGAGTTTCTCAGTTAACGTAGGTAGAAAAACATGAACACAGACAAATAATGTGCACTTTTTTTATTATGTGCACACACACATACATGTATATTGCTATGGTTGATTTAGAAGCCTTGTGCACTGTTGTGGGTTCTCATCTTGTAACATAAATGTTTTTTTCTCCTTTTCTCTAATATACTTGCATTAACACAGTTACATCAATCTCGTTCTCTTTTTGTAGTATAAGATATTAAAGACCACATTTCTTGGTGTGCCGTAAATAGTTTTCGCCCCATTGTGTTTTTTCTTTTAATGACTAAGTTACGTTCTTTGTGTTAGCACTTTATTAGTTTGTTTCCAAATACTGTGAGCAGCTGTGGGAATTGTTGTGACATATATCATCCTGTAAACCAGTTAAAGTTAGTAAGACACCAACAAAGGAAAAGGAAATCGTTTAACAGAGGCACAGGATTTAATTAATCACTCATTCCCTAGACAAAGCAATTAACACTGTTTAGAATTTGGCTTTTTTGCAACAAAAGTTTCCTAGTAATTATTGTGAGATTGAGTATTGAGGCTTGTCTGGAAGAAAAAACATTTTTTTTCCTCTCTCCTTTGAATTTTTTTTCTTTTAGAAAAAGTCAAAAGTACCTTAACAATTCAGTTTGTCGCACAGTGTATGTACGTCTATACCATCAATATGTATGTGTAAGAGAGGTAATAATATGGTTCTGAATGTACTTCAACGTTTTTGATACAGTAATGAAAAACGTGCAAAACATACATTTGTTGTTGCCCATTCCGATAATGTAAAAATAATGTTCACTAGGTGAAGCGACACATACTGCATGATTAGGCCTTTCTAAGTGAAAGGTGACTTGATGTACTGTACAATTTTGAGAGGGGGCTTCACAAATACAGGTTTCTCACGTCGCTAAATAAAAAAACTGAAATTATTTGAGTTTTCATGTTCTTTTATATAAAGATTACTGAAATTATTCCACTACATGAATCGTCCTGGTGTCACAAGAGCAAAAGATGTTTTGGTCTGTCAACTGTTCAAGTTCAGGCAACGGCTTAATGAAGACATTTCCAACCTCTGTCATACAGTGGAAGAGCTGAAATATCAGCACTGGTGTGATTCGGCCATTGAAAGTCACACCAATGCTGACAAACAGCACCCCTTTTAGTGTGATATTGAAGGGATTATGATTTCAATTCAATTCAATTTTATTATGGACTCGAAGTCCAAAAAGACAGAGAAACACAATATAACGAAGACCAACAAAAATACAAGAAATAACAATTACACAGTGACTTTAAAAAGACATCTATACCAGTGTCTCTCCATCCTCCACTGATAGTGAACAGCACTACAGGTGACATCAACCAGGGACCCAATTACTGTATTCACTGACTTATTCAACTTGCAGCGTGTTTATTCCAGCAGTGACAAACATCTCACTCGCACTGGACCATCTTTTTTGCCTCCTGAGAAGCACAGGCAGAGCATCATTATAGGCCCCAATCATTTGGCCCCATTAACAAAAATAGTTCCACAAGTGGAGAGCGGTGTAGCCCAAGATGTAACGTAATTAGCAGAGGGATACGGACCGTAATATCACACGTAATTTCTACTTGTTTAATTATGTTTAACAATCTCTTTTTTAAACAATAGTATGTTTAAGGATGTATTGCCACAAATTCAGTAATTTAATTAAGGGGTGCAAATACTTTCACACACTATCTAGCAAATACTAGGAAGTGTGTGAAATACGTTTGTGGAAAGCAAAATTTTAAAATAACCCCATGTGTAATCTATGCATGAGAAAGTTGAAGGGCATGTTGTAATTGTGTGAGAAGAAGGTGTAAATGTGTGTGAGAGGTTGCAGAATGAGAAAACGCACCCAAACTTTCGCTTCAGCAATTGTGAGATGAAGAAGCTGTTGTGAGAATATAGTGAGGGGTTTTGTTTTAGTTTGTTTGCATTGGTACATTGCCTCTTTGTAGTCTAAGGAGATGCTAGTCTGGACTATTCTGAGCTGCAGCCCACATACTTGGAGAGTTTGAATGTTTGGGTGGAATCAAACATTGCCTTTCTGTCATGTGGCTGCTGGTTATTTTGGCTCCTCTGTTATATCCCATTGAATTCTCATTTTACGTCTCACTTCTGTCGCCTCTTTTTTTGTGTATTCTAAGAACTCACTCAACAACAGCGCAATAATATTGTATATGCTCGCGCATTGACTGGCTCATGTGCGAGCTTTGTTTGCGTGATGCTGTGTGTTGTCTTTGTGTACGGGTGAGAAGTGTGTCAGTATGAAAGGCTGCTCAGCTGTGTTCCTGCCTGTTTTTGTGTTTGTGTGCCATCCTGGCTGATGAGTTATTGACTGCTGCATTCAGAGCCGTCTAAGCCGACACATCCTCCCTCTGGAAAGCGCCCAAGATCACAAGCTCCTGTAATTACAAGGCAGGCAGGACAACATGGATTATCTTTGTAGTAATTAAATTAGAGAGGTCAAATTTGAAGAAAAGGTACAATAGACACAGCCAACACTCTTTTGTGGTCGGTTTAATGCATGCGGATCTAAGCTGCCTTGTTCTAAGGATGTATATTGTGGACTACTTGTTCTCATGTCAATAAACCAATAAAAGCTATTTTAGCAATTCTTCATGCATTCTATCTAGTTTCCTCGTTTAAAGGTTGGAAGGAGGTAATAATAGAAATCCTATCCTTCTATCATGCACACAATATAAACAGCTATTTTTTTTTGTGGCAAAAGGCAAGGCAATGCAAATGTATTTGTATAGCGCATTTCATACGCAAGGCAACTCAATGTGCTTTACATGATCAAAAAGTGCAACAGAAAACATTCAACAGCTTAAAATCAATAACATTAAAATCATCAGCAAAACACATTTAAAATAATCAGTGAAAACATTTAAAATCATCAACAAACACATTACATCAACAACATGACCAAAAATATCCCTCTGAATCATATGCAGTAGAGAAAAAAAGTTTTTAACTTTGATTTAAAAATGTTCACATTAGATGCTGACTTCAGCTCTGCTGGCAGTTTGTTCCACTTCTTTGCAGCATAACAACTAAACGCAGCATCACCATGTTTACTGTGAGCTCTGGGCTCCACTGTCTGACCTGTGTCCATAGATCTGAGAGACCTGCTGGGTTCATACCTGACTAACATGTCACTGATGTATTCTGGACCAAACCCATTCACAGATTTATACACCAGCAGCAGAACTTTAAAGTCTATTCTGAGGCTGACTGGGAGCCAGTGTAAAGACTTTAAAACTGGAGTAATGTGTTCTGATCTCTTTGTTCTGGTTAAGACCCGAGCTGCAGTGTTCTGAACCAGCTGTAGATGTTTGATGCTCTTTTGGGGGATTCCTGTCAGAAGACCATTGCAATAGTCCAGTCTGCTGGAGATAAAAGCATGGACCAGTTTCTCCTGATCTTTCTGATTCATTAAACCTTTCACTCTGGAGATGTTCTTTAGATGGTTAAAGGCTGTTTTTGTGATAGATTTGATCTGACTGCTGAATGTAAGATCTGAGTCAATCTGAACACCAAGGTTTTTGACTTGGTTTTTAGCTTTTAAAGATCGAGACTCAAGATACTTGCTGACAGCAGTCCTCTTTTCTTTGTTACCAAAGACAATCACCTTCATCTCGTTATGATTTAGTTTACTTTTTCTAAACAGTCACACAACACCTCAATGGGACCATACTCATCTGTGTTCAGTGATAGATATAGTTGTGTGTCATCTGCGTAGCTGTGATAATCAACCTTACAGTTCTATAAAATGTGTCCTAAAGGAAGCATATAAAGGCTAAACAGAAAGGGTCCAAGAACAGAGCCCTGAGGAACCCCACAGGACATTGGTAATCTGTCAGATTCAAAGTTTCCAATGCATACAAAATAATTTCACTCCTCCAAGTAGGACTTAAACCATTGCATTAATTTTTCATCTGTGCAACAAAATTGTATGGTCTACAGCAGGGGTCACCAACGCGGTGCCCGCGGGCACCAGGTCGCCCGTAAGGACCAGATGAGTCGCCCGCTGGCCTGTTCTAAAAATAGCTCAAATAGCAGCACTTACCAGTGAGCTTTTATATATATAGATTTATTTATTTAGCTATTCTTGTTTAAATCACACTTACATGTAACTTAGAAATGACAATACATATATATAAACACTTAAAATGTAAAGTGTTTTTTGTGTTTAATACATACTTGCCAACCCTCCCGATTTTCTCCTGATTTCTGCCCGACATTGTCCGGGCGGACCATCCTTCACTGAGCGTCGTTTCCAGCCGGACAATAATAACGATTACACCGCATGAGAAGAGGAAGAAGACTCTTCTTCCTCTTCTTATGCGGTGTAATTATATTATTGTAATAATAATATTGTTGTAATAGTAATAACGATTGCACCGCATAAGAAGAGGTGTAATCGTTATTATTGTCCGGCCGGAAATGACGCTCAGTGAAGGATGGTCCGCCCGGACAATGTCAGTGAGGAAATCGGGAGAAAATCAAATCCAACCGTGTGTAGGGAAGTGTTTCTGTTATGGTTATAGCCGTTGTTGTATAGGCTATGTTTAATTTTCCTTTTGTTGATTATTTTTATTTCAAGCATACATTGCATAGATTGATGGATAATTTATGCAATGTATGCCTTTTTTGTTTAATTTTATGTTATTTATTTTATTTATTCTACTACTACCACCATTTACCATTTGCACGGGTACTGTGGAATTTGTTCTTAACTTTATATGTGTTTTTCAAATAAAAGAACACTGTGAAATTTAATTATTTCATTTTCTCTTTAAAATGCAAACTACCCCCCCCCCCCCCCCCCCCCCCCCACTCTTTTGAAAATCTCCCTAATTATTATTTAAGTGTGTATCAAACTGGTAGCCCTTCGCATTAATCAGTACCCAAGAAGTAGCTCTTGGTTTCAAAAAGGTTGGTGACCCCTGGTCTACAGTGTCATATGCAGCACTTAGATCCAATAGAATGAGAACAGATACTTTTCCTGAATCAGTGTTCAACCTTGTCATTGATCACTTTGATAAGAGCAGCTTCGGTGCTGTGATGAGAACAAAAGCTTGACTGAAATGTATCCAATATATTTTGCTGAATGTTAAGAATTGACTCAGTTTGGTGAAGACCACCTTCTCAATGATCTTGGCCATGAATGGAAGGTTGCTGATTGGTCTATAGTTAAACAGTATAGAGGCATCCAGTGTTCTCTTTATTAATAGAGGTTTCACAGCAGCTACTTTCAGGTATTTTGGTATGGTGCCTGACTAGAATGAACAGTTAATTATCTGACACAAATCAGTCACAATTGACTTTACAACAGTTTTAAAGAAGTTTTTTTAAATAGATTTTTTGTCAAATGGAATTTTTATACTTGAAGATTGCAGTGCTAAGCAAGCTACTTAATGGGGCGTCGATTGTAAAGTTGCGCATGCTAAAATAAACTGCAGCTTTTAGCAACATTTAGCAACAAACCACATTTAAAAAAACTCATTTGTTACTTTTGATCAGATTTACAGCAATATTTATGAAATCCATCCATCTATCCATCCAGATCTGCCTGTGCCTACCTCCGGCTCACACTGGGTGCAAGGTGGGGGTGCACCCTGGACAGGGCGCCAGTCCATCGCAGGGGAACACAGACACAGGTCACCGCTCATACTCACATTCACTATACGGGCAATTTAGAGACTCCAATCATCCAAACAGTCATGTTTTTGGATTGTGGGAGGAAGCCGGAGTACCCGGAGGTACTTGCTGTGAGGCGGACGTGCTAACCAATGTGATTTTTAAATAATAATGTTAAATCTAAATGCTAAATATCTTAAATGTTGAATCAAAATCTATTTCGTCTATCGTTCCATCAATGAGCTTTTATTTTGGTACTTCCGGTGAATTTGCATATTAGCTAAATATTTAGTTTCATTCGTGACATTTAGATTTCAATTTAACATTTAACATTCACATTTAACATTTAAGAATTACATTTAAGATTTTGATTTAACATTTAGCATTACGATTTAGATATAACATACATTCAGTATTGACATTAAATTTTTGAGAAAAGTAATCACAAATTTCAGAAATATTGCTGTAAATCTGCTCAAACGTAACATTAAAAAAATGCACATACATTTTTTATACGTGGTTTGTTGCCAAGTGCATGCGCACTTTACAGTCGGCACCCCATACTACTTTTCTTATAAATCTAGAAATTGTTTTTTCTGGCACTGGAGCTTGCAAATTTAGAACTTTGGGTAGTGTAATAGTGTGAGAATATTTAGATATCTGACTTAAATGCAATAAAACAGTTAAAAATCTATAAATAGATCAGTCAGGCTGAACCGAGCTATGGGAAGGAGTCTGGCTAATTGGTTGAAAGCTTGTAGTAATTGCTCCACAATGCATGGAAGGCTGAAATAGCAGGTAGTATAAGTTGTTTCTTGGTTTCCATCCATAATGCTGCATAATAAAGGGTGGCTTGTGCGTCCTGTGGTTTAATTGTTTACCATAGCTAAGTATTCTCTTTGTCAAACTGTTTATCCTTTCTTTTTCTTTATAGATTTAGTAGCTTTATTTCTAGGTTTGAGAATTGTGTGTAAAAAATAAACCAATTCCAGCACAAATGCACATAGACTTTACAGTTGTCACTGTTCAGCTTTAATAGCACTCAGTTTGTTGGCTCTGCCAAAGCTGTCTCCTCTATTGGCTCTCTGCAGCCTGGTCAGTGCAGCCAGTGACACATTCAATCCGTTCCCAGCTGAGTGCACTCTGGGCAGCGCTCAACTCCTGGCCAACTATTTATCTTGTCAGCACATATTCGTCACCTTTATCCCATCATAAACTGCCTTGTTGCTGTCCTCCCTTTTCTCGCTTTCGGGGTGGACGTTGTCTTTTGATTGCTCCGTTTTGTTGTGCCTATTGCTGTTTAAAGTCTGACAGCAGCAGTGGTGGTTGCGGGTTTGCTGTCACTTTCGTTTCCCTTTTTAGCTCCTTTTCAGTTTTTTCCCAACATTTAAGGAATGATAATAATCAAACACTGACAATTGGGTGAAGACTGAAGGGTTCTTAACTCATACAGAACTGCAAATTCTACAAATACTTCTTAATGCTATCTTTTGTGTCATGTTTATTATTTATTTACACAAGTACTCAGGGGTTAACTGGTAATTTTGACAAATGCAAAGAAAGAAATCTCAAGAATGGACAAAATATTTTCAGGAGACATTATAGTTCTAGTTTGCTGTTGTGTGTTTGTCCTTTGTTTATTTTCTATTGGTCTTGGTTCTTTGTGGATTTCCACGTTACCAAGTCTGTTGTCAGTGTGTGATTATTCATAATCCACAAATATTGAGGAAAGACTGAAAATGAGCTAAAAATGGAAACCAAAGAGATGGAAATCCAGATTTGAACAGCAACAGGCACAACAAAAAGCACAAATGGCAAACTAGAAGTATACTAAAAATCTTTAACCATTCTTGAGATTGGACACTCGCCAAAATTAACCCTTGAGTAAAAATAAAATGCGTTGTATAAATAAGTGACATTGCAAACATTTATTTGTGTCTCTGTAGGGGGTAAGAATATTTCAGTCCTCATCCATTTTCTTTCAAGTTAACATCTGTCCAGGTTTTCTGGTTAAAAATCTATTTGTGAATTATGACATCAGTTAATAAAAGGAAGGCTTGAAGGCTGTTACTCCAAGACCTCTCACAGCATGTGGCTTGGAATTCAATCTGTCACAAACCATCGGAGAGAGATGAGGAAGTATATCTGTCTGACAGCCTGGACAGTTTCCATCACAGGGGAACAGACAAAATGTAGACAAGCTCATCCACTGAGGACATCACCATCATTAGAAAACAGAGAATACAAAGAAAGATCGTTAATTTAACAGCATTTTAAAAAAATAGGTGCAGAGGGGTCAGTGTAAATGATCAAATGCTCAACATAGAAAGCAATATGTTATGTTGGACATCAGAATGCAGAGAGAAGGTCTGGACCATAGATTAACATAGACTTTTCAGTTGAAGTAACTCAACACCTATCCTAAGGTATAGGGCATATTATTCAACATTGTACTCAGCTACAGTCTGACGGTAAATGTACAGTGTTCATGTCTCATATATCATGGTGCATAGGCTTTATTTCTCTGTGCTGAAAATATTCCTGGAGCTGCAGCGAGGAGCAGCATCATTTCACACCCTTTCCGGGATATGAACCATAGCTCTGTCCAAAGTGAGTTAAACCTTACCAATATAAAAGTACATCTGCCTTCCCATATTGGCTTTTTGTGATTTTCTCATAATAATCGGGCAGCACAGAGGTTTAACACAGATTTATAAGGTAAATATGGCTTTCTATTGGAGCAGTGCATATTCTTTGTTGTAGCTTGGTGTGTTCTAGTCATTTAGATTAGTTTATACTTTTCTGTTAATTGAAAAATAAACATTTTTTTGTTGTACAAGAAGAATGACAATGTGTGGAATAAACCTCTACTGGTAATAACCAAGCACAGGCTGATTCAGGTTGTATTCATGATACTTTTTTTATCATATCATAGTATATACAAGGTTGTGTGCAATGGTTCCATGGAAAATAGGGTTTCTTGATTATTTGATAAAAGCCATATTTTAACCTTATAGTGTGATTGTTAACCGGCATAGCACGTTTCATTGCTGCCAACTGTTGTTTTTTTTAGTAGAGGAGGCTTTAGACAAACTCAAGTCAGAGGGTTAATTTATTTAGCAATTACCATATGCTTCATGTGATATTTATGCTCAATAATTGAAAGTCAAACTTATAAAACCTCCGGGATTTTTGAAATCCCCTTGATTTGACAACAATGTACGACTGTCAAACATTTGTTGTGAAAAGAAAAGAGGAAATCATTAACTCACACAGTTGGTACACATGAATTAACTTTAAAAGTATCAAGGAGCACTTGATTCCCACAGCAAAGAACCAACTCAAAAACCCAACAAAGTGCAACTCCAAAAAGTCCATACAACAAAAATCAAATCAAATCAAATATAGCCAAAATCAAAAGTGCTTACTGAGAAAAACCCAATATATCTAAACCATTAACTGGGGAATAATGAGAAATGACTTTATCCTGTCGATAATCTGACTCTCCTCCAATGAAACAACAGCATTTATTTCACTTGGCACATGCTCTGAAGCTATTTACAACCTACACTCTATAAAAAAAATGCATGTCTGAATTCCAGATGTGCAGTTACTTCTTTTGCAAGGTGATAACATGTTTGGCCCGGAGCTGTTTTTCAACACATTTCAACTCTGCCAACAGTTGTTTTTATTATTAGATAAAGCTTCAGACAAACTTGAGTCAGTGGGAGGCTTGATTAATTGAGCAATTATCATTTTGTGGCCTTTATTTGCTCAGTAATTGAAATTTGAAACTTTTTAAACTGTGTAAGCCACTTTTTTGTAATTCCTCTGCTTTGACAATATACTGCTGTCAAATATTTGTTGTCATAAGCAAAAAAAAGAGGAAATCATTAGCTTGCACAAGTTGTTAAAAATATACTTTCAAAGCATCTAGGAGCATGTTTGCTATCAATTCACACAATTTTTTTTTTTTTTTGTAATTGTACAATGGCTGCTTTGAAGGTTTTTTACCTGCTTGTGCAGAGTTGCGTGAGCGGCCGTGATGATTTTGGCACTTCTCCCCTGCTGCTGCTGCTGCTGCTGCTGCTGCTGCACAGACACCATCCACAGTCAAATTCTGCTTTGGAGATGGAACAAGATTTTTTTCTTTTTCTTTTTGTCAGCTTTGAGTGCTTTTGTCAAAAAGCTTCTCACAAATTCAGAAGATGAAGCACCACTTTATCCTCACTTTTTTGACACACTTGTTTTAGCTCCTGCTGAAAAGAGATCTGTCTAGAGACAACATCAGCATCAATTATCTACAGGATTTGTCACAAGCATTTCTATGATATTCTGAAAAGATAAGAACGCTTGACTTCAGCTTTACATTGCCATGGGCTTTATTTTAATATAATATCAAGGGGTTGAATTTGAATCACTGAGCATTTTGGTTCTTTTTCTCACCCCAAATTGAGCGTTTATTGTAATTTTGTGCACACGACAATTAAGCTAATCACACCATTTCATCACATCTAATTATTAATTGAGCCTTTGTGTGCACGTTGTAATTTGTCATTGTTTCCAACATGATAGCATCCACACAAAGCTCCAGTTCTGCAAGTGCAATAAGCTCTAGACACTGTAGATCTTGGCGTGTAGAAACTGCGTTTACCTGCTGTCCTGCTGAAGCAACTCCTCTGGGATGTCTAAGTGCTTCCTCTCACTGCGACCCAAATCCGATTCTTTTCACAGAATCCATTTGAAGAAAATTCCACTTCCCTGCTTCCATCTCCTCGTCTTCTTCAGCCTTGTTTTCTTGTCAAAGACGATGAGTTTGATTTTAAGATTTGAAAATGCATTTGACTGTTACTTTAACCTTCAGTTAGAGCCAGTGATGGTTGTGTGAGAGGTGGTTTTGGCTATATTCAGAAAGCTAAAGTGCTATGACTGTGGAACCTAAAAGCAGCTATCTGTAGAAACATATTGGACTGATGCAATAGAAGGAAAATCAGCAATATGACAAAAACAACAAATTTTATGGGAAAAAAGGTGAATCTTCAAGTTGCTGTTTAAATGTTCTCCCAATGAAACCAAACCTTCTTAAGAAGGGTTAAATACATATTATATACCACAGCGTCTATACAAAACAAATCCTGAATCCTTGCCTCTATGCTCTAAATGTAAAACAAAGATTAATATCTGGTTCATAAGTTTTGGTCATGCTCCCATTTAAATGAATTATGGAAAACTGTTAAGAAGGTAATTGGGTCTGTGTTTGCTTTAAATCCAAAGTTGATGTTACTTGGAGATGAATCTGTTACCTTTAAGTTTTGGATATAATAATATATCAGATTTGTTAAAATGGCTTTGATAGCTGCAATTAAGTGTATTGCTCTAAAATGGAAAATTATTGTCATCTTATGATGAACTTTGGATTACTTGTATATTTTTGTTTGTTTTGCTGTTTTTTATTTTAGTTTTTTGTTCTAATGCATATGCAAATGCCTTTGTATGTGTATTATCTATGCATCTATGAATCTTTTTTTTTCTGTTTGTTAATTGATTGTCCTTTTCCTGTTGACATGTGGGGTACAAGGGGTGGGAGGGTATACTATTATGACATTTTCAGAACTTGATTTTTTTTTTCTGTGAATACCTCTATAATTAAAGGGGACATATTATGCTATTTTTCACCCATCTCTATTTGTTCTAAGAACCCCAGAAACATAGTATTTGAGGTTTATTTTCCCAAACTCGCCTGTTTTTCAGAGTTTTAGCCTCTGAAAAGTTACTTTCTGAGCAGTTCTAAAATCAACCTGCTTAGGGGCCTACCTATGCATATTCATGAGTGGGTGTGTCTATAGACGCTGACTTTCATGCCTCACTTTTTACGAGGGAGATCAGTGATCACCAAAGCAATTTTATTGTGCTTTTCATCCACTGTTATGGTTTTCAGTCAAAATACTGCACATTACAGTGAAACACATGGCTATTTAGGCGGTTAGGGTCCATGTTTATCCAGCAGCAGCAGCAGCAGTTATTCAAACTCTCATAGTGTTAAGGAGCTAAGTCACTTTTTTCTCCTTCTCTGCTTTTCTATCTACAGGAATAGTGCATTTAAGGTGATATTCATTTGTTTTGTCTAAACGCTGCGTTGCATTGTGTCGCAAACACGTCAGACCAGCGATTCGAGGTGATATAACAGGCATTGAAAATGTGTTTGCTCCCTGGTGCTACACCAAACTACAAGATGCGCTGGAAACCACAAGAGCGGAGTACACCTGAGCATGAACAAATAGTGCATACACTACAGCGTATGTTTACTGTGGAGCCGCAGAACCGGCAGCAGGCAAGTTCTGTGTTCTGTTTTACCGGTAGCCATCACCCCTTCACTAGCAAGAAAAACAATGGCAGAATTTCAGAAAAGTTTTCATCAGGTTGGGGGTGGAGTTCATGGGTGGAGATACCAGCGATGGGGAGGGTGTTTTCTTTCCCGATTGCACTTGTGATGTCACAAATGTAGAAAATTTGAAACAGAGCACTTTTCTGTGTTATAAGACTTACACAGACCACAAACAAACGACTTCATGGATTTATTTCATGTCTTGTGTGCAGTGTGGACACTCAAGTTACCTCATTTGTGTTCAAAAAGACTGCAAAAGTGTATTTTTCATAATATGTTCCCTTTAATAAAAAATGACTGGAAAAAAAAAGGTTAGTGTATATCAAAGTAAAATAAAAACACTGATTAATCAAATAATATTCCATTAACTCTTTTTATACTGTTCAGTTTTAAACAAAAAAAACCGACACATTATGAAACATATGATTGAAAGCTAACATTAAGGTAGATAGAGTAAGAAACCATTGTTCATCCTGAGGAAAAGAAGACAGATAGTCTAATGAAGATGACATTGTCCCTGCAACTATAGGGAAAGGCGCTATAACGCTGTTGGCCATTGGTTCTGCAGTTACCGCTAAGGAAGATGAGTTTCTATTCTATTCCTATTGAATTGTTATTCCTTTTGACTGACTTTCCTGTTTGTTAAATGTATTTTTAATAGATGATTGATTGAATGGAAAGGATATGAATGAAACATTTCCTCTGTCTCCTCTGACTAATTTAAACTTTGAACAAAATGCGGCATAAGTTACGGATGGGAATTGATAAGAATTTAGCAATTCAGATTCCATTATCGATTATACTTACCGATTTGATTCCTTACCGATTCTCTTATTGATTCTCATTGGGTGAGGAAATTAAATAATACACATGGATTTGTTTGCCTTAGCTCTTTATTATATTATCTTTGTTCCTTTAATTTCCTGCAGGGGTATCAGCTCTCTTTTAATCCACCAGGTATAGATTGTTTTTACTGGATAATAATATAAACAAAAGCACTATATAAAATTTAAGAATTATTATTATTATTATTATTATTATTATTTTTACAACATATGACACATTTTGGCTACAAACATATGAGAATATTTACAGTGCTCCGTTTGAACTTGAACAACTTGATTCAAAACTAATTCATACATAAAACAAATAATTCTTCTGTACAAAAGAACATATTAACCAGAAGTACAGCTGCACTTATTGTTTTGTATTTAAACGGTAAAACTTTAGTTTAGCCTTTGTTTACATTTTTAGAAATGGACCTTCAGAGACGCCGTCCCCTGGTTGTTACATGTAACGTCATCAGCCGTGTGTGTGTGTGTGTGTGTGTGTGTGTGAAGCTACAAACACAGCACGGAGGACAGCACAGAGGTGGATTCTTCATGGTGGACAGCAAACAACTATAGGGTAGAAGGAGCTTCACGTGGTGCTAGCATAAACAAAAATATACAGGACATGGAGGAGTTTATCGCTACGTATTTGCGACATAAGAGGAACTGATAAGCGGAATTGAAATACAAGCAAACAAAGGATTCCTAGGAATTGGATTACTGGGAACCGGTTTTCGATTCCCATCTCTAGCAAAAGTACAGCCTTCTCTGATCAAAACAAATGATTCATCATTTAAATTTTATTATTTTAATACTGTATCTTTTCATAACTCAAGACACATTTTGTTAATGATTCCCTCTACAGACTTTTATTAAATCACAACTTGCTTTCTGTTACTTTCATACAACTCACACTACAAACCGTATGAAGTTAGTACTCGGTCTGTCTTTATCTGATTCCATTAAAAATCTACTGAATTTTCACACATTTCTGTTTCCAGTTTTAGTTTGGAGCTTTCATTGAATAATCATTATTATATGTTATATCATTATAGCATGTCTGCTTTCAAACCAAATGACTTCCTGTCTCCTTACAGAACTCCACATTAAATGGTTGGCTCACTATTCAGTTATATTAATTGCCTGACTAACATTAGTAAAAGAAAAACTGTCCATTAGTCACAGCTTTCATGTTTCGTCCCATTCGCCTTTTGCAATGGCTTATTTCAAGAGGGAAAGGCTGCAGCTTAAAAAATACCACGCTCTCAGCACATAACTGAAAATGTTATCGTCATTAAGATGCGTTATATCACCACAGACATTCCAAAATGTCATTCGATCATTTCCATCAGTGTCATTATTATCTTGGCTGTCCTTGCAGAAGTGGGATGCGGCTTTTAAAGTCAAATTGAGTGTGTGAATGTAAGAAGAATCTGATTGATTAGATAGAATTTGAAATTCAATTAAGCATTAATAGGACAAATACTGCTGGTTTCTGTATCCTGGCACACATGAATCCCATTTGTTAGTAATGCTTACTCTACAAAATGCTAGAGAACTATACCATATTTTTGAGAATTTGGTATGTTATTTTTGTGACTACTTAAAAGTAAAGCAGTTAAAAGAAGAAGTCATTATTTTTGTGGTAAAGTTATTGTCGAATAATTTGTACCTTTGACAGATTTAGTAGATACATTTGAAGACATGCACACATGGAAATTCATGCACAAATAGTGTATTTACTATTACATTGTGCCTACTGTAGTTCCAACGACAGTACATTTGAGTGTGCAGCGGAGCAAAACATATTTCAGTGTGCAGAATACTGCTGCAGCTGTTTCAAAGTCTTAAATAAAACTTAATTGAGTGTTTGTGTGTAGCAAACCAAGAAAAGTGTGAAAAATGAAATCAGTCACCTCTGTGACACTTTAAGATATAGGAAACCTAACAATGCAGTCAAACAGTTCCATTTAAATGCATGCAAAGAAGCAAGGTTTGATATCGCAAACCATCTGAAACAACACCATTTATTTACAACAGACAAGGACAAGAATGCTTAAACAAAATGTGCAATAATGCATTCTGCTTTGCATCTATTGACTTCTGGGTCTCTTATGATCCAAACTAGAATTACACACGGTACAAAACCAAAGAGAGGAAACCTAAATATTAACAGAATAAGTCAAGTTTGAATATAAAGAGATTAATCAAATTTTTTTCCCTGTTTCATATGACAATGTTTCAGAAAAACACAGAGAATAACTATTGCTGTGAATTAATAATTTCAATTTATGACATGAAGATTAGTAGGTCGTACTCATGTGAATAACAGGGTTGCAAAAGCCTTGTTTGCAGCTCTTGGGGGTCTCTACAGGTATTTTATGACAGTTGTAATGGAAAATATTGTGTGCAAACAATATCTTATGAAGTGACATGGATGCAATTTGGCCACTAATTATAGAAAACTGCTCTTGACAGGAACATTGGGTGTGTGTCTAGAAAAAAAAGGAAATCATTGCTATTCTACCCCATGTCTGTGCTGAAGACTAAAATGTGCATCTTATCTGCTTGTTGGATGAACAAGATCTTTTCCATTATGGCTTAAAGAACATTGTTTATACGCTGGTTTTCTGTGACGTAACTAGACAAAAGTGAGTTTGGCTAAACTTCTCTTTACATTTTTAGGTTTGTCACACTAATCTATTGCAAATTATTAAATTAAAGTTTGTTCTACAGTTTTGCAGTATCGGAAGATTCTGCTCCTTCATGAATAAATAAATGGGTGCCATCACAGCTGCAAATCTCTAGTTACGACACAATATAACCATCATGAGCTCAAGCACTCGCACCCATCAGCATCACTCACCTCTTCACTGTGATGATGGTGATTTACTTGCTTTATCATGTAAGCTGTAAATGGAAGCCACGAGGAAAGCGGACCAGTATGCATATATTTTTATGATCCTTGCTATTTTTTTTTACGTGCCACTTACAGTTGACATATTCATGAGACATATCTGTCAGCAGATACCTCATGCTCTTCTAGTACTTCCACTAGCAGCTGTGGCAGCACTCTGTGTCTCTGTATAATGATTTGGTCACATGGTTTTCCAGCAACCAACAGAAACAGATGCTGTAGTGCTGGTGTGAAGTTATTCCCCAATAATAAAATTCATTTTCCATAAAGAGTCAGAGGTAGTGTGTATCACTTCTCCCTGTCTGTAAAATGAGCCCTGTTTAAGCTTTTAAGTAACTTTAAGTTATTTGCATAACCCCGGTTCTCTGAATAATATGAGTGAAATGTCTCACTATGGGATGTACGCCTCCACGTCATATCTCAGAAACTCTATCTCATTACGCCAATCCTGATAGGCTGGTTAAATGTATTCCTCCATCGCAGGTAGTCCTGCCCACTATAAGTAGAGTGGGTGGAGAATACAGCACCATTCAAATCAGCAAACCTCTTCTCACTCATTCAGCAAGAAGGGCTGTCTGGTGAGACATCTTACTCATATTACTCAGAGAACCGGGGTTATGCAAATAACCTAAAGTTGTCTTTCATAACTTTCATAACTTTCATAACTCGCCCACGCAGGGCAAGCACTGTACCAATCAGGACCGGAGAATTGTCCGTGCCACTGACGGAGCGAAGACATCCAGTTGCTAAAACCAGACAAAAGTGAGGGGCGAGGACTAATTTGCCGGCCCACAAATATCCTGAGCGGACCCTCCCCTGTACAAGGCCCAGGATGTGGCCAAACCCCGAGTCGAATGTGTACGCAAGCCAACAGGCGACTGCAGATCCTGACTCGTATAAGCCAAAGCGATTGCCTTCACCCTCCAGTGTGGCAGGCGTTGATTAGTAACAGGCTTCCCCTTATGGGGCAGAGCCCAGGAGACCAAGAGCTCTTCCTGAAGCCTCCTGTCATATCCACGTAAGCGTGCACAGCAGCACGCAACAAATGGGGCCGCTGCTCACCCTGTGAGGCAGAGAAGGTTGTGAGGTCAATAGGAGAACTTGAGCCCAGCACCTTAGGCACAAATGTCGGGTTGGGCTTCAGCACCATCCTCACATTGCCTGGGACGAATTGAGCGCACGATGGGTGCACTGACAGTGCATGGATGTCACTGACATGCTTAGCTGACGCTAAAGCTAGCAACAACACTGCCTTTAGGGACACAAACTACAAGTTTGCACTTGTAAAGGAGGACGTTTAAGTCCATCCAGAATCGCAGCCAAATCCCTCGATCAGCGGATGCAGCAATAGCTGCCAGATACACTTTCACCGTGGAAAAAGCTTTCCGTTTGTCAATCAGCTCCTGCAGGAACAACAAAATCACTCCCATGGAACACTGGAAGGGGGTGTGTCCCGGTCCGGTGACACCAGTCTTCAAACACCCTCCACTTACAGTTGTACAAAGACCTAGTGGAGGAGGCCCTAGCGCTCTGTATGGTGGAAATCACATGCTGTGAGAGTCCCACGGCTGACTCTGGGTGATGCAAACTGCAGTCTCTATCCCCTCAAGATCATCTTTAACACCCAAGGCGGGGCTGCAAACTTGGCCCATCTCCTTCCCCTGGGGGAGACAGTGGATGCCTGCAGCAGGCCGTCCACCGAGGGGAGCAACGTGTCCTCCCCTTGGGGCACAGCACGTGTCGGGGCCTATGGCTGCACTCTTAGCCATAGGCCTGGGTGCGTCAGCGAGACACATGAACGTGGGTGCGTGCTTTTTGGACAGAAAAAATGTCCTTGCCTTCCCTCCCGTTAGCCTTCGGACCGAGCCGTGGTAGCGGGCAGGTGGGGCGTGGGGAGCCCTCATGTGCACGCTTGGCAGCATAACAGGTGGAGCAGGAGAACGGGGAACATCCAGCTGCGTCACAGGGTGAGAGGAGGACCGCGTCAGTTTGTCCTCTTCTTCCTCCTGGCCTGGTTGTGATGCGCGGGCGGAGCCAGTGGGGTCGCAGCCGAGGTCGAAGGTTTTCTGGGTCAATCGAAGGAACCGTGACCTGACATTTGGGCGGTCGTAAACTGTGCGCCCTGAGGAGCCGGGAGATAGGATTGAGGACTTCCTGGGTCCAGTTTAGGTTTGGAAAATTATGATGTGACGAATATTTTAAATTTACTGTTTGACCAACATCTCTATCGATGAGGAGGCGGGGTTTATGACCTATACTGCAGCCAGTCAGCAGGGGGAGCTCTAAAAAAAAGCTTCACTTACTTGGGAGGATGTTCCCTCCATAATTTTTACAGTTTATGGTTCAGACTTTACAGGATGACGACCACTTGACATTTACCTTAAACTTGAAAACTTTCATTGGTTATAAAAGTGCAGGGACTTGATCCATTCATGCTGTTTGGTGGTTTTTGTGTTTCCAAGCTCATTTTCACAGTTTGTGAGGTTCCTGATGGGTTCAGTGGCATGCAAGGTTGGGGTCAATTGTAATCGCGTAAATGATAATAATTTCAATTATGGCGTAATTGTAATTTTTTTTAGATAATTGACTTTGTAATTTTAATTGCCATGACAATTCTATAAAAACATGTCAAATATAATTTGTCACTAAACTGAGGAACCATGTTACAGTTACTATGTACAGGTCTACACATATGTACAGTAGTTAACAATAATTAAAATGTTTCATATCAAGCTTTCCCACAATTTACCATTTAAAAAAAAATAAAATGTAGGTTCAGATGCCCACACCAAAAATATTAAAACCTATATTTTCATTGATTAGGCAGCCTAACAAGGTAACCAATAGATAGGAAAGAAGATAGATATTTGTTTTTACAGCTGATTTAGGACCTGTTGTCATATTAGATGCTAACAGAAAGCTAACACAAGACAAAGGTTACCTTTATTGGTTATTTATTATAGGCTCAGTTATTGAGATTAATTGTAATGAACTTAAGTAATTGACAAAATAATTGTAATTGACTTTCTGAGGATGAAAATAATTGTAATTTAATTGTAATTATAAAACATGCTGGTCACTGTAATCATAATTGAATTGTAATTGAACATGGGTAATTGAAAAAAATAACGTAATTGACCCCAACCCTGGTGGCATGGCTGACGGGAGAGGGGTGGGGACGGCCATCCAGAGAATCTTATTTGCTACCCCTTAGTGCAGATCCTAATTTGTAGTTGATCAAGTCCATCAACCTGTTGGCAGTTTATTACAACCAGGCAGAAGATAACAGCTGAATAATAAAAGTCTCTGATGCGCAATCATTTTGTGGACCCAGTTGAATTAAGACGATGTCTTCCTCTGTTGGGATTAATAGGAAATTGCAGTGGGTGTGAACAGATTGTTCTTTCAGATTGTCTTCCCTCACTAATGTGGATCCCACTCGTCTTTTCTTTCCCTCTCACAGCACTTTCTGACACCAACAGAGAACTTATTGACAGCCTCCCCATTTAAACACAGTGTAATGGTCATGGATTGTCTGCGAACAGAAAAGAATACATATTATTACCTCGTACAGGAATAAAGGCCAGCTCGATTCCAGCTAATCAGTCGAAGACGTAAAGGGATGTGGACAGTTGAAAAATGAAGCTCCAATGTCAAGCTCATACTTAAAAAAAAAAAAAGAAAGGAAAGAAGGAAGGATTTTAAAGACCACACTTGCAAATTAGAGTGGTCAAAAACAGACAGAAAAAGGTTGTAAAAAAGGATTCAAAGTGTCAATATTGAAACAATCAGTAGGAACAATTAGTTTAAACTGGCAAATAATTGGAATGATTTGTGAAAGAGGTTAAAAGTGTCAATAATGGGTCGACATATGTTACATGAGGTGGTAAAAGTAGTGGAAAGAGTTTATAAGTGCTGAAAATGTCTTGAAAGTGGAAAAAATGTGTAGAAAAGACATTGAAATTTGATGGAGAAGTGGCATAAATGCATTAAAAGGAGCAAAAATATGGCAAGTTTGGTGTAGTTGCAGAAAAAGGGTAAAAATAAGCAAAAAAAAAAAAAAAAAGGGCTCTATTTATTTAAAAAAAAAAAAATTGGTTTCTTGAAGGCATCGCCCAGTGTCTTGCGACCCCAAGGTTGAGAACCAGTGGTCTAAATATTTTTACTCCTGTTTTTTTTTTTTTTTTTTTTTTTTTTTTTTTAATGTTTGTGAACACAGAGGCCGATAAATGGAACAATTATCTGCTGGGTAGATAAAACAAGTTTTTAATCCAGAGTTACTCAATATCAAATGTGATTCTGTGATGTAATAAAAAGCCAGAAGGATTTTTACAATATATTTATTTTTTTTTCTTACAAAACAATTTCTTCATAAACCAGAACACACAAAATGCATAAAGAAAACTGTACAGTCAATTTTGTCATGTCTAACCATAAACAATGTTATCTACAACAGTGGCTCCTTTAAATGTCTAACCACACGTAACGGATCAGCTCTGCTGCCCCTTAGCCGGGGTTAAAGGAGAGGTACAGAAATAGACATGTGACACTGACGGTAGATCCAAACAAACTTGAGCTAGCCAAAAAACGTGGATATATCAGCAAACATAGGTGCGGTCTCTTTGCTCATTTTCTTTCTGACTCTCTATTTGACATCTTACTAATGGATAACTGTGAGAGAAGCTGACAAACGTGATTGTGAAGGGCAACAAACGTTCCCTTTTTGCAAGCTACTGTGACTGTTAACTGGTTGCGACTTCTAACAGAAGTCGGCGGCTATTAAATTGACTGATTTTGTTTCTTTACATTACATGCATAAGCTGCAGCAATCAGATTCCAGGGGATTCAGAGAAATTTAACGTTGGCTATTATGATAATCCAGACAACAGCACCTAAAATTGTACCCCTTTGATACACCAAACTGTAGTACCATTTCTACAACTCTGCATTCCAAAACGCTACAATCTTTGCCATATATATAATTATTGTCTCAGTGCAACAGTGGTCTAGGAAACCTCACCAAAATATGAACACCTTGTCTTTGAATGTTTTCATCTAGCTGGCCTACTGGCTAGAAATGTTCTCGAGGCAAATAAGCAGCAAATACCAAAGTCACAAATACACATCTGCCCAATCTCTTTCTTTTTTTCCACACACAGCTTGAGTTCTATCAACTTACAGGCACAAATATGCATTGGGATAGAATATTTAACAAATTACTGTTACTGTTTTAATGTCGATATATTGAATTAAAACATATCTTAAGTGCTCAGTATTTAGTCCAGGGAATATTGTGTGATTTTAGATAAAGCAATAAGCATTTTAAGAGTCTTGCTGTCTTGTTCATTTTAACAGATACTAATACATAAATTCACAAGACTAAGGGACACATGCTTAAAAAGCCAACATTTGACATCGGTTATACCTGAAGAGTTTCAACCATGCTTAACCAACCCATCAATTACTCAACTGTAAGTAAGGAACATGTTTCTATTGGGTCTGTCTATACAATGGATGACAGTAATTTGGGCCCAAGTGATGGCGTTCCTGTTTAAATACTGTATAATCCCAATTTTAGCCATTGTGTCCTCAGGCAAGGCATTTTCCCTGCATTGCTTTGTTTGAATTTGAACATCTGAATGAATTTGGTACGGGTCTGCAGATTGCCAGAAACTATGTTGATTCTAGTTGCTTATTTGAGGCAACTGCACTTGAAGTTTTGCTCAAACATTTCACCTTTCATCCGGAAGGCTTCTTCCGTTCTGGTATTAGTCGAGAAAAATACTTAATTAGAATTAAAATTGCAAATTGTCCAAAAAGATCATCAGAGTCTAATAATACAAATTATGAGCAGAAAGAGCTTAGTGTACCAAAGTCTATGTCAGAGTTGACCGTAAACTGGCAGTTGTAATGATGTAATGATTGTGTGTTTGCATTGGGCAATATGATTTTATACGGTTGCTGTCTTTTCCATTTCTCTGGACATCCCTGACAAATTGGCTATACTTGTCATTTTTTTTCTTTTCAACCAAATATTAGCATGAACACAACTGTAGTCAGCTGGAGACATTGAGTTTGTGAAAGTGTATATAAAAGGCTAATCTTTTTTTTTTTTTTTTTTTTGAATCACAACCCAATATCACTAAAGCATTTGAGAGAGAGACAGACTATAATTACATTAGCCAGCTGCAATTCCAAGTTTTATTTAAAGATGCTACAATGTTTATTTCTGATAAACATGTAACCCCCACAAAAAAAGAATATGCGTTTTTGAATAATGTCAGCCTCTAAAATGTGTATTGCTCTTAAGCTTACAGAAATATTTACTCTTTAAAGTGAATCAAACAAAGTAACTTCTGTAACATTATGGATCCTATTTCCTACCTGCATGTTGAAGCCTTAAGGTGTAGGCGGCTGTATTAGTATTTATTTATTTATTTTTTTTCAGTAGGAGGCTTTATAACATGAAACTGCTGCCATAAGGCTGCAGACCTAGAAAAAATACAGTCCCAGCACTTTCTTGATAACGTTACATCCCTCGAGAAGCTGTGTCAATACAAAGATTAGTGCCAGTAGAGAAAAGAGTCTCCAGCCAAAACTACACATTCAAAACATGAGGGACAGCTGCTGGTGTTAAGTTATTGCGTGGACATGTAAGATATACGGTATATTCTCCTTTTAAAACTTTTTTTTAATAATTTCCTGTTCTCCTTTTATTTTACCGAGGCCTTCTTTCATCATGAGTTTTAAAACAAAGTATTCAATGGTTGTTGTTGTTGTTTTTTTTTTTAAGTTTCTGTTTATCTGCTTGGAGTCCAATTTTAATGCCTGACTCCATTTTTATGAAGAATGCAGAAATGCTCACAGCCTGTCAGGTGGCAAAGCTGTTAATGCGTTGGCTTGGCCTCAGCATACGGGTTGGTGTGAACCAGCGTCGTAACCCTGAGGGAATCTGTTAAGTGGTATAAATGGCATTTCCAGGCTCCCTCTGCAAAGCACCAAGTTACAGTTTCAGAACAAACGTGAAAGACGGCAAGGGAAGGAAAAAAACATCTGCAAGATAACAGGAAGTGTATTTTTTATTTCTAGGTTTGTCTTTCTGAGACTGTAGTGTTCACTGTAGACAGCTAATGGACCAATTGCGCTCTTTGGATAGACAACATAAATAGTGTTTCCCATATGTGCATTAAAGCCAACCTCCACCGACATGAGGACAACAAAAGCTTTCAGGTAGAGCACAGCACAATACCAAAGGCTAGTAAACAGATTATGGTCATGGTTTTGAAAAAGGACCAAGAACACGTGTACACTAAAGACAGACGGGACAGACAATTTGTGGTGATTGAATGCATCACTGGTGAGAATGACAGACATTGTTGAGAAAAAAACAAAAGTCAGGAAAGCTTTTTAGACTAAAAAAGTGGATATTGTGCATAGTTCATAGTTCAATAATAAATTCTCTTCAGTTACTTTTTTTTTGCTGTGATAATATGGAAGGAAGTGCAATAATCTACAATTCTGTATAATTAAGTGCACATAGATCACTGTTGCACTGGATGGCATTGACACTTTCTCCCAACAAAATATCACAACAATTTTCAGTTTTTTTTTTCCCCCTCCTTTACTCTGTTTTTAAGAGTATGGTCGTAACATCAAACCCAGGTGTGTGCCTTCTGTCCCAGTCCCAGGGTCAAGCCCACATTATGAGTTCACGGTAAAATTGATAAAAGGTTGGGCTTCTCTTTTTTTATGTACTGTATGTCTTCCTCTAACTCTGTTTTTCCTCATCTTTTGTCTTTGTACTCATACCTCGCCAACCCAAACAACTGTGTTCCCTCTTTTGATGTCTGACACCTCACAGTGTGGCGTTCTCTGTTTGCCATTGAGGACAAAAAGTGACTCGACTGACGGTGTAACCAGGTACTGTCCAAACAAGCCGCTGGAGACCACTACTCTGTTGGGGCCGTCCCATGGCCAGGATTTGGGGGCCAACGGCTCCTTGAGGCTCTTTAGTTCCTCTGTGTGGCCTGACGACAGATCAGCAAACAGCAGCTCTGTCCCTGAGGCCGAGGTGGCAACAACCAAATGCTGGTTGGATTCTGTAAAAGAACGCTGGAAAATCAGATCAGAGACAGATAAGGACCAGTTTATCTCCTGGTTCAGACTCAGCTCTCCCTGGAACGACACCGTCTGTACAACCAGCTTGGAGCTCTGTAGATCAGGAGTCACGATGTATCGTCCATCCGGTGATATGTAAGCCCGACCGGTGATATTATGATTTGGACCAATCACAGCGTCTGTGACACTGTCGATGAGTAGCTGAGGCGGGGCCTGCCGGCGTCTGTTGCTTTGACACTGGACGAAATAAAAGCCGCTCAAATGCGTGTAGGCCATACTGACAGGGATGCAGCTGTAGTTCTTAAGGCTGATGGTCTTGACTCGGTGGAGGGTCTCCAGATCAATCTTGTGGACCGCTGGCTCATTTTTGAGGAATACAAAGGCAAACCTGAGTGGGCAAAGTTCAACAAAAAGGTTAATAGCCTTTCCAGACAGTTTGGACGGTGATTAATACACATCTAAATTCTCATTAGAAATCTAATTTGCTCTTTTCTCGTTTATTCGTGGAGGATGGCAGAAATGAGCAAGCAGTGACATCAGAGGTGGCTGAGTGTGAACTGCTTACCTCACGTGAGTGATGATCAGGTTAGTGGCTGGGATGAAGAAGTTGTTGACCCTTTGGAAAGTTGTGTGGATGGCGTGGTGCACTTCTCCCACACTGACTTGAGGGATAACCTGCACAAAAATATTGGCAACAAGGCATAATTGCTGAAAAATCATGAAAAGTGAAGCAAATCAGCAAATTTAATTAAAAAGCAAAAAACCTAGAATTGCTTGATGTGTCCGGCTTGCTTAAGTTTTCTTAAGCTGAACACTTTTCAAAAAATCTACTCCAGACCTTTACGGCAAGTATTAAAAGGCAAAAAGCTGCACACTCAGATTCAAATTCCCCTCAGGTATTAGACCAGTCAGCATAGTGGGAGCATAAAAAAAACTCAACTAAGGCTCTTCGCTAAAGGTGTGGATATGAAATCTGAGGATGAGAGATAACAAAGAGAAGCTGGTGGCATTAAGACCAAAGCACCTGCAGCTCTGTGGACCACAGCAGCTGCCTAATAATACATGAGTGATTGCACAGTGAACCTCATTTATGATCATCATTCTGCACTGGTTGTAATGACTTTTTATAACGAGGATTCTTTTCATGTTTTGCAAGCACTGAGAGAAAGGCGGTTGTTTAGTTTGAAATGTATGAGATGTTCAGGTCGGTGGAGAAAAGGAAAGACTTGAAAAGCATTAGTTTTATTGGCTAATGTTTTCATAGCCGTGAGGAAAATGTGGAGTCAGGCCCCCCACTGGGCATCCGGTAGATGTTCGGCTTTAGTGCTGGAGGAGACACAGGCATCAACATCAATATTACTCTTCAGTCTCTACTTTTTCTGATTAACATAGACATTTGCCTTGTGTTCCAAATCAGGAGAGGTTTAAAGTTTGGACCTAGCTTACACCAAATCCTCAAACAGAAACCAAAAGCTGTTTGTGTCTTCTATACGTTTCTGGTATTTGCTGATCGAGGAGGTCAGAGTGAATACATTTTTCAACGAGTGCTTTAAAATATAAAACCAACAGCACAAGAAAAGGCACAACGTAAGTTTGAAAAGGGGCTGAAGGAAGCAAAGCCCCTACTTACTGTAGCACTCTAAACCAAAGAGAATGAGTTCACACACAGTTCTGAGGACATGAAGTCAAATTAAATGACACTGATGGTGAAGTCAAATGACGCTATAAATACCAGAAATAAAAAAGAATGAGAAGAAGACGACTTGGAGACTGAAAGAAGACGTGAACGGTGGTCGCCATTTTCTCGGCCCCAACAGTGAAAACCTCATAATTTATTTCAAAGAAATTACATAATTAAGTTTCTTTTAGTGATCAGCACCGATTTTATTAACAGACTGTTAATGTCAACATTAGATCAGCCAAAGTGAAACATAAACAGGGGCGCAGTGCACGCAAGAGACCCATTGGATCTATTTACGTAATCCATGTATCAAAGATAAGAATAATTCATTTTATTGTGCAGAAAAAGGAATGTTTTGTTCCTTTATAATTGTCCTCTGCTCCATTCTTCCTGCACCGTGAATCACAGCTCTCACTGTTACAGATAAAGTTGCATTTTTCAGGGCTACATCAGCTGTGGCTGCTACATCAGCTGTGGCTGCTGCAGCAGGACAGCAAGAATGCTGCACGCAAGCGACACTACGTGACCAAACCCGAACACCAGCTCTAAAATACTGTCTGAACCCGACTCGTTCGGTGCCGTCGCATTGGTGGCTTGGCTGATGGCTGCAGTTACACTAACCACCGTGGTGTCACTATGGAGTCTGATTTTTAGATCCTGCCCTATGCTCCTTTAAGTACAAAGCACAAATTCAGCCATCCAATTCTAAATTGTTCTAAATAATGCACATTTCTGTGTTTTCGTGTAGATTTTTCCACGGTCTAAGTGTATTGATATCTATTTTTAAAGCTGTAAATACAATTCTAACATCAGTTTGACTGAAAGGTGTTAAAATTATCAACAAAAGATGCATTTAAAATCCTTGTCCTGCAGTGTAAATACAGAGCAGATGTTACAGGCAATGGTAGACATCAACATAGCTTTTTGAAGGAATAAAAAAGACACAAGCAAATGCTTATTAATATATATAAGGCCACTACTCTTACAATAAAGTAATTATCAGGTAACAAAGTAATAATCAGAATGAAATCTATTCTTTGGGGCAGGAAACGGCTGTAGACAAACTGTGCACATGTGCACAGAAAACCAATGTGGGTGTGAGTTTAATCTCCCTCTGGCACATATCCGTGTGCTGGACTGACAGCCTGAAAGGCCACGTCCCTCTCTGCCTGGCTGAGATTCCTCCATTTGTCTTCTCTAATGAATTGACGATCACACTCCCATCAATGTTTACACAGCGTTATTTAGCCATCCTCAAACTTGCCTGCTCACAATTACCCAGCCCACACACACACGCACACACGCACAGGTGCTCGTGGACGTGTATGATCCACAGGAAGCGAAGCGGGGCCTCCGGTGGTGACAGGCTGTAGCTGAACAGGTCAATTACTTTCAGTCCAAATGGTAATGACATTATCAGACCATTTACTTGTGGTGTGATCCAAGTGGCCTTCGATCCATTATGCGGTTTCCCTGTAATTTCATTTTTTGATGGTTTTCATGGCCCACTCGTTAATTATTCATTATCTATGAATGAACTGCAAGAGGAAGCAAGGTGATTTAAAGTAAAAAAAAAAAATGTTTTACAGCTTTGATGGCAGTCAACAATGCAGACAGCTTATCAAAGCATCCCCCTTTTGAGTTATATAAATAGAAACTTTCTATATATATATATATATATATATATATTAGGTTGACGTATAGGAGCTACACGCTGTCAACATCTGTCATTAGCATGAATAAGGTGTCATGAAGGCTGTCATGAAGCTGTCATTAAGTATTGTTTGTTAAATTATGGCACCTTTCGCTAAATTATTTGAATTTTGGCAATCAGCAGAAAAACAAAAAACAGAACAAACAAACAATTGTCTTACTCTTCAGCCGAAAGTTTGAATTGACACCTTTGGAGCTATGTTGGCATTTTGTGGGTTAGGTGGAGGAATCTAGTGGGGTTAGGGTAATGAACGACAGACTTCATGACACCTTATTCATGCTAATGACAGGAGTCATGTCATAATAATAAAAGCATAATGTCAGCCTTTATGAATAAAACTTCAAGGAGTGGCCATCCCAGCCTGTCATTGCCCCATCTCGTTAGATCTCTGAAGCTAAGCAGGTCTTGTCCTGGTTAGTAGTTGGATGGGAGACCACTGAGAATTCCAGGTCCCACAGTGGGGTGACATTCACCTCAGTGGTATCTGTCATTGTGTCCTTGGGCAATACTATGGCAGCCTAGCATCCGTCAGTCTTTCCCAGGGCAGCTGTGGCTACAATAGTAGTTTACCACCACTAAGTGTGGCGTGAAAGAATAATGCCTTAATTCTGTAAAGCGACTATGAGTGTCCAAAAAATGTATATGAAATTGATGTATTAGTTTTATTGTGATTAATTAAAGTGATACCAAATAATCTCATCTCAAAGTTAAGTGAGTGGATTACGTGGGAGTCGCTGAGTTAAAAAAATACATGTTAGAGTGTATCATTCATTTGCTCTCTTTATAATAATTGTCACAACACTTCCCCAAACACCTCACACTGTTATAATGGAATACTGCTCTCCAGTGGGATGAAAAAGAACAATAAACATGTTTGTGTCTGTTACGCACATTACAGGAGAATCCCTCGGTGGCTTTATTCACAGCAGTGGTCCTACTCTGCTGCAGAGACTAAACAGGCACGAGTAAACAGTGGCCCTTTAAAAAGCGCTTCATTTTCCCCACAGGTACCACCAACACTCCTCCCTTTCCTCTCTCCTCCACCTATCCAACCCTCTCTACACCCCCCCCCCCCCCCAACTCCACCAACATCCCCTGAGATGTATTCTGTACAACCACACCTGTGATCATTTCTCATCTGTGAAGCCTCCAACAACAGCAAATCCTAAGGGACGCTGGGCATATGCCCACAGCATTTGTGAATTGCTATTTTGCAGATGTAGTAAATGCGTATAACATGCATAGATTAAATGTTGTCACGTAAACACTCAAGTAAACAAAGATGTAGATGCACAACCATATGCATTTAGTAATGAGACATGCTTTTTCTGTCTTAGGGGTACTTTGTATATTTTTCATGTAATTTAGCCCCCTAAGAGATTCGTAGATTATTTGATTGTTTAGAGCTGAAAAAAATCCTAGAATAGCTGTAAATTGAAGTAAAATGAAATAAAAATGCATAAAAAGATTTGAAGAATAATGTTTTCCTCTAAGTTCAATTTAGTTGTTAAAAGCTTTTGACTTAAACCTTAGGGAACCATGTTCGAGACACTGGAAGGATTTTAGGGGAGCCCACTGATTCCACAGCCAAATGGAGGGGGTACTTGTGATATGAAGAGGAGGTATGCACCATTTGATAAAAAGGGAAACGTTTGTGAAATACTGGCCGAAGGAAAGTCTAACTCATCTTTGGTGGTTTCAACATTTAGCACAGCTGAAAATGCATCCAAACCACAATGTTCAAAATTAATCGGCAACAAAGTTTCAGTGTCAGAGTTTTATGATCTGATGATGAGATTTGTGACAAATCATTTCATCATACAATACAGCATCCTGTCTTTGTAAAGTTACCATGTCAGACTTACCTGAAGGGTTGGATGTGTCCTCTCCATGTCTCCCCATGTGAGGACCCACACCTGGTCATGTGATTTATCATAGAGTAGCTTCACTGGATACGGATCTGTTGCTATTGCCTAAAGGACATATAGGGAGTGAGGAAGAAGAACCAAATAGTTAGCATGATCCTGATTGTTGATCAAGTTTGAGCTTCCTTGAGCTTCAATCGCTTAAGACATAAATGAACTCCTCCCTAATTTCAGTTTGCACATTTGTTTTTCATACATTTGTGATTCCCTCTTTTCTTTCCAAACAACTGGTTGCTTAAGTGTGCATGAACATGATAAATAAAACCCATTGACTATTGGTTTTCTTGTCTTTTCCCAGCAATTTTAAAAAATATTATTTTTTATCTTTATTCGATAAAAACCCACATGTGAATTAACAGATCACATGAATACACATCTATAAGGAAGGGGAAGTTAAATTCAGCCTTAATGTACGAGCAGAGGTGTGGATGAAGTGTAATATTTGATATATCTATGAATTTTCTAACAGGAAGCATTTGACAGATATTAGATAAAAGACTTGAAGAAATAAAGAAAAGTGCTGGGTGATGGTAGGGTGGAGGAGAAAAGCAAACTAACATGAAACCAAGAAAGACAGAGAGGGGAAATATGCTAAACCTCTGATTTGCTGCAATGTCAACAACAACAACACAATCCATTACCCTGCTGTAGGATGCTGACACCCTCGCCAGTGAAGCAAGACCACAAGCTCTGCACTATGGTTTCAGGTCTCTGCACTGGTCAGCTAACAGTCAGCTCAGAATGTGCTCCTATGTATGAGGAAAAGGTGGAGTGGTTTGGGTAATTCACCTGTGACTGGTTTTCAGGTTGCTTGGTTATGGTAGCAAGGGCAATGCTGGGGTTAGACTCCAATGCATTTACAACATAAAGGGGACAATAAACCTTGTTTTCTAAATGCATTTTGACTTTCTACCAAATGCATCCTTTGGGTCTTAATTGTTCATGGTGATTTTTAAAAGCATTTTTTGGATTATTTGGGGATGACAAAGGATCTAGACTTTACAAGACTATAAGACTCTTTAATAACTTGTTTCATTTTACTATCAGTGTGACTTTAGCATTCCTGATGGTTTTATGTTGGGTTGATTGGCTTATGATGAGCTGGTTGAAAAGTACATATTTAACTTGTATAGCTCTGTAGCACCATCACACTTTTACACATCTCCAGGATTATGATTTTATTTCATTAGTGGTCCATCTATCCTATTGTTTGTTTTTAACTATTGGTTTTAACGTTATCCAATCCTGTTGTTTCGGGATTTGGAACCTTTGTTGATCATCTTTTTGCCTACCTTATTTAAAACTGCTGTCATTTGGTTTAGTTTAGGTTTATGTGTCAATATCGCCATGTCCTCTCACTCTCTTTACTTCATCTTTTTGAAATTAACATAATGGCTATTTTAGATTTGTTTTTCCTGAAAGGAAAATGTGATCTTTAAAAATGTCAACATGTGTAAACGCGGATGGTACTAAACCATTATGTTTAAACAGATCAGCACCGTAAATGAGAAAATCAATTTTGATTTAGCATTTGGAAAAAAAGGATGATTAGTGGGTGGATGGATGAATCCTTTGACAACGTGATGACTCATGCCTGCAGATGGCGGAAGGTGTCATAAATATACTGGAAAATATTTTCTATTAAGTGTTTTTGTCAAACTGTTCAGCCAAAACTGCTCGCTAAAGCCAAAAAACACCAATGGGGCCAGAGCTTCTCTAAGTGACTACATAACTACTGATACTAACCATCTGGCCTACCTCCTAATTAGCTGATGCATCATTTGTTTTCCAGACCCTGAGGGGGGTCGAGGTGGAAACATCTGACAATCCAGAGTCAAGGTTAGGATTGTAACAGAGGTCCATACAGGTGCCAGATCTATTTGTTTTGTGTCAACAACTAATGAGTTAAGACAACTACAAAAATCTACTCATAGATCTGTGATTTTTATGGATGTGAGACATGATTGTTAAAATTTTTTTTTGACTGAGACAAAGGACTAAAAATGCGGTGCACAAACAAACAAAAAAAAAGAAGCTGCTTCCATTAAAAGTCCCAGGATAACTTCAAAATTAGTCTCCAGATTATTTTTCTATAATTCACAGCGTCATGTTTTTATTCTCTTTTTGCAGTGTGATTTACTCTGTAAGCTGCTCTCCTGTCATTCGCTCCACTCTTGCTGTGTCTCTTTTTTCCTTTCACCTTGAGTTGGGTCTATTTTTTCTCATCGAGTCTCTCAGTATAAATGATGCTGACCCTGGAAAGGACCCCAGAGGGATTTAGTCCCTAAACACCCGCTACAGGCATGATAAATGGCGACAGAGGCAGAACCCACCTGGGCACCATATTGTTTCAGGCTCTTGGGGTGCGTTTGATTTATTTTACCATGCATTTGTTATCTCACACTTGTAGCACTGCAGTACTTTAGAAATTCTCTGAGCTGAATGCTAATCACATATTTCGCAAATGTTATTGATTTGATGTAAGTTTCTCTTTGAATTTTTTCTGTAAAATACACGTTTGCATAGATGATTCTAGAAACTTCAGGCTTCAAAATATGTGAGATCTTGGAAAGGACAAAAGGGAACTAAAGCTTGTAAGGGCTATTCTCTTTTTCCTTACTACATTTTTGAGTTTTAAGTTTTACAATTCCTTTAACCATTGAAATACATTCTCAACGAGCCACTCTAACTGCATGTTGTTGCTCTGCCATAACTTCTTAGGTGAAATATTGCAATACTTTGAATCTTTACATGAATGAAAATCTAGATGTTGAGTGGGAAAAAAAAAAAAAAAAAATGACTGGCTTCCCTTTGACTCTTGTCAAGTTGCTGGAGCCACGGACATGCGTTTGTTAGTTAGGGTGTTTAAAATTAGAATAGACACTGGGGACTCTATACTATGCAAATAGCTGTGGCTTATTAACCCGAAGGGTTAGCAGTTCCATTCCCACATCTTCCAAGTCATTGGTTAAATTAGGGATGCCCCAATCCTGATCACGTTTACATGGGAACTCTAATTTGTCTTTAAAGCAGAATAAAATTTCCTCTTTAAACTGACCTTGTAAACACTTAATTCCTAATGCTAATTTAATTCCGAATTATACTTAAATCTGATTTAGGTGGCTGGTTTATTCCGATTTTAATTCTGAATTAGATAATTGCTCTTGCTTAAATCCGCTTTAAGTTATTTCGTAATAACTTAAATAATAATCCAAGATGGCTGCCCAGACAAGAGCAGAGACTATTTATTTATAAGAGCCTCAGAATACATGGATACAATGTGAAAAGATTGGATGAACGAAAGCAATAATATGCAGACTTCCACACCGACACAAACTTATTAAACACACACAGACCTTGGTAAATGTTTTACTGGGCTTTTTACCAGTGATTAGTTCCTATCTCCCTTCCACTCTGCGGTCCAAATTGAAACCGTATGTTATTGTCGAGCTAGTGCTTCAAAACTACAATCAAATTAAAAGTGAAAACAGTAATCAGTGGTCTACTGTGTTACAGCCGGCAATAAAAAGCATGTTGTGTTTTTCCCGATAGACGTGATACGTCAAGTTCATCCACTGTCCAATCAGAGCCTTCCCAAACCCCAGACCTACAGTATAGCAGAATTAACTGAAGCCGAATAAACTACTTTTCCATGTAAACCTCAATTTGGGAAATACCATTTCCATGTAAACACGAAGACTGATACTGGTATTGGGTATCGGTCTAATACCACACTAATATACACCAATACCAGGAACCGATAACCATTGCATCCAATGACTTTGAATGGTAGTCTTTCATTTCTGTTGTGTTTTTTGCAATTGGTCACCAGAGGGACCTATTTTCCCATTTTATTTTAAATGTCAGTTTTATGTATTTATATTATTAAAAATGTTTTCATATGAATTAGTTCTGTCTAATATATTGTTGTAACAATTAGAGAATAAAATACAATATGTCTTCCAATGCATTGCATTTTGCGTAATAGTTTTTTGTGTTTGTGGTACAAGTATCGAGACTTGGGATCGGCAAGTACACATACCCAAGTATTGGTATTGTATCAGAATGTGAAATGGTGGCATCCATGAACGGTGCATCCATAGTTAATATGAATGTTAATGTTTCAGTGAGTTGATGATGCTCAAAGAGGGTGTTGGCTAAAACTGGTAGCTAAGCTTCTGTCAGGTGGCCCAGACATAAAAATGATTTCTGTCCAAACTTTGAGTTTCTCTGATGAAGCCAAAGCCAATATAATGAGCAAAGGTGATTGATGAATTCTTCCTCCCAACAAACTTTGATATTTCAACATTGAGAAGGAAAATAAAAGTATGCAGTCAATGACTTCAAGTCTGTTTTTTGGGGTTTAAAGTTGAGGCTCTGCTCTGACAACCTCCACCACCCACCTGCACCACCTTCTGTGCTTGAATGTCTACAACCAGCAGCCGACTCTGGAGGGGCTGGGTCACGTAGATGTACTTGTCTCTGATGTTGACTGCTGAGGACCACACGCAGTGTTGCGGTGACACCCCTTCACCTTTAGGGCACATCTCCTCCTGCAGAGAACAAAGGCGATGAGAGACAGTGAGGTGCAATAGAGGGTAGAGAGAGTTGATTGTACAGAGTGGTGCATTTTGTGTCTTCATTTAAAATTGGAAGTTGTTAAATGCTTTAAATTTTGTGTATTGAATATGTATTAATAAATAGTAAAGGTATAAGGTAACTCTCGCAAAACAGTATAGGGAAAAGGAGAAATATTTAGGTTACTGAATAATTTCATTGTGTTTAATTTAAGTTACACATTTTTTCTTTGTGTATAGACTTGATTATTATTGACCCAGTTCATGATAATAGCTTGTTAAACCGAGTTTGCATTGCTAAAAGAAGGAACTTTAAAAAAATCCTCCAAAAAATCCAAACTGAACCAACAGAACCGCACAGATTTTGATCTCCTTTTAGCATAACTGTTTACATTGGTTGGTTGATGCCATCATTTACTTAATATGCTGACTTATATCAACTCTGTAAATGTACAGCTGACTGGTCTGCTGCCAACATGACTGAAATCTGAACACCAGCATGTGTTCATGCGTGCATTGTTTGTGTGCATGCTTGTTTCCACCTTTTCTGCACTGCACTAAAACAGGGAAACTGCTCTCTCTAGCAGGACCTGGCTAACTTGACGCTTATTAGGGTTGCATTGATCTCTAATACTGTTACAGGCCCCTGCATTGTGCAGAGAACACGTAACTTTTATCATCCAAGTCTATTTTATCTGGGGGAGGACTGTTCTCAAGTGGATTAAAAACCTCGGGGCCGCTGCCATAGACTTTATGGACTCTATTGTTGTAAGCTGTTAAGTAATGGACACAAGTAATCCAATTGTTTTAGTGAGGTGGTGAGTGGGTGTCACTGAATAGGCCTTTAGTGCAATTTTATTGTTCAGTTTTAAACATTCTCGCACAGTAGTATTTCCAAACATTTGCTGTTCTACTTTAGTTACCAGAGTAAAAATTATCTAGTCTAACCAAAGCTAATTTTATTCATTTTGATGTCCTTTTATTTAACCTTATATTATCAAAACTGATTATATATTTCCGATATGATACTGAACCTTAACTATTGACCAAGACCCATGCAATATCACCACATGTCATACGTACTTTTATTACCATATTTTTTTTTTTTTGTAGTGAGTGTTAGAAAATACTTTATCAGGTGATATTACTCTGAGAAAAATAGTCAGCAACAGTAGGTATGAGGAAAAACTGACCTATTTATTATTAGCCAATGGGTTACATAGATTTTATCCTCAAACATATGAATATTCTTCAATTGAATAAAGTAAATAAAAAAAACCTGAAAAATATCCTGAATAAATCCAATAAAAACAATGTTATATTGGAGATTTTAGACGGGACACCCTTTTTTTTAACTTTATTTGTAACTGAAACTACTCCACTTTAAACTCTGAAGTGAGTTTTAATTGTTAGCAATTCTGCTATGTTTTTGTATTAATACACATGTTCTATTAGTATATCATTTGTAAATAAATGTTCTGTAGTAAAGTCAGAATTCAGCGTAAATGATTCATTCTATAAAACAATCACGTTTGAAGGTGGACTTACATAGGTAGCCACGATCCTCTCAGTGCGCTTCATATGTCTGCGTATTTCACATTCACTGGGCTGAAGAACTGTAATACCCTCATCAGAAAACACATAGAACATGTTTCCCACACTAAGCCCTAAAAAGACAAGACAGTGAGAAAATAAAATGAGAAAGCTTTTCATGAAGCAGCAAATACATAGAGGAATGTAGAAAGCTCGTATTGGTAGCAGAGATAGACAGTTGGTTTTGACAATGCCTTTAAACACACGTCAACACTACAGCCATAGCAGGTAGCACCCAATGAAAGACACTGTCAATGTGAGAGGAAATTTCACATCACATCTGTTTGGCAGAAACAGCTGCTCATGAGTTAGCATTGATCAAGAGCTCACGTTGGATGAGCAACAAGCTGTCACAAATCTATGGCAGATGTGCAGCTCATTAGCAAACAATTGGCGATCAATTACAGGAAGTGAACGCAGACAGAATCTGTTTGTTTTTTTATTTAACGATGGACTTGTCGGCTTGTCATGACATTGTGTTTCCTCTGTCACGTCATGAGCACAGCATACCAAACTACAACATTGTTTTTGGAAAATTGTGAATTGTGCAAGCATGCTAAACACAAACACTGTTACACATGCAGACACAAACAATGTGCAATTCACTCATTAAATGAGGCAGAACTGTGCTTTAAACCAGTGGTTCCCCATCTTTTTTGTCCCGTGTACCTCCTTTGCATTTTTGTCAAATCATGTGTACCCCGTCTTCATATCATTTTTCATTAAAGAAACAATGGGCTCTCCTAAATACCTAACTGTGCCTCAGACATTGGTTTCCTATTGATTAATCTACAAATTCAAAACAAGTGGAATTTATGTGACTTTTATGTCATGTAAGTAAATACAATCGCCTTTGTAAAGTGTAGCAAATGATTGTGTCCTAATGTCAGAAGCAGGGTTGGGGTCAATTATAATTGCAATCGCGTAAGTGATAAATAATTACAATGATGGCGTAATTATAATTGGAATTTGAAAAATGTGTTGCTGTCTTAATCATAATTAAATTGTAATTGACTTTTGATAATTGACTTGGTATTTGTAATTGCCAAGAAAATTCTATAAAAAATATCAATTATAATTGAACGCAAACCTGTTCTACACATACAGTATGTAGTTAATAATTATTAAAACAGGTTTTATATCAACTTTTCCCACCTTTTAATAAAAAAAAATGAAGAAAAAATCTAGGGGTATAATGACACAAAAAAGGATCAGATGCCCACACCAAATATATTAATACCTATACTATCATTGATTAGGAATCCTAACAAGGTAATCAGTAGAAATTAGATGAAATATGTGTATTTAGTGCATTATACAGCTTAATTAGGACACGTTATCATAAGAGATGCTAACAAAAGTGAACTTTTACTACAATATTTATTTCAGGCTCAGTAATTGCCATTAATTGTAATTGAACTTTAGCAATTACGAACATACTTGTAATTGGAAAAATAATTGTAATTTAATTGTTATTAGGAAAAGACGCTGGTCGCTGTAATTGTAATTTAATTGTAATTGAACATGAATAATTGGAGACATTATTTTAACTGAAATGTGATAAAATGGCATCTACAGCATAAAAAAACCCCCTGTTTTAATAAATTATGAGAAAATATTGTATTTTATTGAGCAACAGTACTGTTAGTTTGTGGTGAATTTGTCTCAGAAATATCCTAAAAAGGAACTAGGAGCATTTCCTGATTATTTTTTATTGTTAAATCTTTCTGAGTACCCCCTACAATGTGCTCCTGTACCCCTAGGGTTACACATACCACTGATTTAAAGTGAACCCTAATGCTTACAACCAACTATCAACTTCTTAAACTTGTGTTGTCAAATCTCATGGGGAGGTCATGTATGTATAACGGATTAGATTGGAGGGTTTTCCAGCACAGCAGTGAGACTCGCTCCACTTGTGGTAATGCTAATATGATTATACCACATGAAGCATAAACTAAAGATGGATTCATGCACAGTGAAAAAATAACTGTGGTTTCTCCTGGGCTATAGGGTTCTTTGCAGACAACAACATTAGTGCTGCCCCCCCCCACCCCCACATCCCCACACCTTACTCTGGGCATGCAAGTTAGGAGAATAAGTGTGCAACGTTCTCAACCACTAGGCAGCAATCCACATGAAGCATCACATTCTGGCTGAATAACTTGAACACTGTCAAGTATTACCTTCCTCTCGCCACAGAATATTTGCCACTGCAGGATCAGCCATTGAGAAGCAGAAAAGGAAATGAGGGGAAGGAAAGCAGAGGAAAACATTAATTTACTTAGACAACATAAAAGAGATGTCTTTCAAGAAACATTTCTTTTACATAACATCCAGACTAAACCGATTTGACAGCTACAAAATGTTCCACTCGGCTGTTGACAGCTTCATATTTCCTCTTAAATTAAGAGATCACTTTTGTCTGGAGAGACGAAGAGGCATTGATTATTCTGTTTAATTTGCTGCAATGAGCCCTTTCTGAGTGGCGATTGTTAATATGATGCAAACCGATGAAAGTCGAGATATTAGGGAAAAGTTAAATATAGAGATGCATAGAAATGAAAATTCTTAGTCGAAAACGAGGAAACTAAGGTCGGAAACCGAGCTGAAATAAATTATTATGCCTATTATTGCATTTATTGCTCAGACTGTACTAATAACCTCACTGAAATCAAGGGCATGCAATTGCATAAATAGTAAAAGTTTCAAAGAATAAATCAAATAAAAAATAGATGGAAAAAATATGTATTTAGCAGTGACCTTCCAACAATGCACAATATGAAATAAAATGGAAAATAAAGCTACATTAAATATTAATTACAGTCCTGTAACTGACTGGGGTGCTGAGAGTCTCGTAGAAACACAAAGTGCATTTAAGTTCTTGCTAAAGCACTGCTTTTCTGTTTTATCACAGTGAAGTGTGTTCCTGACAGTCTCTCACTGTCGTCGCTCTGATCTCCTTCTGCACGTCTCCAAGCAGCTTCTCCACATCTATTGTAGCATTTACGGTGCTTGATTCCCACATCCAAGTAATGATCTTTATAACCTGCATCAAGTTCAGTCACAATGAAGTTCAGAGGATTTCGGTGAAACATGCGCTGACAGACTCTAAAGCCTCATTTATGCTACTGACATGTAGTCAGGATTTTTTTGGATAACCACAGAAAAAATAAAATCACCGGCACTCTCAGCTGTGCCATGTCGGAGAACTCCCACAGCCATTTATCATTTTAAAACAACTGAGTTGAAAAATTATTGCAAATATCACATTTTTAAGACTTACGGGTCTTTTTGGCTGAATCCTCAACAAACAAAGAGGAAATATCCTCGTCCACTCCCACTTCGTTCTTGGCAATGCAGGTGTAGGCGCCGGTGTCCTCATACCGAACACTACCGATGAAGAGCTCACTGCCATTTGCTAAAAGAAACATGAATATATAAAATCAAAGCCTTAATAGGTGAATACTGGAAACACACACTTACTGTCTATAAACTCATCAGTGTATGATATCCATATTGATTCAAAGTAAACCTTGAAAATGAATAAAGACAAATGTATTTACTGAGCTGAACTTGCAATGAGATGAACCCATAAAAAGTTGTGGTTTCCAGCCTCCAGTAAAGCAAACCATGCTGCGATTTTATCAGTGTGAAGTAAAGTTCTTAAGTTAGGCTCGACATCAGTTTCAGCACTTCATTTGCATTCACATTTATTTCTTGTAACGTACGCTTTTGTTAAGTTGTTTGCCTGACATGTACGTCAGGTGCAAAACTGTTTAAACTAAATTAATGATTTCTTCAAACACAGAATAATCCAACCCAGTCGTTTTGTTGGCTTACTTCTTTAATACGTCTATGCTAAATATCTGTCACAGACAAATATTTATAACTGCAAAATGAATTGAGCATCAAGTTCTTTGGAACTGTTTAAGATTCTAAAGGGGGTCATATGAAACAGCGAAGAAACTGTTATAACGCTAAATGAATAAATACAATATAACAGCACATCTGACAATAGATTTGGGTTAGTGTTTCCCATCATGTAAGGAAGGGGTTTTAAATATCACTTATTCGCTGTAAGCTAGAAAGTCCCTAACTTGCTTTTAGTCTTCACACAATCAATCAGTGCAAACCCAGCAGACTGTGCAGAATGTTTTTGTAGATGATATGATTAGTTTGGGCATAACAAATTGTCCCTCAAAACACAGATATACAGTATACGGCTCAGGTTGTAAGAAGCCTGTCATGGATGCAGTCGACTTTTAGTAAAACAAGTCTGTGAAGATTCTCAGTCACCCAGGTCATGTTGACTCTGGCAGCTCAGTTGAGGTAACTGGACTTGAAGTTTTGCTCGAAGATGTTTTTACTTCTCATCATCTAAGAGGCTTCTTCACTTCTGAGACTGACTAGATGTCCACAGTATCAATCCCTGACTCCAAACTAGTCCAAACTGTGTATGTATATATATATATATATATATTTTTTTTTTTTTTTTAAAGAAAAATTGCAATGAAATTTGCCATCTGGATTTGATCTGGATGAAACTCAGTGGGGTAATCAACCCAAAATAACTGATTCAAATTTCATGAAGATTGGTCAATTACAAAACGAGATAAGACTTTTTAAAATTTTTATGAAAATGATCAAGAAACAGTATATTGATATTGATCCTCTCCAAAATGTAATGGAATCTTTCAATTGCGTAAGGTAGGGGTGGGGGAAAAAAATCAATTCACACAAGAATTGCAAATCTAATCATCCACAATTATGAATCAATTCATAAACTTCAAAAATTGATTTTTAAAATTGATTTTATTTTTATTTGTTTCAAGAAAAACTCTGATTCGGAAGATCAGCTTAGAGTCTTTTCTCAGGAAACACTGTAAACTGAACATACAAATACATATTAGTGTTCTAATAAATAGAAAATACCACTATATGAAAAGTCAGCTAGCTTCATGCTAACGTCTATGGGAAAACCCATGTATATGCTCATGCTACATTTACCATGATCGGCGGTGATTTATATAGACACCAAGATGGTGAATTCCGACTACTACGGCAATAGTGTTAGGTCAAAACACGCAAACTCACCCAGACCTTTACAGTATATGACACGATCCCAACAGGAAACATCAACCCCGACTTTCAATGTATTACATAGACAACACACGGAGAGTGTGTTTTTATTTGTTTAGCATGAATAAATATTACTTTTTGACTTAATTTTGCCTTTGTGTGATTACATCATTGGAATCTGTTTATTTAAAATTATCTCATACAAACAGTATTGTTTTGATGTCATAATTTGCCTTAACACATGATACATTGTATCAATTTTTGAATCGAGAATCGGTTAAAACGAGAATCGATTTTGAATCAAATCGTGAGACAAACAAAAATTCACATCCCTAGCGTAAGGTCTATCTTTGGTTAAAGTTTTGTCAAAATCTAAAATGTAATGCAGATAAACAAATAAAGAAATGCTGGTAAAGTAATTATGGCTAAAGTAATTATGGGATTATTTAATATAAATGTGAATGACCATATAATGCTACATGTCTTGTACTCAGATGTTTACTGTACACCCAGTGCAATCATTCCGTGTCTGTAGTTAAGGTTGAGGTGATGGGTGATGGTGAACACACAGAGGCCATCATCAGAAGCAGCTTCTCTGATGTTTGTTGTGCCATGGAGCTGTGTGATGTGTACAACTGCTCTCTGATCCTTCCTGTAGCACTGGATGGATTACATCTTGCTGGTGTATCACAGTGGAGCTCCCACAGGCAGAGAGAAAGCCCTTTTCAACTTCAATGAGAGCCACTGACACCAAACGTCCAGGCTATCCTCTGCTTCTGTGCAATTTTTTGTTTTTCTCTTTCTTTCAAATCAATTTCACATATGGACAAAACACAACTCAGACTTTTGTTTGGATTGATTTAAAATATTGTCAGCGGAAATATTTTGCGAAATTTGAACGGAAATGTAACCTAACAATGCTGACTTGTATGTTTGAAATGAAAGCTACATCGTGATCAGCTCAATGAAATGGAGCCCTGACGACTCTTTGTTTTCTGATTTAGCTTCTATTACCGTGTGGATGCTGGCGTCTTTGCTCTTTCAGTCTCGTATGGATTTGATTGCGTGCTGCTAAACTGCTCCACACAGATGGATTACTCTAAAGGTGAACGGGACATGTCATCTGACTCAGCAGCTCCTGTTAGCACTGCTGAGCTTTAAAGTACCTTTTAGCTGGCTGTTTTATTTCATTTTTTGCAGCCCCCCCGTGGCTCACGCTTACAAAGTCAGGTAGTGTAAATAAAAGAGAGCCCAGATGCAATTCACAGAGGAACTGGAAGGGATTAAACTTTGGTGCTGGTGCAGTGTTTCAACAACACTATCTGACACTTCTCATTAATATGAAGTATACTTAAGAAACACTCTGGATTGACACGCAGCATAGAACAGAAATGTAATGACACCTGTGCTGAGACCACAGTCTAGAAATGTTGCAGAATAAAGTTTTAATATGCTAAACAAAAAAGGAAATGGTTTTTAAGAGGCACTGGGTCAAAATATTTGCATTACATCTGGGAGAACTGGGTTGACTTACTGGTTGTGGGCGGAAAGGCATTAGATGTGAACATAAATACTGTCGATTCTGCAAGTTGCAAATAAGCCAATGTGGTAAAACCTTCTGAAAAGGATGCAAATTAATTTAATGCATTGTATTTTATGCACAATATTATTATTTGCTCATATTTTAAAAGCTAATAATGAAACAAGCAGATTATTAGATATTGGTATTGATAATTAGTTTTTTATACGGATGTAAGAGATGTTAGTCATATGTGTGTGCAGAAATATTTGGTTTTAACGCAAACAAATTGCAGTGAACACGTATAAACTGTTACTTTAAAGATCTAAGCTGTAGCTTTCACTTTAATGGTTGATGGTCTTAGCACTATAATATTCTGCTTCTTCCACAAAATTAATGTGATGCTAGGACAAAAGCTCTAATGTTGAACATTAAGCTTTTGGCACAGATTGCTGCTTTGTGCTGCAAAGGCTAAAACTAGATGGTTTCAGCAGCACTTGATTTACATTCACTGTTTTTGTTCGAATACCAACTCACAACAGTGGCTGTTGAGCTGTGGTTCACAATCTGTATAAACTTTATATGGTATGTCCCTGTGTGGCTTCATTTAAGTGGAATAAATCATGATGAGGCCAGACTGGGAGGTAAATATATCCTCAAGCTTGTTTCTACTATCAGAAGTCTTTGAGAAATTGAAACAGTTCCCATAGCTGCCTATGCTTACATTAGATCAAACTCATGTTAGTTTAGGGGCCGAATACAAAGCAGTTTGATCTCGAGTGGGCTGCAGATTTCAGGTGGGAAGAAAAGACCAATTTTAACATTGTTGTGTAGTAGTTTACACTTCCACATAAAACTGATGTATGCAATGTGCATGGGAACCAACAATATCCGATATATAATGGATTTCAGTACTCCCTGCAGGATCTTCACTTCCTAATCCATGAATGTTTGACTCGTTTTGGAGGAAATTTGTGGAAAATTTCAGGATTTTAGATTTTCTTGTTCACAATGTGACTGCTGTCATCTGATATAGGCACAGGGAAAAATGCAAACCCCTGGAAATATTGTTTAATAAAATGTATGTATTTGGATGGATATCTACAACTGAATTAGTTGGTAATATACACAATGATTAATGTTTAAATCCCCAGGCTTTAGACTGTAAATAAGTTGTTGTTGCAGTGCTGATGTGCCGAACCTTAGAGAAGTATTGAGGTGACTAGTTTCGGTAATGATCCACCCACACAGCCAGTATACTTCCCCTTAACATGAACCTGTCTATAAGAAAATAGGTTGGGTGTCATTTTGCTCTTGCTCTTTGCCATTAACATTTCATGTGCCCTTTAGAGAGTTTTTTTTTAATGAATCCAGATTTAATCAACTTAAGAGATGCAAACCAATAGAAACATGAAGTCTTACTAAGAAAGGAAAGAACAGGACCTTCGTTGTGATGTTATGTAGGTAATAATAATGCTGTGGCTCTACTCTGCAGTGTGTTTAACACACACAGCTACACTGCACCACCCCTAAAATAAGCAACACTTCTCACCTATGAGAGAGAGCTGTTTGGAGGATCTCGGCTGCAGATCCATGCCGTTTTTCAGCCAGAGAAGCTTGGGATTTGGGATGCCGTCGGCATGGCAATGGAGGCTGGCAGATACACCGGGCTCTTGGGCCTGTGTCTCCGGGTAGACCAGGATCACTGGAGGGACTGGACGCAGTGAAAGAAGCAAACAGGGAGGGAGTGGAGAAGAAAACATAATTAAACACTGTTTCATGGTAGACTGTAAGACTCGGGGGAATATAACACAAACACACTAGCAGTAGGCAGAGAGGAATTTCTTCCACCCCAGCATGGAATATACTCGCAAACAACAAGAATCCAAAAGCTCTAGGGCTGCTTCATTACAGCTCGAGTCCTCCATGAAAAAGATGTTGGCTGTATCGACCACAGGGGAAGCAGCCACAAATTAATGTGGAGAAACGGAGAGATAGATATGAAATATGTAGTAATAGTTTTTATGAAATGGTAGGTGGGTTTTTGGATTACAGTGCTGGGCACTTGCACCACTTTTAATCAACTCCCAAATCATGACTGTCTCATCTTACAAGAGATCAGTCACCTCTTCTATTCAACTTATGCAGTGGCTCCTCAATCCTCATGCAATATTAATTTCTGTCTTGTTATTCAAGTATCTAGGGTTATCCCTTTCACCTATAGGTCCAACCAGATTTGGGATCTTTGAAATATGCTTTTAATCAGAATATATGTGTAAAAGTGTAATTACTCACTGGATTCTGTGAACTAAATCATGCAGGATTGGAACTTTTTTTTCAAATGGATGTTCTTAAAGATATATTATGTCATAACCTTTGAAAAATCAAAGCCTCCAATGTAGGTAATTATTCTGAGTGAGTCAGCACATTTAAGTTCAAAAGGCCAAAATCAAAGAGGTCTATTTTCTTTAGGTGGTTTGCCTTGGTCGTAATGCAATATATCCGTGGGGCATGTGTGACCCTGGGGAACATGCTTTTTTTTGCTGTACAAGAGTAAAGTGTAATTGCACATCCACTACTGTAGGCGGCTGTGGCGCCTCACGTGTGTGTGTGTGTGTGTGTGCGTGTGTGCGTGTGTGCATTCTATTAGAGACCATAGAGCAGAGGTTCCCAAACTTTTCAGCTTGCGACATACAATATATATTCTCTTGGTCCTCGAAACGAGGGTAACGCATGCGCTCCAGAGACATTGAACCCGCTCTCTGGGTGATGGCCAGAGCGAGACCGCCAGCGCAGAGTGGTTTTTCGTTTCTGATGGATGGCAAACCGGGTCGCAGCCTGGTTGGTGCACACGCAGCCCCACGGACCGCGGCGTATCACCAACGAGCGCGTCCACGGCGAGCCCGTTGCTTGACGGGGGAGGCCGAGTTCCCAGGGTGACAGGTTACACCTCAGTCACGCTGATAGACACTTGTTTTTTTTTTAGCAAAAATGTGCCGAATGTTGCAATCATCCCGCTTAGTGAATGCTACTCCAGGAAACCAGCAAACACTGTTAGCATCATGTGATTTAAGGTAGCATTGGAGCTGATACTGCCTGCAGCATTAGACATGGTCTCTGTCATGCTAGAGGAAGCAACTGCTGCAAAAATACAATTTAATGAAGCAACTGACAGCAACACAGACTGTTTATTTATTGCTTATGTACGTTTTGACATGACAAACTCCTTGTGTTAGGATCTGAGTTTTTGTCAATCAGCACAAACTGTTTTATTCATATTTTCTTCTTCCTAGGGGTGACGTGACAGAAAATAATTGAGAAGCACTGCCATAAAGTCATATATCATGGTAAAGTTGCACTGATGTGACGCTATGGCAACTCTAATCAAAATGAGCTCAGCTCCTTATCTGTCAAGCCTTATCTGTCAAGGAAACTTAACTCAGACTTTTTTATTGAAATTGTTACCACATTATTGGTAAAATCATCATAATCAAGGGTCTAGTAGTGATAAAATGATTTATTGGTGAAAATGGCTTTTTCTGTAGTAGAATATTGTTTTTAAATATGATTTTGTATTATATAAAGACAAACTAGTTGAAATAATGACAAATCTAAAGTAAACTGTCATAATCACTGTGGTGTGTGGGTGTGTATACGTGTGTACATCTTTGTACTTGTGTGTTAGTGGGCAGGGAGAAACAGAGATGAGGTTATTCAGGTAAGGACTGTGTGGTTGACTGCAGGAGGCAGTCTGTAGAACTTGCATGCCTGCACCCTGCTCAGTACTCTCTGGTCTCCTTTGCCGACTTTGGACTATTGATACTCAGGATAGGAGAACTGAAATAGACCGAAATCTGTAACCTGTGACTAAGCTGTCTGTGTGCTACCGTCCAATTTGCTATATGAGTCAGTTTATTACTGCAGTGATGAGGGTAGGGGTGCTTCCAACATTTCAATGATGACTTCTAATCATTTGTGACCAAAGCTGGCAAATGGTCTCTCAGTTCGACCCTTCCACTGTAGAGAAAATAGATTTCAAAGTGGTTTTCTTCAAAATGATCCCTCTTTGTTTTTTCTTATTTCATAAAAGTTCAAGTTTTAAACTACTGTACATGCTCGATGTAAAACAAACCCATACTGTATACGAGATTAATTTTGTGATTTAAAATATCTTGTTGTTGACATTTGCAAACAACAGTAGGGCTTACGATGGGTCATTCAGTCTGTCAATCAGCCTTGACTGTTTAGTTCAGTGGATTAGTGTTTACAGAGAGCTTTTATCATGGCTGTTTCACAAGTCACGGAGGTCAGGTCAGTGCAGTGCAGATTGCATTGTCTTCAATGTTAACGTGACTTTAATTTCATTTTATAAGTTTTTAAAAACATTACAGATCTTCAGCCATTTCAGGGGCTGCACAGAATTTTTATTTAATATCGAACTCCATTGATAAAGATGATGTCCAGAAACTTTGAGGCTGCATTTCTCGGAAAACTAGAAACTATTAAATGTCTTTTCCAAATGTTCTCATGTTAATATGCACCAAGTTACATATTTGAAAGCTTAAATATGAGCACAGTCAAATTGCAAGGCTTCAAACCAGCTTTAGTCACATTTTTTTTAGAAATAAACCTTGGGCACTAACTATAGTATCACATATTTTTCTTTAATTATAACATTTTTTCCATTACCTGTCTCTATGACTGGGATTGAATCAAATGTTCTAGTTATAGATCCTCATTATCCAAACATGAAGTAGGAAAAGAAAAACTCCTAAAGATGTTGAACAGCCAAAATAACCAAAATGTGTTTTAAGACCCATATACAGTAGATTATATAAGAAATGAGCTACTACTGACCATTCACCTGCAGCACATGTGTCTGATAGAGATCTTCATAGCCATATGCATGGCAGCTGTAGTTCCCCATATGGATGGTGGTCACTTTGGTGATGTACAGGGAGCCATCATCCCCAAAGTCCTGTAGCACAGGGAAGAGACAGAAGAGCACATTAAACTAAAGGCTCATAACACCAAAATGGAAAGGAGAGTAAGAGCAGTTGATTTAGAAGAGGGGACTCGGGTGAAAGAATGCCTGAGGAGAACATCTACAGGGAGTGTTGTTGGGGTAAAGAAGGTGGGTTGATTGAATACATATGGATGCTTCAGAATAAGAAAAAGGAGGCAGGCCCAGCAGGACGTGATGGGCAAAGACAAGAGGGGAAAAGAATGATGTGAAAAGAAAGTTAGACCATGAATCAAAGGTTTCCCTGTTGAGCCAAAGCAGGCGTTGGGGAATTTGACGCTCGTCTACCCCCTCATCACGCTGCCTCAGCCTGATAAATGGCAAGGGTTAAAAATATAAAGCCCATTAGGGTGATGAATAGGGGTGGATGCTGTTGGTGCAGCATGCAGCAGTCACCAGGGGGTTCCAGCCACAGTTTAGAGAGGATTAAGGCATTAAATAGTTTGATGTCCCAACAAGAGGCAGAGCAGATATTATGACAGGAAAACCACAAATAGATGCATTCTTTTTCTCATCCGATTGATGACAAGTGGTGCCTTAGTGGCTGGTAAAATAAGAGCAATTTTTTTCTATAAAACAGAAAAACAAGACTGTGAAGTTTTTAAAGTTTATACTTTACAATGAAGTACATCAGAAGGGAAAAGTGATCCTATATCCTATAAATCAAAATGCTTTAATAGTCGTGGGGCAAAATAAGTCATCAATGGAAGGAGATTTTTCTTCCCACTGTCGCTAAATGCTTGTTCATGTGGATCTTGTTGGGTCCTTTTTCTTACTATGGACTTTATATTTTGTTAAAGCGCACTGAGATGACTTTGTTGTAATTTGCGCTATATAAATAAAGTTGAGTTTAGGGATCAAAGAAAAGAGAGACAGGCACAAAACTGGGTTTACCAATACATGATATGCAAATCTTACTGCAAATATAATTGAATGATATCATGTCAAATTAGATAAAATCAATTCGTGTTTAAATGGATTTAGGCTGCTCATCTACTCTTTTGCATTCCATTGCAGAAAAAACATCTGTGTACCATGTAAAAGAAAAGCACTCAGAGGGGCGGGTTCACTAAGATCTGAAATAAAAGGTGGTAAACCAGGTGCGTCCCTCAATCCTTTGGTGGCGCTGTTTGCTCACCTGCTGTTGGAAAATCACTAACATTGCGGCACTAATAGCTGCGAGTATAGACGTGGTTCAGACCGCCCTATTTATTTATTTATTTATTATTTTACAGGTGTGGCCCACTTGACATCAAATTGCGCTGGATGTGGCCCTGAGTTAAAATAAGTTTGACACAGCCTGTGATAAAGTGTAAAGTGACTCTGTCCATTCAAAGTCACTCAATCAAGTCAGTGAATCAAGTCAATTATAGAGCTTTTTTTGTGTATTTGGCTGCTCTTTACTTCATCATTGAGTCAACAAAACCATCTGAGATTGTGTTGTTTCCAGTGAGTCAGCTGACCAAAATCACTGAACTATTTAAGTATAAGCAGCATTCTATTGAGTCACCTGATCACCGTCAGCAAACAGGAACAACCAAATCATCTCTGTATCTGTTAAACCATGTGAGCTTGGAAGCAGCTAGCCACATAGTCACAGGTTTAAGGTTAATAGATATATACGATTGTTTTAAGTTTCTGATTCAGCCTGAATAATAGAGTTTTTCTTTTAAAAAGATGCAATCAAACTGCCTAGAGGCAATACAGTATGTCTCCTTGGGATTTTTGTTACACATTCTCACACACGTCATTCTCAGAAAACTCATGATGGAACAAAAACTGTATAGAAGAAGAAGAAGGGAAATCTGTAGGCTTGTGATGTAGAACATCGATGTATTTGTCTGCTCGATGCCAATATAAGGAGGCAAGGCTTTAGTAAAGCATTAATAATGACAAAATCTGCAGAAAGACATAGAAAAAAAAATATGAGGAAGATCTGTCAAACAACCAAAATTGGCGGTATAGCCCCCAATTTCCACTGGATGCGGCTCCGCTGCGCTATGTCTCCACCGCGACACCGGAGCTGATAGGTTTCCACTTTAGTCTGTGTGTTCATTTCCACTGGGTCCGCTCCAGTGCCCTCCGCCAGATAAACGCAGGGCTTCTATTTCTGGTGGACACCGGAGCACAACGCATCAATCAGCACAGAGCAAATGAAGCTAAAGAGGAAATTAAGCACATATTACGCAATAAAATATTGGGTTACTTTTCAAAATAAAACACTTCCGATTATATTTCAAGTAACTACATCACCAAAACGTCATAATGTGTAAAAACAAAATCACATTCACTATATTTCTTCCTCTCATACTGTAACTGCACTGTAAACTGCAGCAACTTTGATTTAGTTCATGTTTTACTGGTGCAGTTTTATCTCTTCTCTGTTGGCTGTTGCTATGACAACTCCAAAGAGTCCAACCTTCTTGTACTCCTTCGTTAGGAACACTGACCTGTTTATCTTTATTGTTGAATTTATAACACCTGCATTTAACTGCATTCTCGCGCAATTATATAAATATCGTGAGAACTGCTCTGTCACAGTCCAACCGGAGTGCACCGTGGCGCACTCAAAACGCAACCGGTGGGGATTACCGGACGGCGGACAGCGGGGCAAAACCGGATCGGTGCCGTGGCGCAGAGGAGACGTATACCGTTGAAACCCCGAGTAAGGCATAAAAATAGAAAAATGTGAAAATATTTATCTTTTTGGTAAGGCTATCAGGTAAGTCCCTTAAAACTGGTGCAATTATGACCAACATCCAAAAGTGGAGGAAAGGCAATAGTAAGCCATATGTTAGGGCGAAAACATGCCAAACACACACAAGAAAATTAAGATAAAGCTATAGTAAGGCATCAAAAACGACAAATATGCGTGTCATGAAAAAACGGATTAGTCATAAAAAAAAACACAAAAATGTGAATGTTTTTGCACAACTTTGATCATTACAATAAACTATAATTTATCATCCTTTGTGGTTTGGCCTTTTTTTAGTCAGACACTTAACATTTTCACTGAAATAATTCATAATTTTACCATGAAAACAATGTAGGGACAAATGATGACCAACTGAATACATTATTTCATTATTAGTTTTATCATAATCTTAACGATTTATATATTTAGTAATATAGAATAATAACCCAAACTCGCTTTTCACTACGATTGCATTGAACGAAATGCAGATACCACAATTACCAAATAAGACTAAGCCAAGAAAACCTTGAAAGATAATTACAGCCTTTTTATATTATTCAGTTCAACATCAACATGTACACAATGCTGTGACTTTTTAGGCAACATGAATATATTCACACTATAAAAATAACTAGTTCTGGAACCAGGGGCAATAAACAGATATATTTTTTTTAAAGCCACAGGGATGATAATACAGTGATGAGAGACAGTGAAAGGACCACAGAAGAAAAGCGACAGGACTGAGTGAGCTGTCAATCGAACTGATTGTAATGGAAGTCCAGCTCTCAGGTTAAAGGTCGCGCTTCACAGTGTTGAATGCAATTTCTAAAAACAATCTAGTTTCTATTCAGCACAGCTAAACAAAAGAAATCGGTTCTTAAAAATGACTAACAAAGGTAGGATGCTTCCTCGCTCTGTCTCGAGTTAACTGGAAGAATTGAAAACAATGCTATATTAAAAGATGATCCACAAAAACTGTAATGTATCATGCCTAAAAAAAAATGTCCTTTCCATTCCTTTACTTTGCAATTTTGCGGCCGACAGAATAAGAACAAATTTTCTTAAAAAACGGATGAGCACGCTTAGGAAGTCTTTAAAGGTTACACATGATCTTGTAAATCAGTAAGGAAAGGTGAAACATCACAGATTAACGGTTCAGGTGATATCTGCCAGAATGCCATATATCTTACATGCTACTGTAACTTGTAGGAATAATGGCCATTATAAGAAATAGCTCTCCGTTAGATGATATGTTTTGATTGTAGCCGGGCAAAGCCTATGAGTTATTACAGACAAATTAACGTTATTAGCCTACAAACCTCAACCAAAACATGAAAACATCATTCAATATATTTGGGTAGTTGGATTTAATAAATGATAAAAAGAAATGGACATTTACGTGGTTCTCCCCACATTTTTTCTCCTCCTCTTTGCTAGATATTGGCAGTTGTCTGATCAGTGACTCTTATCATTGTACCATGATCATTTACATGTTAAAGTCTTGTAAGAAATCTCCATTAATATCTGGGCAACCCAGATCCAATCTGGATGAAACGCGGACTAAATCTTTTTTATTTTTATTTTGCTCACCAGTGATGAGAGATGGGGATGTTTTGATTTTTTTTTAAACCAATCCAGAATCAGTATATTGATCGTTTTCTCATCCAAAATGTATTGGAATCTTGCATGGCGTCCTTGGTTAATCTTTGGTTGAAATTTTGGCAAAATCCTTAAAGTACTTTTGACGTAATCCTGTTAACAGACAATAATACACGCCAAAGAAAATATTAGCTCCTTTGCAGAAGTAATTAGAATGAAACAAATCAACATGCATCTTTATAAAAGCAGCTGATTAGCTGTCGTACTTGGTCAGCATAGGTGGAGCTCCCTATTGTAAAGGGCCCAGGAAATGAGCCAAAAGAACGGACCCTATGCTTCCTCTCTTTGCAAGAAGTACAAGTTTATTTTCTAAAGCCACACTGTCCATCTCCAAATGTTTCCACTTTTTCCTTTATCTTTAAATCCGCACTAAGGCTCTTGCTTGGCAAATACAGTATCTTGACTTGAGGTGGTTGCTGGCCATTTGACAAACATGTATCCTCCAATCCACTTGTGTCAGAAGATAAAAGTCTATGTACTCACATTTATGTCCTCAAGGTCCAAGAAGTTTAATATGATGCCGTTCCTTTTCCAGATGATTGGCGGCCGGAGTGTCCCCTGGATGGCACAGGTAAGGACAGCACTGAGGCCAACTGTTACTGTAGAGATGCTGATGAGCTGCTCCTCTGCTAGACTAAGCTGGACAACCTCTGTTGGAGTCATAGAAAAAAAGAGAGAAAAACGTGATCTAGTGTGTGAAGGAACACATTTTAAAACCGGGAGAAAAGACCAGCATGGAAAATTATTCAAATTATAGAACATTTTAAATTCTGAATGAGTGTGCTAATGTTGTGGAAGTGTAGCCAGGACTAATGCATTTCTAAGCATCCATCTCATTACTATTGGACCGGGAGGATAAACAGCTGCCTGGAAGCGAAGGATATTCACTATGAAAAAAGACCACATGTCACAGGACACACAGCTAGCCAAATATCATTCTACCCATTAAGGGAAATTTATGTTAATTGAAATGGCCATCCAATTCAATTCACCTTTATGCCTAATTAGGAATTATTCTATACCGGCTCTTTTTGCAGCAATAAATAACACCTGTCCTGAAGCTGTGCAGCATAACTATCATCACTACAGTAGGTAAAAGCTGCTGTTTTAGTCATGTAGATATATAAATATGATGAAAAACTACTTCAAACCAATTGAGTGGGGGGTGCCTATTTTACCTCAACATTAAAAACTGGGATTACCAAAAGGTCGCATCATATTTTATCCCGTCGTTTCTTTGAGTGTTGAATTCATTGCTTGATCTTTTCGATTGCTTTTACGATATAACCCATACCTCCATCTATTTCTCCTTTTATTTTCTTCCACTCAAAGGCTATAGATGGATTATACTTTTGTTTTTTTGTATGATTGCATGGGCTGATAGTGGGTGAATGCGAAGTGCAGGCACACCACAACTGACATGATGCACATCAATGTGTTTGACCTCACGTCATTGCAGCTCCAACACTTGGTTCAGTAAATATAGTGACACAGACACCTGATGGAAATCTAAATGGAGTCATTAAATGCAACACATGTCTCATTGAGGAAGGCACACGTGCACTCACACAAGCGGCAATTACACCATCAGTAGCATTGACTCACTGTGATACACTGAGATACAAACTTAATATGATGTTATCACAGAAAAAAACATTAATTAAATATATTCAGTATGTATGTTCTCTGGTTTCCTTCCACCATGCAAACGCATGTATGTCAGATGATTTGGAATCTCTAGATTGCCTGTAAGCATAAATATACTGTATGTGAGTGATGATCTGTCTGTTTGTCAAACCTAAACAGGAGCATGCTGGTCAGGAGATGAATAAATGAATCGTATGATAAAGGAAATAACAATTCTAAACAAAATAAGGTTCATTGAAACGTAATAACATTGCTAAAGCTAGAAAAAACTGACATAACAGAAAGAAAAGAAAGAAAACTGATGGTTTTTGTCCATTAACTACATTAGGAAACAATGTTGTACTGTAAATCGATACTCTGGTAATCAGTGAGGTATGAAATGTTTGCAGGGAACATCTGTGCTGTTAGACTCTGACAAACAATGTTGTCAAAGACCCCAGGATGACGGCTGTCTGTTTTATGATGGTCCCCAGGTTATATATATATATAATCTGTCAGACATCTTGGACCATGTTTCATCATGCCTTGAGTACAAAACCGTGCCGAAAAAAGACAATATTCATAGACTTGTTAATTTAGGTGGCAGGGCAGGATTTCAGTGTCTGAGGAGCACTGATCTATCATTGGCTTTGAGAGGCGGCTGCTTTAAATATGAACTGAATATAGTACACCGGTGTTACTCAACGCTTTATGTGTAACAAATGGACATCGGACAGAACTTTACGGTGGTCAAACACCTCACCGATGAATATCGATGGCAGGGGTGGGACGATACACTGAGTTCACGATACAATGCAATAGACGATAATGGGGTCACATTAACGATATGATACTATATTCTTGGGAAGGAAAAAAAATGTAGTTAGAAAAATAACCATGATATTTGACTTTACCTTACCGTACTTAGTCTGGGTATGACCTTTTCAACTCAATAGAAATAAATAAAAATAAATAAAAACAAACAAACAATCTGGTGTGTAGTAAATGTTCATGTGGAATTGTTGGTTTTTTTTTCGTAAGAATTTTCTTTGAGAAACGCTACGAGATGACCATTGTTGTATGTGCCGTTATATAAATGAAGTTGAATTGAATCTGTGGATTTTTTTTTTTAACAGACTCCCACTTTTCTGTATCTCCACATCTTTTGGTATTTTTTATCGCAATATCTTGATGCACAATGTGTCATTCGATTTTTTTAAGATACCATTTCAAAAGCAAATCTGATATCAACATCCAATGTTGAGTGTTGTAAATAGTTGTTCCGAGTCTTTTGGAGGGAAACACAACATACAAGAAACACTATGAGAAAAGCAACAGTTGTCGTAACATTTATCCTCTTTCATCTACAGCAATGTGTCGGCTTGTTAATCATTCTAACAATTCATATGACTGACAAAAAGGGAAAGTCAACTGGAATGTTATGAAAGTTATGAATATTTAAAGCACTGATATTAACAGTATTTAAATAATATGACACATTCTATAATAGGGACTGGTTTGCCACACTGACGGCAGTAGAAAGAGATGACCTTCAGCTCAGAGTGTTATGCTAGGCTGTAACTCTGCTGCATTCATACCAAACCAAACAGAAAATACTCCGCATTATCAAAATGTTTGGAGATTCCTGCACAACCTTGACAAGAGTTCACTTCAAACCTGCTGCTGAGGTATTAGTCCTCACTTTTCTGTGTATGACCCTACAGTTGGAAAATATCTACCTTTGAGAAAGATGGACCAGTTGTGAAATTAATTTTGACACCTTAAAATTAATCTTGAGCCATCCTGGATGTTATTAAAGTTCCAAAGCCCAGTCAAGATGGTGAAAAATGGCGTGGCTTTTAATCTAATATAAAAGGGTGTGTATAATATATACAAAATTGGATGATTGATGTCACTTTTCAGGGAAAATATATCTGCAGCAGATATTGGAGGTCATTTAAAAAATACGCTTTTAAATCTAAGTAAATCAGCCCGACCAAGAAGCACATTCGCTGAAGCATCTTTGAATGTTTACAGACACAAATCACTGTCAAACAGCATTTTCACTAAAATGAAGGACTTTTCCTTCTTTTCAGAATGTTTTGGTATTATGTATAAAATGGTCCACAAATTACGTCTATAATGGTCGTTAGTCGTCCAGGTCATGGGGGGCATTGAGAGACAGTCTCTCTAACATCTATAATCCTTTCATCTCTTCACTCCCCAAACAACAAACATAACAAACTACCTGAGAAACCTGATCCTAGGAATCCTAATGGGTTAGTCGATGCACATCCACAGTATAAATCTCAGCTCTTATGTTTTTTAGTAAACAAACTAAGCCTGTTTGTTGACTAAACTAAGCTTTGTCTGAATCTTACATTACATGAACTTTGTAATACATGAAGTATATTAGAAATCCAGATGATTCAAACCTACAGTATGTCCCTCCATTTAATCCTAGAACACAATCGATAAAATTAGTAACACCATCACTATCGCCGGGTGATTTTTACCTGATGTATTATACCCAACAAAAAGTAATGACAAGTCAAAGATATCAAAATATGACAAAGCATGACAAATTAGAGTTGTGTTCTATCCCATGCCTAACAAAATGAAGAAAAAATCTGGATACTGAAAAATTAGGAATATATGAACAAAACATTATAGAAAAAAAAAAATTAAACTGAAAACTTGGTCTTTGGTCGACCCATTTATGGGGAATTTGCGGCTTCCCTGGTGAAGGCATAGTATCCTTGACACACAAACCGCTGCAGGAGAGTGGAACAAAAAATGGCACTTTACGATTGGGTAAAAATGATCACCTGACTAAAATCACCATATGAATCTTTTTGAAAAAACACCATTTACGCACATTCACACTGCAAGCCTTAATGCACAATTCCGTTTTTTTGCTCAGATTCAATTTTTTGTTTGTCCGTTCACATTACCATTTTAAGTTACCTTTATCAGACTCCAGTGTGACCGGTTTGCAGCTCCAATCTGACCCGCATGCGCTTTATCGCGTTTGTCCTAAAGTTTTTGTGCAGTGAAGCCGGAGAATAAATGAACAGGTGGAGGGGGACGAAGAGAAAGCAAAAAGAGATCCAAATATTTATTTTTTTTGGCTTTTTGTGGTGCTGATTTTCTTTTAACCACAGACCATTTATGATATGAACCTTCAAGCTTTGACCAGAACCCAACAGAGCCAAACTGAAACCTACAGGTCCGACAGACATTAGGTATTTATATCCGTGCCCGACCCAAAACCGACGATTAAAACTTATTTTTTTCCTCATACAAATGACATATTTACGCTTGTTTTAGTGGTAAGCCTGCTTTTATTAACAACTGTTAATGTCAACATGAGATTAGACATTGGACATTGGATCTATTTACATAATCCACATATCAAATATAAGGGTAATCCATGTTCTTGTGCAGAAAAAGGATTGATTCAACAGTAGATGCTTCAAGCCTGTCTCAAAAAGCCTTTTCACACTCTGGAACTACACATGTGCGACCTGGGGTGGGGTCATAGGTCGAGAGGGCTATAAACCTAAACAAGCTTGTTCACTCTGTTGATATTTTCAACCTAACATTGTTTGTCATTTTATTCCAGAGATCTTTAGTTTTTCAATAATGTTTATATTAATAATATTACCCATATTCGGACTCAAGGAGGGACAAGTGCTTTCTGCTGAAGCCACTTTCGGCCCAATCCGAGCACTTTTGTGTAACCGACGAGAGCTTTTAACTTGTGATTATGTATTTTTTTCTGTATTTACCTTTATTATTGTTAGTGTCTTTTTTTGATTTGTGTAATTGTTTTAACAATTGTGTCTGAATTTTTGAAAAGCGCTTATAAATAAAATGTATCGTTATTATTAATGATGATTATTGATGGGACAAACGAGATTTGTGAGTGTGAAAAGGTCAATTTACGAGCTACACCATTCACTAACCAGGTCCTTGATTTTTTTTCATGAACCTATTAGTTTAATTACATTTACACATTTGAAGGGAGTGCACAAGATGGACACTAAACAGGCAGATAAGTGAAATTGCTATGATCAGCTGATTGGTTCACTGTTTAAAAAGCAGGAAAAATCTGAATTTTCAGCTCGTGTGCAGCATTAGCTTTAGCAGCTAACTCTGCAGTCCTGCCTTGGAGACGGATACATAAAGATCAGATCTGTATCTGATTCAGGACCACATATGATAGTGTCCCACTAATAGTGTTTGTGGGACACTAACACTATTGCCAGGTGAAAATCACCCAAACGTGTACCTGTAGGAAAAAGTGGTCTTTGAAGTAAGTAAATTTTTTATTTATAAAGCGCTTTTTGCAGATAAAAATCACAAAGTGCTCTACAGAACAGAGGAGAAATTAAAACGACAGCAGCAACATCATAAAAAGATAATAAAACAAGGTGAATTTACAACAACAGGAGCAGCATCATAAAAAGGATAATAAAAGTTAAAAAATCAATTTAACCAAAAGCTTTTCTGAAAAGCAAAGTCTTCAAATGTTGTTTAAAAGATTCCACACAGTCAAGCTGCCGGAGTTACTGGTGAAGGTCATTCCAGAGTCTGGGGGCCACAGCCTGGAACGCCAGGTCTCCCCAGGTTTTAAAATGAGTTTTATGGATCTTTAGGACACCCTGGTCTGAAGACCGAAGGGTGCGCCCTGAAGTGTAGGGGCACATCAAGTCAGTGTTATACTGAGGGACCTGACCATGCAATGCACTGAAGATCAGGACTAAAATTTTAAACTGTATGTGAAATTTGACCAGAAGCAAATGAAGACTGGATAGAATGTGGGATGTCCTTGGTGCACCAGTCAAAAGTCTGGCAGCAGCATTCTGTATGATCTGAAGTCTGTTCAGAGTCGACTTGTTGAAACATGTGAAAACAGAATTACAATAATCAATGCGAGACGATATAAACACGTGGATGATCATTTCGAGATCTGATTTTGACAAGAAATTCCTCACTTTAGAGATATTTCTCAGGTGAGGGAGTTCTTGATCAGGGGGATCTTTTTATCAGGAGCGATGATCAGAGGTTCTGTTTTGGTGGAATTTATCTGAAATTCTGAGTAATTGAAGGAGCAATATAACTGAATGTCATCTGCATAGAAATTACAAGATACATTTTCAAAACCACGGATCAACTGACAAAAAGTAAGGACATCCACACCTTCTAACACAGGGGTCACCAACACGGTGCTTGCGGGGCTAAGGTAGTCTGCATGGACCATGTGAGGGGCCCTCAAGAGCTCTACTTTACTATTTTCCAGGACTCAAACTCCCAAATATAAATATACATATGACAGATGTAGTTACTACTCAGTAAAGTTAAATACTGCAGATATAGTTTTAGTATACAATCTGAATTCTATCAAATGTAATGGAAATGAAATAATTGCATAAATTAGGTGAAATAAAGAGTTTCATGAGGAAACCTCAACATTTCTTACCTTTTTAAGTTACTGCTAGTCTTCCTTATTATCTGAGCCTCTAATTGAAGTGAAACCATCAACATTTGGTATTTTAGAAGTGCTTTTCAAACTGTTAGCCCTTTGGACTATTCAGTACCTATGAAGTAGCTCAGTTTCAGAAAGGTTGGTGACCCCTGATCTAAAACATCAGAGAAGATGCTGAAGCTACCCCAGAACCCAAGACACTCTGACAAACACAACTTTATGAAAATAATGTAAATACATTTGCTCAGGTGAAAATCACCCGCCGATAGTGTTCTAGGCTTAAAGCTAGGGTCGGCAGTTTTCTTTAGATACACTTTTTAATTTTTTGGTTGAAATTGTCTTTATGTCTTGACAGAAATTAAGATCTTGTGTTCTGAAAAAGGAACGAAGATTTATTAAAAATCATGCTAGCTTTTGAAAATCACCCAAGCTACGTAATTCATATAAATTGCTGTACCAAGCAAAGCCAAATCATTTTATATTGTCAATATTTAAACTTTCCACTGCTGTGCTAACATTTCCAGTAGGGTGACACCAGTCATGCGGATCGCTTTCCCATTTAGACAAATCAAACAGCCTCCCATGTACTGTTCAGACCTCTGATGACCCAGACTAAGTGCATGTCCACAGGCACAGCTCCTCTGCCCAAAGCCAGCTGTAGTAAGGTTGTCAGACATTAGCTCGTTAATGATTCCTACGGTGTCCCCAAACCGCCTCCCAAAATAGCCCCAATGTGAGAGTATGTAATTGACTCTCTGTGGAATTCAGGAGCTGCACTGATCGATCAGCTGCACTGAATGTTCTACCATCGAGCAAAGAGGGTCACCACAGAGGTTTCCTATATTCAGCTCTGCAAATAGGTCCATTGTATCAATGATAGTAGAAGAAGAAGAAGAATTTAAATGTTAAAACATATTCAACAGCCATAGGGAACATAAAAATGTAATCTGAAATGCAAAAAACGTAGGTATTTAGAAATAAATGGCAAAAAGCTGAGCTAAAGTATTGTGTGAGCCAGGCAGACAGCTACATTTACACAGCACGTAGAACATCTCGCAAGGAATAACAAATGAGGGGAACTCAAGACTGTAGCGCAGAATCGTCCCTTTCCACTTGTATGAGACCGGCCCCTCGTGAGCTGAAGTGAGACATCAAGCCACAGAGTGTGGAAGCATTTTTTTTTTTTTTTTGGGAGAGAGACAGATAAGCTACGGAATGTAGAGCAAAGGAAGAAACAAGTAAGGTGGGGAAAGAATCCGAGAGCAAAGGAATAGCGAAGATCAGTTAGAAATAGAGAAACGAATGAAGACAATAAAATACATGGAATCATATGATTCAGGTAATGACACCAGAAAGTTTGCTAAAAAGAGGCTATCATTCATAAAAAAACACGATAAACAGCAGGTGAGTAAATGAATATTCACTCTTAAGTTATCTATCATACAAGATAAATAATTATACATATAGAGATATAAACATGCTCAATGTGCCTTCAAATAAGGATGAACAAATGCCAAAATTCAGCTCATAAATTGTTCAAGATCAATCAATCAATCAATCTTTTATTTGTATAGCGCCAAATCATAACCAATGGTATCTCAAGGCACTTTACAGTAGAGCAGTCTTAAGGACGGACTCTTCATTTTATGGATACACACATATGCATATATACGTATATACACATACATATGTATCCCACACCCAACATGAATTCATCATGGCGGCAAGGAAAACCTTCTGTTAAGCAGCAGGAACCTTGTGTGGATCCCATTCCTATGATGAACAGCCATCCACGTTATGCTGTAAGAAACCTAATTCTCTAACTGGCAAAAAGTTATAACAAAATAACTTACTTTGATTTAGACATTTTCATTTTCCAAAGACCAGAAACAAGAATGAATTTAACAGATTTTGAAGCTGTGTGTGGGTGGGTGGGGTTAATCGCTTCTTAATTCATGCGCACCAGTCCAACGAACATGTACCCTACGGCCTGCATGTCTGATCTACATCACCATTGACTTAGAATAGGTACACAGACACAATGCACATGTTAACATGTTAACATGTTTGCAGACGCTGTACACCTACGACACACCTGGATGTGCACCTAACAAACTTAAATATATCAGTCACACCTAACTACATAAACTAGGTAAGTTTAGTGAAAGTTAGGCAGGCAGGTACACGTGGGATGGACTGGTGAAACTTGAGTGTGTTTCTGATGCCATCTCGGCTAAGACTAGAGTATGTAAAATGCAATGAGAAACACACAGCAGAAGATCAAATCTAGATCTCTGGTTGAGGAAGCACAGCTGTTGCCTGAGGTCATGGTCACCTGAGCTGAACGTGCATGGCTGTATAAATGTCTCTCACTGCATAATAAATCTGAGATATGTGTTTTGGGATTTTGGTTTTGCTCTTCAGTGAAATGGGTCTTGTTGCTATACTCACAAAAGCTCCTCCCATTTTGTTGTCGTCAGCCTCGACCTAAAGCTGCTAAACCAAATGAATCATGTTTTTTAAACGGTGCTTGTATTTCATCCACTACTGTTGCCAGTGTGTCCTGAAAAACACTGGTGAAGGGATTTGTGGTGTTTTCACGACTTGAAAGTTTTTTGACAAAACAATGGCGGAGGTTGATATTTTGGCTTTTCACGGACATACTCGAAAACTTCTGAAATCGGAATGACCGCATGACTGGGAGCGCAAACTAAGTAAGACAAAATTGACGTCAAGCGAATCACCGTCTTGTCTAGCGAAGAAACAAAATATCACGGTAACTATAAGAAATAGAAACAATTTGTGAAGAAAGTTTTGCGCTTTGCCGCAGTCTTTGCATTTTTCTACAAAACTTGAAATCCCACAATGCAAATGTGCGAAGATTTTCCAAAGTTCCAGTCAAATGGCTATTTGACAACACACCCAATGACATGAGTGGAGTCAATAACAATCTTTTGAGCTACACTTTCTACCTTTAACATTTGTTTGTGAGTAAATCTCTATTAAAGGATTTATGAGATCAACTTTTGGGTGACATACAGGTAAAGGTATGTGGTGAAGAAGCTTTAAGGCACTTTTTTAATTTTTTTTTTTTTTTTTACTGCATTTCTTATTTTAATGAGTCATGAATGGAATTGTACTCACGTGTTTGAAGCTTTAGAGAAGAACTCATTATCAGAGCTGATTTAAAATGCAGCAGCACATAGTAAGGCTTTTCCTACATGTGCTTATTAAGACACAACTGAACTCACACTTTACTCAAGCAGCCAGATAGATTTTCTCATTGATTGTTGCTATGCAACCAGAAAAAAAATATAACAACTGGCAAACACAGCAGCCAATAAAGCAGAACAGTTTTCCAATACTCAATGATTTTAAACATTGTCCAGAATAGTCTACTACAGGAAAGCTATTATAAAGATAATTACTGTCCCTTTAAGTCATGACTTGAAAAATGTACGACACGATTGGCTTTGTGAAGTATACTATACATAAGGAGGCAAGATTCCTAGTGGAAGGTTAAAGTGAGCACAAAGGATCTCTGTCACTGTGCAATGTGTGAGCGACGCTGTTTGCAGGTATATCAGTAAATATATCGACCATGCTTTATAAGCACACATGCTGAATTGTTGTCATACTCCATATCATGCTGTGCACACAGGGTTGATCAATATCTGTGCTCACTAAGCTCATTAATTCTGTGCACACACTTGTATCTCTTTCACATACTCCACTGCTCGTTTATGGCCACTCATGCACCAACACTATTGTTTTCCTGTGTGTTAATAATGGTCACTCATATCCACCTCTTTCGCTCTCAGCCATACACAAGCAGAGAATCCAGGCTTTCTTTTTACAGGAAGGGGAGGGGAGGGGGAGCAGGGATGAGCAATCAGTGTCCAGCTCATTAATCATAGTGGATGCAGACCCTTAATCTCCTCTACAGGTAGAGAGAAATCCTCGCCTGCCAGTCTGCCTAGCTTCTATAGCTTCCTCTTCCTATCTATCTCTGTCTGCATCCTTCTTTCATCCGCTGTCTCATTTTGTCTTTGATGCTGTGTTTGCATCTTTGGCTATTTCCCCCCCTGTCTTTGTCCTATGCAGTGCCTCTCATCATTTTCATATCTACATTACCTGCATGCCATTCAAGCATTCCATCAGCTTTGTTTTTGTCTGTGGTTAGATTCACCCCATTTTTTTTTTCTCTCATTTAATGGAAACTTTCTTACGTAGTGACCTCTCCCTTCTGTGAAATGATCTGATACTTTATTAATCTGTATAAAGCAAGCATGGTTAGTTTCAGAAAGACAGATTTAAACATGAAAAAAGAGTAGTTGGTGGTGAACTCTTCTGATTTAAGTGTTATAGAATAGTTTTGAGTCATATCAATAACGCAAAAGAGAAGCTGATTCAGAGATCTGACTTTCTACCCATGCATGGTAGTCTTTAATTTAAAAATAAAACAAAAAACTTACTGAAAAGCTAAGGGTGAGGTCATAGTCTATCTAATAATAAATACATTTTAATTTCAAATGTGCAACTGGTGGTTTGGCCTCACTTTTAGGTCCCTAAGATAACTTAGAAAATACCAGAAAATGCAGGCGATGACATGCAAGCAGATGACTGGAAAAAAAACAGGGTAGAAACGAGAAAACAGAGAAAGAAGAGAGGTATGAGGTTTCAAAAGACTGATTATAAGATGAGCAACCAGTGTAAATATATTTGTGGGGTCAATAACTGGTGTTAGTGCACCTAAAAAATAAAAAATAAATACTAGAACTGTTATCATGTTAGTGTTTTTTTTTCATTTATAATATCTAGCAATGGGATGAGCTCTAATTAATCCTGATAACCGACAGAAAACAATAATAAAATGAAAAATATATTTAAAAAGTCATTTAACACATTAAAGCAAGACTGTCATGCTAATCTGAAAACGTGTTGGCTACTGTTTGAGCTACTATTGATGTTGATAATTATTGAGTTGATTAGATAATACTTTGTTAATCCCACAATAAAAAATGCACTCGTTCTAGCAGAGAAAAATAAAGAGGAAAAACAAGGAAAAACATTTTAACAATATACAATAAAAAACTATGAATGAAGTACAAGATATGTATGAGTCCAAGTAATATTTACCAGAGACATATTTAACATGTAAGATGCATAGACGTAGGCAAATATAACACCATTCTGCTTTCGTTAATGTCAATATCTCTGTATCTGCAACAATTAGTTGCATCATGTTTGTCTAAAAGTGTGAGTCAGCCTCCACAACTTTATTTATTCAATTAAATGAACAATTTTCTGTTTCATCTGATCAAGATCATTAATTAAAAATGAACTGTTACAGCAACCATGCATTAGTTTTTTTTATTTATTTTGCTGAAAATCCTTTTGCTTAAAACAGCTTTTAAGCTAAAGTTTCATGCCCACGCGTTTAAACTCATTACCTATTACTTACAGCATCACTTCAGAGGCTGCAACACTGTGAACCTCTGGCGTTATCACATTTTACTGTGTGAACTGAGAACAGCTTGTCTATGGCCTGCCAGGAAAAAGTCAGTTACTGGGGGAAAAAAAAAATATCTTTTTGGCATATTTTAGTAGGTGAAAGGTCAGTGTGTGTTGCCTTTTAACTGATCAAAAGAACAGACAGATATACAACTCTTCGTGAGAGCCATATAGAATGTTATACAGCCTCCTCTGAGCTAATAAATATTATTATACAGATATGCTATGATCCCAGCAAAACTAAAATGTCTTATAAAAATGAACCTTTGCAGTCGAGAATGACCCTTCAATGTTTTAAAAGTTTGACATAAGGCTCAGGAAAAAGAGTAAATGCTGTAGTTTGATAAAACTAGTGACATTTTAAGCTTGCAGGCCAAAAAAGGCCTTCAGGTCTGAAAAGCTTATTGGAAATATGCTGACATGGTGCAGCTAATCTCCCGAACTTCATATGGCCAGATGAGACCCAATTCATTAAAGCCATGTTTTAATCTGATAGCAGCGTAAGATCTCTGACAATACAGATTGAAAAAAGCTAGCAAAGTTGTCTCTCTGGTTTTAAAGCCCCTTCAGCGTTGTGGAGGAGGAGGCATCGAGAGATTAGTGGCCTGCAACAGAACTCTGCACTGCGGGAGCTGCAAACTGACCTGACCTGGGGCTCTACCTCACACACTGAATGCTCAATGAGATGCACACATTTGTGTTCATGTTCATACACCAGCAGCACAAAACAGACGCCTTATAACATTCCAGGCTTGTCTACACTACATGTACATTTTCTGATGTGCATAACATGTGCACAACATTTGCATATGTTAAGCAATGCTAGGCTGAGTTGAACTGTGGGGCTATAGATTTTTTCTGCAGAGCTACCATCCAAAGGTTATTGGGTCAATACACTCTCTAGTTTACACTGCTAAAGCAGTAATCCACAATGTTAAATTACATTTGTGACATTTAAATGTTTTTGTGTTTGTTTGTATGGCTATCTATCTATCTATCTATCTATCTATCTATCTATCTATCATCTAAGAGGCTACTTCACTTCTGAGACTGACTAGTCGTCCACAGTATAAATCTCAGACTTCAAACTAGTCTGTTTCAGAAGTGAAGAAGCTTCTCAGATGAGAAGTGAAAACACCTTCGAGCAAAACTTCAAGTCAAGTTGCCTCTACTAAGCAAACAGAATTTCTGTAGAACACTAGATTATTTTCAGATATATCGGCAGGGAAAGAAAAGCATTACTTGCCCATCTGTCAACATTAAATACCTAATTATCTGTTTATCTATCTGTCTGTCTGTCTATTTATTTTTTGCACATAATCTCAATAAAGGAAAAGCAGAATCGAAGGAGGTTTTGAACTTTTTTCAGTAAATTTTTAAATGTTTTCCAATAGTTAAGGTATCAGAAACAGCCCAATCTTGTAATAATAAATACATTTAGCTGTTGGTCTAAAGAAAACGACGACAAAGAGGAAAAACTACTGCTATTTTGCAGTGAAAATGAACAGAGATGCTTCACAAATGGCCTCAGATGAACCAGCCGCACACTCAACACAACTTATGCTCGTAGAGATAGCGTCACACATTCTAAGTTGACATACAGAGCACGCATTTCCGATTTAGTCCTCATCGATCTGTTTGAAAAAGTAACCCTAAAACATTTGTCCGTTTCAGCAGTACTTTAACAGAAATGATACAAACCCCCTGTGTTGCACAGACAGGTCATCTTCACACACTGTGGACTTGAACCTGTTTTTATTTGGTTTAAAATTATTGATCCAAACAAAGTTTTTGCTGAGCCCACATGCTCTCTGTTAAGGGATGCCATGTATCACATCCATACAGCTTTACATGCTCACACTCGGGAATTGACCTAAAGCTATCCTTTTTAGTGGAGGAGCTGCACTGCATCAGTTGGTTTTCCAATGTCACATCTCCTCCCTCAGACACACTCATCACTTTCACACATTACAGTGTGACCCCCCACAGCACTGTGTGCAGGAAAAACTGAAAACTCTATCACAACTGAACTTAAGTTGGTGGATGAGTCTACGGCAAATATGTCTTTGCCAGGGATTCTTGTGAGTTTTGCTTAATTTATTTCTGAAATAGAGGAAGAATTCTGATTGATGTGACATTCTTTGACAGCTGTAGTCCAGCAGCCTGATGACTAGCTCTTAAAGGTTATCTGTTGTGAATTTTAATTGCAAACTCTTCCAATAGATTATCTATTTTACTAAAGGTTAAGTAGAGTTATTTTCTTTTAAAGTCCTTGTGAGTCTGTGAGAGACGGTGGCTGCCATTGTGCTTAAGTCGTAGACCAGAGCTGTGTTTGAAATGGCATACTCCGTACTACACACTACAAAATCAATGAGTATATACTGCCTACTATATACTATAAGTATGATTAGTATGATTAGGATAATGACCGTTCCCACTGAAGTATACTTCCTAGTTCCCCAAGATGTATTTCAAACCTACAACAACAAAAACCTGAAGCTTGCTGAGGCTAAATATCTACATTGATTTTCTACCTTTGAAAGTTCTGAAAGCATTTTAAGCAAGAAAGTGACCAAGTAGAATATCAACATGTGCTCATTTGATCCATAAAACTCACGGAAACACATTTCGGACGTTTTCGGAGACCCGCCATTGTGTTACTGACCAAACTTCCTGTTAACTTCAAAACAAGAGCCCTATTTACAAAAGACAAATAGATGCTTTTGTTTTGGAAAGGGGATGGTTTGATTTTTAGCTTGAAGCTGGTGTCATGTACTGAGTTCACATCGTACTGATATTGTATAATGAATTTTTGTTTATTTTTGTTTTCAAAGTGAACGGACACATGTTTTCTTTGTTTATTAGATTATGTTAGGGTTAAGGTTATAATCTCAGTACAGAGGTACCCTTGTGACACCAATCCCAGGACGATTTTATGTTCCGCTCGCAATGCATCTTGGGTGGTTGAGTATGAGTAGTGTGCCAACCGTGTCAACTTAAAAAATGTCCTGATATAGTATGCATCTGCTTATTTATCTCATACTCAATATTTCCATACTGTTCCATGTGAACGCACTACATACTCATTTTGTCATCAGACTTAGTATAAGTAGCACGTTAGTATACGATTTCGAACACAGCCTCCGTTGGCTGAAGTCAGAGTAAAACCGTTGAATATACACAAACCCTGAGGATAGAAGGACCCCCACCTCATAGTTCACTGTTGTGACTCTTCGAATGCTTCATTGGTTGGTAGAACATTTACAATTTTAAAATGATTTAATTTAGTTTAATTATTTTCTGCTTTGTTAGGGTTTGGTTACATGAGGTAGCGTATTGTTGTACTTTCTGTGAAAACGTGAAATTATAGCATTGGTTTGACATGGTTGACTCCCATCTGTGACCTGTGCCCACCCACACCCACAGGAGTCACACATCTTTTCAGCCTTAGACAGTAGGTACCATTTAAATAACATATTACAGGAGAATTACAGCAAAGATTTACATGTTTGTGTTCTTATGTATGTATTTAGATGTTTTCAGAAGAAGCAGCCTTATTGGTGAGTAAAAACACATTATTTAGATGATTCAGATTTTTGTCATTCTGCTGAATTTTATTTTTATTTTTTAACTTTTTTCCTTCAAACTTGGTAAACTACGAGCAAACAAAAAATGGCACCATAATCAATATCTGTTAAACTAATGCTCAGAATTGACTAAAGCTGCTGATGAGATGAAGAAGTTGATTAATTGCTCAATTTTTTACTCCACAATTTATTCTCTCTCTCCTCTCAGTAATTAAATATGCGAGAGTTAACTTCGTCTACACTTTACTGCATAATTATCATGGATCCTCCAAGCATGACATAAGTTTTGGAAACAACAATAATTGTTTGAGGCTGAGTTGCTGTGCGCTCTATGATTACAGTCAATGTGGGCAGTGCAGAGGCTGCAGGGTGGAAAGGACTGCTCACAGTGACTGTGCAGCTGAGAGTTCCATCCACCAACTTTGCTGTTCCATAAGATTATGACCTCGAGTGACCCATGTGGTTTGTGTTGATAATATGGTAATTTTTGCACTCACCGGCTGTCACATTAGTGATGCTGGTGTGCAGAGGCATATGCAGTTAAAGTGTGAAAATATACAGTAGATGCTCACACAATGCAAATTAGCATGGCTATCAGATAAAAAAGGCCAATGAATAAAAAACATGCTTGCTGTGAATCAGATCATGTTGTAGGGATAATACATGTGATTGTATTTGGTATTGGGTTCTATGTTCTGCATGTCAAGCATTGAAAGGGAATGCAGACAATATCACTGCTTATTTTGGCTTGTTTCTCAACTACTCAGCAGCAATAAAACTGTTTTTCATCCCATGTCTGTCCATATTATATGTAATATTCAATATAAAATATGAATATTACTTTTTTAAACAGATACCTTTAAAATCATAGAGTCCCAGAGAGTGTTTCAGAAAGTTTTGTCCCCCTCAAAAGCTGAAAGAAAGAAATCAGTTTAATGACATCAAAACATCACCTGGAAATGATTGTCAGAGCCGTTTGTTCCAAGGTATACTTTACTTCATCCTCACATCTCCTCACATCAAGGGATTTAATCTGCATACAGCTTGTAAATGGGAAGAAAAAAAATCCCAAAAAACTGCATCATTTTTGGCACAAAAAAAAGTCTGAGCTTCAACCCTGGAGGCAGCTTGAAGGAAGTTGTCTCAGGAGATGTGAATTTAACAGGGGCGTGCAGTCAAAGAGATAATGTGTACAAACACTCACCTGGGAGCATGCTGCTGAGCCGAGGCAGAGAATCAAACTACACTCCAGAGAGTGAAGACTTTGGAGCTTTGGGATCATCTGTCACCCACGCCTCTCTCCTCTTACACTTTGCGCCACTATTTCAGCTCTCTCCAGCTGTCAGAGCTACTTATTACCACTCCAAACACCAATATTGTCACTTTATAATTGTTAAACAGTATTCATCCATAATTGTAACACAATATCAAAATCAAATAGCGGTGGTGGAAAAAACGATAAACAACTCATTGTGATTTTATTACTGACAATTATGAATCGGATAAATTATTAAGTTTTTTTTTTTAAACTGCAATACAAACCAGGATAGTCCTCCTAACTTGGATATTTCAGTTGCACTATACAATGAGGTGTGACTCAAAAGAGAAGGCAAATAATTCAGCAGCTAACTGATGGTATATGGAAGATCAATAATTGTTACTAATCAAAAATGTGATCGATAATCGTTAATAATAAAAAACCTCAATAATCCGAATGAAATTGGAAAAATTACCCACCTCAAAATGTTACCATTTAAAAAAAAAATGCTTCAAACTGATATGACATGGTCCCTGATTTCAATCATTGATGTCACAGTTGGACCAACATTAACAACCAATGCGCGCACACACACACACACACACACACACACACACACACACACACACACACACACACACACACACACACACACACACACACACACACTTATCTTAAATGACTCTTCAGACAAAACAAGTGCTTTGTGTGATGCCCCACCCTTTTTTGAGGGTGTATTATACCTAAATAGGACAGATTGCTCAGTTCAACTCATCAAGGTGATAAAAAAAATTTGTATTTCCGAAATAGGACACAACTTATAAGCAAACATATTCCAAAATGTTTATTATACTAAGGTCTAAAGTTTTATTTAAAAACTCCATTTTTGATTTACTGTAACTGTTTTATTGTGAAATTAAAAAAAAAAAAAAAAGTACTAAAGGGGAGTTTGCATATTTAAAATCTAATGGTAAAAAAAGGACAAAAATGCTAAAAAAAGATTCTAAGAATCAATCACATTTGTGCAACTTTTATTTTGGCATAATGTGAAGAATTAACCCCTACGTGGCAGGGCATCGTCTCCCTGTTTGATGATTAAAAGAGAATTAATGGACTATAACTCATTAATACCGTTAGACATAAAAAAGGGCAAGAAAAGACAGATCTAGCAAAAAGTCCCTGTGACTGTTGGTAAAGTCTGTCTCCTACTGATACACAATCATTTATCAAAGATAAACAGATGTCACGGCTGTAGTTTGGGAGACCAACTTCAAGACAAACTGAGAATAAAGACTTTTGACCGACTTTCAATTAATTTGATCAACTTTTAATAAAAACCCATACATCAGCATATATTTTACAGTATTTTGTGGAGAATTTATTTCCCATCAGAGGCTACTATGGAGTCATTGCCTCTAAATTCAACTCTACTACTATATTTTCATTCTTTAATTCCATGCTTCAAAAAATCTGCTGCGACCCAGCACGGACAAATTATGTGTTCAACACCTGACATTTGTGGGTTATATCAATTTGAAATAAGCTATTAGATTATTTTCTTTTCTTAGCTGAAGATCTACATTTTCTCAGCTCTTTTCTATTATATGTTTATATCATTAGGGAGAGAGAAAAGTACCATATATACTTTAGAAACTGTATGCATTTGTTTAAAATTCAAACATGAGAGGGGAAGAAAGAAAGGAAGTGTTTTACAGGGGATGATGAAGAAAGAACCAATCAATGGAAGCGTGATAATGAATCATTTCCTCAGCAGAGATGGAGTTAGACTTGAGATGAAAGCAGACCACGTAGTGCACCACTAAAAGCTTAAAGACTACTGCCTGTGAATTATGGTGCTCGCAAACACATTCACTGCCCTTGGGACCCATTAGTTGCAAACCAAAGGGAAAGAAGGAAAAAAAATAAAATAAAAGTGGTAAAGTTACCAAGAGATGTTAGGACAAGAAAAGAAATGTCAGAAAGGACTAATAGGTCAAACCGAACCCCCCTGAGGCACTGCGATAAAACACATTTACGTGACTAATTATAAACAAAATGATAAAATTAAAGACGGATTGATGCATTGCGGGAATTGGGAATCAGGGTTAGGGGCAATGTTGTATGGGATTATTCAGCATGTGTAATTATAAGATATATGAAGTGTGCTGGAACAGCGAGACTGTTACTAATATTAAAATATGGCTTAACGATCACATAAGATATTCAAGATGTAACAAGACATTTGCACAAAAGATGTTTTTTTTCAAAATCATCATGGAATGCGGCTAATAAATCCAAGAATTCTCATCTGATACTAACAGACTTGCAAAATATCCTTTTTTCCTCATTGCACCTATAATCAGACATTTGTTTAACACACTTCTTTCTTTGTTCCTCTTTAACAAAAGCACCCTGCTGTGACTGACTCAATAAAGTCACTGGTTTCATTTAGTCATTTGCAGCAACTCAAAGTTCTGGGGAAAGTGCAAATATGTTAAAACGTGAATAATTTAGGGCAGATTTTCAAATAAGCCTAATTTACTCGCTGTACGAGATTAATAGACTTGCTAAAATTAAAAACATTTGTCGTCGAATCTTACCATTTAATGCATCAGCCGATGGTGCTATTAACTTATTTTTTGCTTTACTCACAGTTTTAATTTAGATTTTCGAGCTTTCCCTCGACTTGCCTCATCCACTTTATTAATTCATGACATTTTCCAAATTTAGTTTTAGTATCTATTAGATGTTGAAATTTCATACATTTTTCAGTTTTTACGTCTGTGGCAATAGTTAAAAATACAACTATGTAGTAAAAGCAATGCAGAGAAAGATCAAACATTCTTTATATACCTTTAACGTAAAAGCTTAAACGGACCTTTTAACTTTTGAATGCAGAGTTCGACTTTTTCTGCTTTGTAACTCACTGTATCAAAGGCACTATCTTCACTTTTTCAATGCAGGCTGATGCAATTGTATTTTACTAATGTGCGGCTAACATGAGTTAGATTAATCAACCAGAGTTAACCGACCAGGGTCGTCTGGTGCAATGCATGTTCAACATCACGCAATTAAAAAAAACTGATTGTAGCTGCATTTCCATTACCCCTGGAAATGCGCAAAATCTAATAAGTGCAATAAAAACTGGTAATGGAAAAAACATTGAAATATCGCAAAAAAGTTTTTACGAGTTCTGGAGAAGGAATTTCAGACATTTCAGTATCGAAATGTGTTGCAAAAGCGCCATGGAAACACTTTTCAAGCAAATGCACGTCACAGAACGTAACGTACCTGGTCACAGGAAGTGAGGTACCTGGTCACATGACTACTTCTTTTCGAGAAAACATGACAGGGTATGTGTGGACAGAAGAGGAAACCGGGACCTTTCTTAGCATTATATTTAAAAATGATTACTGCCACATTAGACGTGAAACAACAAAGTAATACATAGTGTTACAAGGAGATTCTGAGTGTCCGTCTTCCTGCAACGAAGTGTCACACGATGAGATTTCACGGGGGTTACGAAGCTCCTGCCCAGTGTCGGTGTCATGGGGGGGAATTCGTGGGCGGTGCCCCCCCACAGGGGGAGCTTTTTATTGATCAAAGATATCTGATTGGCTATTGCAACTGACTGTGTCCATTCACTGACAGCGGCCGCGAATCTGCTCCATAGATATGTTATACTGTGGTGTAATTGTTTTGCATTTGTGCTATTGAACGTAGCCTAGAGCTGTTGTAAGGATCAGCCAGTAGAATGTGTATATGTCTATGGCCTGCTCTGTTGATTCACGTGATGTCACTCACACTGCTGCATCGCGACAAAGCGAGAGCGAAAAATTCAGATGGAGGGCAGCAAGTGAAGCTTGAGAATCTGCCGTCTGAAATAATCAAAATGCCCATATTTTGTGCAGTTTACGGCTGCTCCAATCGTTCTAACCAAGAAAATGGAAAGATATTTTATACAGTACCGAAGATTGTCATTCACAATGGTGAGAAATGTAAAAAGCTCACAGAACAACGCCGTAAAAAGTGGATTTGCATTTGCAGTTTTCTTAATGCCTCTGGATGGCCTCTGAATGATAAAAATGGAAAAATGTTTTCCAAGCTTACAGTATAGTACCCGTTCTGTGTTCTAGCCTGCAAAAAAAAAGCACATAATAGCGTAATATGTGTGTTTAATATTAATACATTGTAAGATAGACCTAAATGTATATTATTACAGTGGCTTTTTGAAAGTAGCTGATCGACTGTCAGCTGGAATGACTGTGGACATATGGACAGGAAATGTGATGATTGGAGGAAATCTACATCTCTCAGGTTTAATGGAACTCTTGAGCTTTAAATGACCTGAATTGGACTTCAATCAGTGGTACAATGGGAATAGTGTCAGTGCTTGCCCTAGGGAACCAATGAGGAAGTGTCACTAACTCTCAAAAGTAAGGCTGGACCAGGCCACAGTTTAAATATTTAATAAGGATCTGCATTTTCTACTTTTACTTTTCGATGCTCTCTTGGAAAGCTGCACACATTGACTTCAGACCCACACGCAACCAAATGCTTTTATTACTTTTAGAAATACTTTTAATACAGTTTGACTGAACTCCTCTCGTACAGTGATCCCTGCCTATCTTTGGCACCGAGAACTCGTCTCATGCAGACAAAATATTCTGTTATCTCTACCAGGATTGGGATAAAGGTTCTACAGTGATCTTAAATACATTTTCTGTATAAATATAGTCACATTTTCCTCTATCCCTGATAGTGTTGCATTATTGTCTGTTAGCAGGTTTCTCTCCTCTTGTTTCCTCTCTGCCCTTATGTTTCCCTCCTTTCCATCCCAGCCTTCTCCTCTGGTGAAGTAGCTGCATTGGGTAAGTGTTGCACTAAATAAATGATTCAAAGATTAAACAGCCACAGTTGCCATGACAACTTGCAGGGCATCTCTCACTATTGTATTCCGAGCACTAGAGGATGACCACTGGATAAAAGGAGCTGCGTTTCTATGTTGGATGAGGATATTTCAGAGCGTGTTGACTCGATATCAAATCATATTGACATAATTTTGTGGTTTAGGTGTTGAAGCAGAAATCAAATACAGTGGTGGACACAGCAGTGTTTTGGTATGACAGATAAAAACAAAAGTGAATGAAAATTGATGAGTAAAGCCGTGATTATTGGATACAATCAATCAACAGTCAACAGTATTTCCTTGAAGATGATCCACAATTTGCTCACTGTATTCTACGGGAACAATACCTGACGTTTTCAACTGGCTGTTTGGTTACGGTTAATTACTGTAACATTGCATGTTTTAGTGTTTTGGAACATTTTGTAATCTGCATCCAGGAGGTAGGACTAAACCTTCAACATTGACTTGCCGTTGTAGTCACCTGGGGCCTTACGTATAAAATGGCGCGAAAAAAAAAAGCGTACGTCTCAATCTACAGACAGGCGTACGCTCGTGAAAATCCAGATGTTCAAATCTGTACGTAGGACTGGATCCTCTCACCTATCCTTTGAACATCTGAATCAGCGCGGATGTGAGCGCACGTGCCCCCTCCCTGTCCGTGCTCACATTTACATATGTGAATCATATTGAAATTAGATTGTCACTGGGATTCCCTCAGCGTCATCAGAAAAAGCTGTGCTCTTACCACCAGTAGCACAGGAACATTTTTAGATGGAGATGATTCAACAGTGAAGATACTTGAATTAATATAAACAATATAGACAATGGTTGACTGTGGGTGTGGTAAGAAGTGTGAAGTGGATTAAGAAAGAGAGGGAAAAGCTACTGCAACTAATGATAATAATGATTATACAGTAGTCCCTCGCTATATTGCGGTTCACCTTTCGCGGCCTCTGTGTTTTGCAGATTTTTTTTGCAGTGCAATTTTGGATGCATTTTTTTACAGCATATGAACGCGCATTGTGTTCTGCGTCCTGATTGGCTAATGCTGCTTTAATTTTTCTCCTCTCATAAACATAAACCACCAGTGAAAAAAGCCGGTTTGATTAGCGGCTAATGCTATCCTAGCTCAGTGCTAGAGAGAGAACTTTTACCTGCTACTACCACCTCCTCGCTGATTCTCCTCCACGGAGGAAATCTACAAAGGTTTGAACTTTGAAAGTGTTTAAACAAGAGAGAAATGTTAATTATTGTCTGAGAAAAGTAAATAAAGTGTGTGGTGGGGGGTTTTACAGCCTTAAAACATGTATAAAAATTGTAAAAATAAAGCTGACTACTTCGCGGATTTCGCCTATTGCAGGTTATTTTTAGAACGTAACCCGTGCGATAAATGAGGGACTACTGTAATAATAATTGCGAAATATGACGGTCTGATCGCGCACATCAGGCATAATGTTTGTTTCTGTCTCCATCTGATCATCAAACAGGCTGTGAATATGAAATAACTAAATGTGACTTTAGTGTAAAACGCTTTGGTTCTAGAGCCTCTATAAATGAATCCCTTTTCCCAATACGTCAATCGCCAACCCCGCCTCCTCCCGCCTTCGCTCGGTACGATCCTGCCAAAGCGCAAACTACCTGTCAAAGCTCTCTGCGGTGGGATCTCCTGCAGCTGCTCAGACGTTCTCTGAGTAACAGACACTTACGTCTGAACACTTTGACAGGTAGTGAACAACATGTAGCTGACTCAGATTAGACGGATAAATTAAAAAAAAAAACTGTAACTCACTAAAAATGTGTAAATGATATGAGGTGTATTGTCTGCGCCAATATGATATTCATTTATGCAATATACCTCTTCACTTAAAGTTGAGTATAGACCTTCAACAGATGGCTTTAAATATATGAGGTTTACAATCCCAGCCAGTTATCTCTGTAGCTCGGCTGTTGGAATGTTGATTGACTTGTGAACCTTGAAAGTTGCCTGTTCCCAAACTTATCTTTCCTCCGTTGACAGCAGTATATCAAAAGCAGTCTAATTTCGGCCTTCGTTTGCTGATACAGGAGAGTTCTTCCACCGAGATAGACATTTGTGGCTTCCTGTCTTTATCTTAAGGCTAAAGCCTTAGACTACACTTGTTGGTTTCAAATTTCTTGTCAGCCTATATATGTGATCACCAAGCTGTTTTACCTCAGAACATGATTTGACCTCCCTTGTTCTCCCAGGGATTCTGTCTCTGCCCTGGTTTTTGATTCTGCTTGTTTTAATAAACTCTGTATTATTTTGCAAGTACGTTTCAATGAAGATTCTTTTTCCACACCACTTTTTCCATCATCCACATCATCACGTGGGGAGACACGACAGATACATGTCAACAGCAGCTCAGAGGTTCATGTGTGAATGTATTGTATTATTTTGATAGTGTGTCTAATAAATCATTAGAATCTAAAGCATCAACTATGTAAAAACGTATATACGCTATCCTCAGGACTTGACGTGAAAGACCGCACATTTCCACGCTTACTCCAGTTTCTGAACATCAGGATTTTTCCCGTGGACTTTGAAGTACGCACGTTTTTGGGCGTACGTATTGTTTGTACATGAGGTCCCTGATGTTGAGTTATTGCCCTGTGAACTGACACGACATTTGGAAGGTGCCAATAAACTTACTTACAATTAGCTATAGAAATCATTGAGTGGTAATGACACAAGCTAGAAGAGGATAGATTGAAGAATGGAGAAAGGCTGTATGTACAGTACTTGACACAACATGTTGATAAGTTAAACGTATCACAAAAAGCAAACGGTTTTCGGCTGAGAAGTGAGAGTCGTGTGATTCCGGGTTCAGAAAAGTCTTAGACCTCCACTTCAAAGCCACTTTGCTGTTAATGGCTTAGTCGGAGGTACTGTATGTCTTACACTTGGCTGTCGGGGAACACCAGATTTAGCCATTTAACGATGTAATCTAACCTCTGACGGATCATTTTGTACAGATTAGGGGCAAACTTGAGCAGTGGTAGAGATCAAACCTTGACTGTGAAGCAAACAAAGATATTGCAATAAAACAAAGACTCACGACTCTTTCAGCCTTTTTGAGCAATTATGCTCTAGGACAGTGTTTCTCAAAGGAAGGTATGTGTACCCCCGAGATGGCACTACAGGGGGTTAACAAATAAAGTGTGAGTCTTGGTCCCACCCCAGGTGTGAAATGAAGGGAAATGATGAAAACTATAGAAATAACTCTATTTGGGAGCCACTAAACCAGTGTTTTTCAACCTTGGGTCCCATCTGGTGTCGCCTGGAGTTTAAATGTTTTGACTATTTTTTTCATTTTTATTTTGTTAAAACAACACACAATCTTAAACAAATGTATTTCTATACTTTTACTTTGTTAATCTAATTCAACTAAAATGCAGGGGAAAAAAATAAATATCTGAGCTCAAAAAATGTCTTTGGTGGCGCCAGAAATTCTTGATATCAAAATGGGGTCACGATCCAAAAAATTTGGGAACCACTTAACAAAATAGTGTTTCTTTCCACTTATTTACTAAATGACATTATTTAAAATGTGTGTCATCACCTGTTAATTACATCATTATGCTCTATAGCTGTTTTTCCAATAGTTTTCTAAACAAAATGTTGCAGTCGGACAGAGGGGCCCTTGAATTCAGAAATGAAGAAAAAAAGGGTGCTTGAGCCAATAAAGTTTGAGAACCACTGCTCTAGGACACATGGGGATCATCTTGGGGAATGTACAGTTAACTGTTCTTAGTTCATACTTCATGCATTTTAAATAAATTAAATATTTTAAACACTTAGCCAGTATTCTTTGATGTTTCCAGATGTTACTGTAAATCAACCTTCGGAAGCCCTTTTTGAGAGAGCCATTGTTATTTTGGACAAATGAAAGCTGGAATATTCGGTTAAAGTTTTTCTTTACGTAATTTTCAGGGGATTGATTATTTTTTTTAATGCAAAAGGAAATTAGCTGCATAGCTTTGCATGCCGGTGAATATTCTAAAAAGTTTAGTATTCACCAATGATAACACAGTTCACTCATTGGGTCAGCAAAACACGCACACACACACCTATAGAAATTGCTATTTGACCAATTAGACCCATCTTATATAGTCTTGCTGTTATCCTCTAGAGAAAAGGTTTTTTCTGTCTTCCAATATTTTACGCATTTCCCCTCAAAGAATTCCCTCATTTGTGTAAAATACTATTTTCCCCACCTTTTACCACATCCCGTCCCCCTCACAGGTTTTCCCTCCATACTTCACTTTTGATTAATTAGTCCTAGTTGCTGAGTATCCTTGCCAGCGCAGCCTTGCATCTCCATTCAATTCTGCTTTCAACAGCAGTTATGGAAAACAAATAGATCCACAGTGGAACAAAAGCTTAAAAGGGATGAGCAGCATATGTCAGAAAGATGGAGGAATAACAGAACCGGAGAAAAGAGACTCAGCCCTAATTAGAAGCTTAACAGTTGTGTGCTTTGGATTCAGCCTTTCAAGCATGAATATTGATTATTTTTAATTACTGAGTTTGAAAGAAATAATAATCAATGCTTTGACCTTGAACTGTAAAGATGCTGTGTAATGAAGTTTAGAATATAAAGATGATTTTTCAGATGCAAATTATTTATGTAATTGAAACAGAGGGCCAGAGGTTCATTCATAATTATTGTAGTTTGTTGCTACATAACTTAATAGTGATATTTTAACTATTGAGCAGGTGCATGATGTGATTAATTACATTTGTGATATTGACTTTTTTTTTTTTTTTTAATCATACATAGTTCGCTATATATATATATATATATATATAAAATATGATTAGCATTTTCAGTTACCGAAGTGAGAGCAATTCATACTTTTTATCCGCTTTCTTAATCCACTAAATCTGATTAAGTAGGCTTTAAATTGCCCAGAACAAGGATGTTTGCCTTAATTTGAGGTGTCCCTAAAGGACCAGTATCACTAATATGCACTGCACCTTATCATGTCCCCTCATTGAAACTATAAATATTTGTAAATTATAATGCATTTTAAAGAAGATTATTTTAACTGTCTAACCGAGATTATTTCAATAAAAGATCAAATACTGCCATCATATCCACTTGTACAATACTCGACTTGTTTCAAACGCCAACTTAGACTCCAATCGTCCTAATACCAACCATTTATAAATGTCTGTATTTTTTAGAGCTTTTCACTTAGGGAACAAATTGCCTAGAGACCAGAAAGTCATGTCAACTTTAATATCTTTAAAATCATATTATTATTTTTTGTTTTTAACCAATCTTATTTTATATACAGTTTATCATGTATTTTCACATTTATTTGTTGGTGTAATGAAAATGTGTCTTGTACCTTTTTATGTAATGTTTCTGTGTATTTTTTTTTATCTCTGTAATATTTTCTGTTCTTACATGTTCTAAAATCTTTATTATTATACATATAATTTTTTTGGACCCACCACAGTGGAAGCTAATAAGGATCCAATGAATAAATAAACATAAACGTTCAATCCCTGACTATCGTTCTTTCTACAAAATTTGAATGCGTTTGTTTAGAATGCATTAATATGGTATGAGATATGGGAACAGTGTGCTGCATTTGATAACATAAATTGTATTGAATGGATGTTTTTTTTTTCTTCCAAAGTCTATATTTCATTTCTCTTGTCATCTTTCTCGCAGTATTCTCCACTTCCCTCTATCCTTGAAGCTAATTAATGACCTTGAGTAGGTCATGAAGGTTTAGAGAGATGGACAACCCAGCGGGCTGATGCAGGAGCTTTTGTGGCAATTTATGTTCATCCTTGTTTTACTGCTTGCCTGCTGTTCTCTACATGATCCTCAAAAAGTTTTGCTTTTGAAACAAACTTTCAAAGTTTGGAAACATGATTATATATTAAAGCAGGGGTTCTCAACTGGTCTCGCCCTGGGACCCACATTTTGCCACGGTCATTAAATCACGACCCACTTTTTTTTTTTTAGAGTTCAACCAACCAAATTTAGTTTTTCTAAAAATAGCTGTTGAAAACACACATGTATAATCTTCAGTGTTTCAAAAGTCTTACATTTTAACACTGAAGTATGAATTTATGATTGTAATTAGTCTAATTTCAAAATAAATGGTAACATTCCTTTTTCCCAATGGCTTTTCTTAATGGTTTTTGTTTTTTGTATTTTTGTTGTTGTTTTATAGATTTCTGGCTATTTTTTTGTGTCATTTTGTGTATTTTTGTGTGTTTACTTTGGGGGGCCGCCAGTTGCACGTCTACACTAGACAGTGGAAAAAAGTGACCCTAACCCTATGTAATTGATTTTTGCCCCCTAATTGTGTTGACTGTGAAGAGGGTCTTAAATTGAAATTCAAATGGCAATAAAAAGTCTTAAAAAGTCTTGAATTTGATTTGATTGAAGCTGTAGGAACCCTGTCCAACATGAGACATTTAGTATTTATTTATTTTTGCATTTTAAAATTCAGTTTTTTTTTAGAAATATTGATCAGTTTTTTTTTTTTTTTTTTTTTTTAGAAAATATTAGTTTTTAACTCATGTGAGGAAACAAAATAAATAATAATACAAAAAACATAATTAAACAAAAATGTATATCAAAAATGAAGTAAGATACAAATAAAGGTAGATATAGGATAAAAAACGTCCTTTTCCTCACTGTGATGGTGTTTCAACCCGATTCTGTCCATTTTTGCATTCAATGGTAGATTCCGTTTTCATTGGTTGATTCTGTGAGTTGTTGTGTAGTTGCTGCTAGCGCACTCTACTGAGGGGTAACTGAGACTCGCTGCAGCGCATACAAGCTTGTCCTGTAACCATCTCTGATTGGCCAGCAGCCCAGGAAGGCACTACTTGGTGATTCTGATTGGTGAACATACAGTATATATCACTCAAATGATGGAGACAGAAGAAAAAAGCCTCCGCATCTGAGGTTAGGTTAACGCAGTAGTGAAAACCTCAATATCAATGCGATTAAGGTTAATCGTTCAGCATTACTAAGGGGTACATACTGTACACTGCGCTATGGTGTTAACATACCATGCTCCCTTTTGTAGAATCAGCATAGCAATTTATCATCAAGATATAAAGTATTGCATTAAGTGAAAGGCTAACTTAATTTAGCAGTAGCCATTTAGGCTAAATTAATCTATCCTGTCACTCTACCATCCACTTTGTAATTTCAGTATCCACAAGAAACCAATTTAATGCATTTAAAAAATATAGAAGAATGAAGCTAAGGCCGAGGTAGTAAAAGAGACATTATTTTTAAATTGTTTTGAGAAACCTGACTATCTATATGACTGTCTATATCAAAAGGTTACAAACACATGCAATCCATGTATCACCTCAGGGCAGTTTCATATACTACTCATGTATCCACAAAGGAGCTCTGACCTTGTGTGTGCAGGTATATTACATCTGCAGGCAACAGATATCGCTCTATAAGCGCGCTCACTTATAAGCTTTAATGTTGACACATACGTTTGCCTTTCACTGAACGGTTGAAGTGAATGATCTCAGCTCCCTGGATCCGTTGGGCGCCATCCACCTGACGAATACCCATACGTTTATAATTGTGTAATTATAGTGGTTCTAATTTGGATACAAAGGGCACATGTACGAGCTATCCCCTCCTACACAGCGGTGACACCATAACAAATGTTAGGAGACGTGGCTCTGTGAAACTGTACACCATTAGGAAGCCACAAAGCTGAGTTAAAGTCATTAAGCTGTTATCTCTGCCCTGCAATACGGTGCATGATAAAGAAAATGTTGTCTTCAGCATAAAATAGAGACAGACCTTTTCTGACTTTTCCAAGAAAAGCTTCATAATTATTGGTTTAAACGGCATTCTAAGCGTTGGGATTGAGAAAGAGATTCGAGCTGAATCCAATCCATTAAGTGTCTACATCAAAATTTGATCTAAAAATATGATCCTAAAAATGTAAAAGATCCTTTTTAACTCATGTTTTTCGGCTGGGGTTGCTAGGAGACAGTGTGATGAAGCTGTCCGGTGAATATTTAACTTGTACCATGACATATAGGTGGCAGCAGCGCACCTTTGGATGAGAGATCACTCGTGATGGGCAGAGCTCACACTGAGACGAAAGGAGTCTACGAGACAGAAAATGGTGCTACGAGAGTTGATGCTGAAGTTCCCAGCAGCTCACAGCAGCGCACACTCAACCTAAGCACGTGTAGAACTAAGTGGACTATTGAGAGTGTCATGATGGTGAGATAAAACTATCAAAAAACAGGGCAAGCGGTGACACCCGGCATGTCCGGGAGATGGAGGAAGTTGCGTGGAGAATGACGGGGGAGAGACTTGGAGGAATGCCAAAATACAGTAAGAAAACCATTCAACTCTGACCTAAATAGCATAATAACAATAATTTTGCCATCAAAAGCTCAGTTTCAGTGTTGTTTTTGTAGTTTTATAGAAGGAAAGCAATGTTGAGGTGTCACTAAAGCAAAAAAAAATTGCTTCATATTCACAAACTGGTGATTTGTGTGAAACTTGCCTCTATTCAATTGCTGATTACGGAAGAACGAAACAAGCTAGAAACAAAATTATTTTTTTCTGATGAAAGTAGAGAGTCTTATCTTTCAGATGTCAGATAGTCATAGGACAAAATATTCTGTGGGTCTTAAAAAATCTGTCAAAAGTCTCTAAAACGGCTGGCACTGAGGGAGGTAGAAATTTTGAAAATGGCTGGCACTGAATGAGTTAATAACTGTTGTTACCTAAAGTCCTGGAATTTTGTGATTACGTCTCCCAAACACACATCCAGCTAGCTGCACCGCTATCGTGGAGATGAAATTGGTTATTTACGGAACAAAAACCACACAACTGGACTGATTAGACAAGCAAACCTTCCTCAGACAAAAATGGAAATGGGATCCCAGGCTAAAACTAATAACACATGGTCTGTGAAAATACACCACTGAAATTGATTCAGTAATAATATGTTTGGACTGAATCCATTTAATATATTTGCGATGAAGGTGGCAAAAAAAAAAAAAAAAAAAATGCAGCTGACTGCAGGCTGTGACAGCTCTGAGCACAATAGAAGTTGCAATAACAGCTGTTGCTACGTAAACAGGGACAAAAGTCCGAAAAGAATCAAAAATCTAAGGTTGGAGTTGCTTAATAAGTTACTAAGTCATCAAAGCTGAAAGTAATTGATTACAAGAACTCAAATTACTTGAATTGAGTTGCTTTTCTGAGTACCTTTTTGAGTATATTTCTAAATCAGTAATTTTACATGTACTTAAGTACATTTTAAAAGAAATAATTTGTTACATTTCTTCACCCAACCATTACTGAGTAAATCATTAAAAAAAAAAAAAAAAAAAAATTTAATTATCAACGGACATTGTGGTACTACAAAAAATTGAAATGACCAGACAACAATCTGTTGCATCATATCATAGCCGACCGACCAGATTAAACGTAATGCATGGCGGCAAAACAGTGTTGAATGCAGTTTATTTTCTCAGTTTTAGAGTTTATAAATGTTGCTATATTTAGAGCCTGAGATTTTTTTTGTTTTAAATTGAATTCATTGGAGTTATTTTATTTAAAAATGAATTATACATTTTGACAAATCGTTCATTTTATACGGATGCCATTGTGGAAATTAAACTGAGTTCCAATTGTTCAAGATTTTGTCTCTTTTTTAAGTTTATACATGAGATGTTTACTGTATGCAAGGGAACCATGGCAAGATTTATTACCAACAATAAACAAAACTAGCAGCTTTTACTTTGAGTACTATTTAATTGAGCTACTTTTTACTTGTACTTGAGTATTTCATATATAACTTATTTGTACTTGTACTTAAAGGCAGACTGTAACTTTTGGCCACTAGGGGCACTAGACCTGTAACTTTCACGTCAAGCGCCCCTAGTGGCCACAAGCGCTGCAGCCTTGTCACAAAAATCAACAAACAGTCAGTCGGGCCAGTGTTCCTTGTTTTGATTGTGTATGCAGACAGTAGTTGACCTGTAACTTCGGGATAAGGATTGGCTCTAAGGGCTGGGTCGGTCGGGCTGGGTTTCGAAGGGGGCTAGGCTAGCGCCGTGATCGGATTAGCAGCTTCCACCCTCCTCTCCCCTCCGCCGGAGGCCTGATGCTCGACTCTCTTTGCCGTCGGCTGGGGTTGGGGTCGGGGTGGACGGGGGACAGGCGACCCACCATGCGCGGGGCAGTGTCCGGCACTGGGCGGAAGACAGGTCGGCGCAGGGGGTCGGGTCTCGGCTTGCCTCGGCCATGACCAGGAGTCGAACAGCTGGAAAAATACTAGGAAAAGCCTTAGCCCAATGAGTATTACCGAGCCTTTGGTCACGTGACTGCCGTAAAGTGATACGTTCTCCAGGTCACATGACCTGGCCAAAGAGGGTCCGTCTCTCCAAACTTACATGGGCACTCGGAGCATTATACTGTCAAGTGCTGTATATTGGCCTGAGGAATCATTTAAAATAACTCTTATGGGTCAACTCTTTAGGTCAAAAAGTCAGCCGTGTGCCTTTAAGTGCAATTTCAAGCAAGTAACAGTACTTTTGTTTGAGTAGGATATATCAGTACTCCTTTACCCCTCTGTACGTCATCTCCGGCCTCATTGTTTGTATTTCAAGGAATAATTGTTCAGCAAATTAGTGTATAAGGTGTTTTTTCTCTGATTGAGTCTTTTGTTTGTTGGTAACATATAAAACATAATTGATGTTGTAAGCGTGACTAGGACAGATACACTTCAATGATTCACATTCACGACCGTGCTGTTTCACAGACGAGACTGACCACGTCTCATCAAACCCACACACATACACCGTCATAAGCAAACTCACACAGATCAACACCGTCTGCATCGTCCAGACCAGCAGATGTCATTCACGTGTAATTACTCTCCCTTGGTGTTGCCTTGTTGCAGATAAACAGTTAACCTTGAGTATCATCTGATCAATAGCTTGTGTTATTGGTCCCAACCCACGTCTTTCACTGTCTTTCACCCGTTAACAAACCAGTATTAGAACCTTACAGCCAGGCATCAAAGTGAATTCAATGTAAGGTCGCTGACTATTTTGAAGGTTTAACTTGTATCAGTCAAAATTAAACAAAAGCTTAATGGACCTGCACTAGCTAAAGGTATAGCCTTTAAAACATGTGTGAAACTCATGGCCCGGTGGCCAAATCGGGCCCTTTGGACCATCCAAAGTAAAAATGATAGAGAAAAACATTATTATGTAAATCTGTGGCCAACTTGAGATCAAGCTGCTCCGTATTTGGCCCCTGAACTAAAAAGGGTTTGACACCCCTGCTTTAAAGGTGCAGTCTGCAACTCTTATAAAAGTGACTTTTTGTCATATTTGCTAAAGCTGTCAATATGTAAGGACAGCCTTACATGAAACTAATAGTTTGTGTGAAAAAAAAACACTCATTGAGTCCCCCCTGCTGCTCCTGCAGCCTTTGGCAGATTGCCAGAATGCACCGCGACCTAGCAAAAATAACCAATCAGAGCCAGGATTGTGTTTGATGGACTGTCTGACAGCTCCTGCTCATGGGCCCCACCCATTTCCCGGGCTGGAGCACGGTTTTTTTTTGTTTTTTTTTTTACAGTATATGGTCTGGTGGAGTAGAAGATGGAATTGGTGACTTTTCTGCTTGAAAGGTAATTACTCCTGCTTGATTTACATTATGTTTGATTTGTCATTTTTACAATAGAACTCTGTGGTGCATGTGTTGTTCGTGTGTGCGCAGCAGCCTCCATGTGAGCTGCTGTAAGTGACACTGTGTTGTTGCTGCTGCTGCTGAGGTGTGTGCACATTGAGAGAGAGAAGCGCTGCAGTAATATGCTTTTAACAGTGCATGTTATATTACTGTGACGTTGCTGTCAGGCTAACGTTGGCTTGTTAGCTCCTCTGAGGGAGGGACTTTGGAAATGTTTGGAGGCAGGGCAAGAGAGCAGCGGGGAGGGAAGGGGAGAGAGGGATCTGACAGTTGCGGACTGCACCTTTAAAATGATCATCTGCCTAAACTAAAACCTAGATTAATCTACAGGTGGTTTGGATCCAATTGAAAAGAAGTGAAGCCATGCTGCTTGTGATGGGAGACTAGAGATTGTAAAGGAAATTCCAAGATGAACTAACTTACGGAATGCAGTGTAGAACTCGTGGAGGCTGAGGTGGCCGTCGTTGTTGTAGTCGTCGTAGCGGAGCAGGTCCTGCATGGTGCACTCTAGCAGAATGTCTTCCAGGTGTTCCTTCATAGAGATCTGACACACAATATATAAGCTGACACAGAGGGAATTAAAGTTCATGTGGTGACATCTTTATTATAGCCTTCTCTCTGTGTTACTTTTTTTTCTCACTCTAAGCTTCCGTCAGTCAGTAAGCCTTACGCTCTTCACTCTGAGTAAAAAATGCTAATTTGACATTTGAAAAATGAACAAAGCAGACCAATGGACCAATTGAACCTTTTAATCCTTCTACAAAACAGGATTCAAGACAATCGGAGAACAATAAAGGAGGATTTATTAGTAAGAAATGTTGTATCACAAATTTAACAACTGTTTTACATTTTAATCAAAGTAGATTTTAACTCTTGCATATCAATTGATGAAGATTGAGTTGTTTTTTCGGCTACAGCAACCAAATGACATCTTTTAAGGTTATTTTTTATTCTTTTGGAAAGCTGCATGTCAATCCCAGAATTCCTCACAGTCCAGATTCCTTTGAACACATCTTCATTCCCTCCCCCCTGCATATACTGCACTTCACTTAGCTCTGAGCGTTCCCTCGGGAACACCACTCACTCACTGTTGTGTTTGTCATCTATGGCTTTTTATTTCTACCGTCTACAGCAACACAACAGTCTCAGGGGAGCATCTATGAATAGATCATGTTAAGCAGTTTTAAGGTGATAAAAAAACTCAGCAGCTATTGTTCAATAAATTGCCTTGTTTTAACCAAGTAACACAATTTGGCAATCGCTTAACACTAGAAAAAATAACATTGAAATGGAAAAAAAACAGACTTTAAGCTTTTAAAGAACCTATTTAATTCATTTGCAGCTGCAGATTGCACCTTTTGACTAATTGCAAGAAGTAAAATGTCATTGATGCACGCAGTAAGACTGAACAAGACAACTGCATCTTATTTGGTCTCGACTGATGGAGAAAAATAAATACAAAATCATAAACACACAGCAAAACAAACCTTATATACTCAAGTTTGTTCCATTCAATATTGTCTACAGAAAATTAAATGAATTTTTTCTTTTATCCATTAGTGATGTCTTCAAGATATGGGACTTTTTTTCTACAGGTACATCCTGATCAAGTGGCACTATCTTAGGAATAAAAAAAGTTGTTGGCAGAATAGAAACTTATTATTAATGAATTTGCCCCATCAATTGACAAGCTACAATTGCGATTTAATTACTTAAATCAAAGTATTGAACATGCAGATTGAACAAAGAGTGATTTCAACCCTCCACTAAGGTAAAACCGTCAGAGCTAAAGCGGGATACACATTCTAACAATAATCAGGCTGTTTTTATCAAGATTTTCCTCCTTCCCAACCAAGGATGGCAAACGCTGGATTTTTTTATGTTTTATAAGATTACCCTGTGCTCCCAGGTGTGTGAAGAGTAAATTTGTTTCAATAATCAGCTCTGAAACGTATGTACAGTTTAAACTTGTTAATATTAAGACAAAAATTCCTTGTGTGTGGGGAAAGCTGAAGACTGTGATTTGTGTTATGGAACAGAATGTAGCCATTCAAGAAGTGATCGGATGTAGAAATACGTATCGTTGCATTCTAGGCATTAGCGGTAGCAAGTCGAAATATCTCAAACATGGCTGAGTTATTTGAGTTTTGCTCGACTTTACACCAACTTAAGGTGGTGTTCCAAGTCACTTTTTCAAGTAGGAGGTTGATAAATCTAGTGTAACAAGTTGCTTGGAAAACTGCATTAGATCACGTTGTTAGATTTTGTTTTATCACGTGAGATTTCTGGCTTGGAGGGAGATCGGTGATTGAATGGAGCGTGATGTGTGTGATGTGCTGTGTTAAGATTATTGGTGCCTCCACACTCACTAGGGGTGTTGAAAAAAACTGATTCGGCGATATATCGCAATATTACATTGCGCGATTCTTGATTCAAAATGCATCCATATCGATTTTTTAAATTTATTTTTTAACCTTTATTCATCCAGGAAAGTCTTTTCCACTGCAGGAGACATTGTAACTGCACAAAGAAGTGCACTGAAACCTGGGCATGTTGACCAGCTTGTGTTGTTTAAAAAAAATCTAAAGACAAAATCCTAACTTTCTGAATTTATTTGTTGTTCTAGGCATATACCTCAGTTAAGTTGCACTAAGGTCATGTTGCACTAAAGACACAGGCAGATTGCATGTTATTTTTTATTTTAAGTTGTTGGCACATGGCATGTTAAAGCCATGTTTTGAGTGTGAAATATGCCAATAAAATATATTTCATACATAATGTTTTCATGAAGGTGTACACATTTACAGATTAGTTGTTTGTCATGTATAAAAAAAAAATGCAATAATCGCCTTATACTTTAATATCGGGATATATTGTATCGTATCATATCGTGACCTATGTATTGGGATACAAATCGCATCACCAGATGCCAGGCAATACACACCCCTAACACACACACACACACACACACACACACACACACACACACACACACACACACACACACACACACACACACACACACACACACACACACACACACACACACACACACACACACACACAGTATGATCAAAACTATTTTATATCTTACATATAAAAATCTCTTTAAATTCAGAAAATCCTTACGTGTGTATTTCACTTTAGTCAAAGCCCACCAACACATTTAGTTTGCTTCGGCACTTCTCACTGTTGTCGACTTTCAGTAAAAAATAATTCTAGGGTTTTCGAGGAAATGTTACCAGGTTATGTTTGCTAACAAGTGATGAGGGAATTCATGGCAGTACATTCTCTAAGCTTTCTGTGGAGCTGCACACGTGACACGGCGTATGATAGGATGTGACAAATGTTCACCGTGTCGCCTGCAGCTACATAGTGACTATTGCAGATTGATCTGTCCTTGAGGATTTGATCAAATGTTTCAAACCTTGAGTACAGGACTTAGCCTTCCTGTCAAGCACATCTGTGATAATAGATACCAAAGTGGAGGCAGTCTGTATAGATGAGTATTATTTTTTTTATGCTTGATATCATCCCCTCTGTGAGCTTGAATTTATGAACACAGGTTAGGAATTCCTTATCTCAACCTTTTCCAGCAACGTGTTATTAATAATAAATATTTGGAGGATCTTTAATATAGCTCAGTGAGAACAGACCAAAGTTACAGTCTTTTTAATTTAAAAAGAGGACAAACCTGACTGGAATTTATTTCCACAATAAGATAGCGAAACGTCTTTGAGCCAATGTATGTCATATACTGTATATGGGTATATATAGGTATTATATTACCTATCTACTTAACCTTTTGTAATTTAGTGCTACCCTTGCCCACTCTGTATGGAATGAAAAAGATACTAGTTCATATAAAACATATTCTGACTGTAAAATAAAATAGAATAAAATAGTTTGCTCTTCATTTTGCTGTCTTCACTCAATCATGGTTATCTAAGTCCGGGCATTATGGCACTGGAATTATAATATTGGCTGGAAGGGTTCTAATTAACACCCGTTGCTAATGCCCAGTTCCTGACTCCAGATGATACACAAAATAATTTGATTCCCTCACCATCAAAATACCAACTGAGATTCCTTCTGCTGTTTTCTCGTTTCCCAGTAGACCCCGGTTAAACGCTAACATCAGAAAGCATTGTTAACTGTTCCAATTCCACTCACTCAGTGAAGTAAATGTTGACCAAACATTAAGTGTGTCAAAGAAGAAAAAAAAAAAAACTAGTTTTACCACCAAACTGATAACTGAACTGGTATTTGTACAGGTTGCTTGACAACACAAGCAAAGGTTTTGCATGGGCATTCATTCCTAATTTAAGTATCATTATATTTTTACCAGTATATTGGTTTTAGTGATTCTTCTCATCCTCCATTGACAGGCTCTTACCTTCTCCAGCTCATTGGCGATCAATAGGCCATCCTGGTTTACATCCAGGTATTTAAACATGGTGTCCACCAGACCTCTCCTCGCCTCCATGTCCTTCTGCTGGTCCTGTTCTCCATTGCCCAACACCTTTGGCTGCATGTCTAGCAGCATACTCTTTAGTTTGTTGTACTCCGACATAGTGCAAGCATTGCCTAAAAGAAAAAAGAAAAAAAACACAAATACGGTGTCATTGGGGCGTGAGGGAAAAATAATGGCTCTCATTTTTCAACGTTGCGTGAAAACGGGTGCAAATTTGAGGGCACTCTTAGTCGTACGACAGGACCAACGTGTGATTCATGTAACATTTGTACTTGACCAATCCCAGCGTATAAATGATCGAGGGTTGATAAATGCGGTGGCTGAATTCGATGTTACGCTTGTTACGCTCCCCTGTTTTTGGAATGCCCAAAGCAAAACAAAGATGTGCTTTTTGACAACGTGAAAAATGGAATTAGAGAAGCGCATTTAGCGCATTATATCTGGAAGAGCTACTGAACAGCCGGTGAAGTCTGTCCCCCTGTGTGCACTGGAAGCAACTTCACAACAGAGACACACACGAATATGACATTTATATCAGCCACAGTTCGCACGCTTTGGGCAATAAATATCACATTAGAATAAATTAATGATCGAAAGGCTTTTAAAAAGCCATAAAAAATGACAAAATGTTGTCCCTTGTCTGTATTTATTATGCCTTCAGCCAATTTCACCTATAATTCATCTCAGTTCCAATTACTGCAGTGCATTTGTAAAAGTTTATGGAACTATTTCCATTTAAAAGCATGAATGAGGTCCTATTTTCTCCATATTTTATTTTCAGTCTCAGTCATATTTGGCAGTGCTGAACCACAAATCCATACTCAGGTTTGCGTACATGAGCTTTGACCTGACATATGATCTGATGGTAGCGTACGCTCACATCAGAATTGATAAATACCAAAGCTGAACGCATGTCTTGCACTCATATCTGAACGTCCAAACGGTTGATAAATGAGGGCCAATGCGTGTGTGTTTTTTATCCCTAAGTTTTAGGTTGAAATGACAAAATTCTTCTTTTTTTTTCCACTGTTGACTTTGTTTATCTCACAGACTTTTGGAGCATCAGTCCTTTTAATTACAAGTAATCCTTCAATCCACGTGACAACAAAAGGTAAACATCGTCATTTGGATCCACTGATAGTGCTGCTTGGCTGGGGGATTAAAGTGATGATTCAAACTGGCCTGGGTTTCTAAAAAGAGCTGATGTGATAGGGGTGTGCGACAGATGTGGGAGACCGCAAATTAATCAGGGGCAGCAAGAGCTTTTTCTCCACACTTGAAAATCAATAATTATGCAAAACACGTCAGCCACATGCTGTGAGGGCTTCATAGTAATGAAAAGCAAACCGGGGGATAAGCTCCAGGGGGAAAAAAAAATGTGGAAAGACAAGTCTTTATTTAACTTTATTTATGTTTCTAGATGAAGGATGAATATTATCTTCTTGTCATTTACAAAAGCATACAGTACATATGGACCTTGTGTGCATTTAGGTGAAATGAAGATACAATTTCTAGGGCTGTAGTGAACCTTGACATGGTACCTCAATGAACACAGACCATATAAACCTGTGTTGACACTAAATTTGCATTGACAAGTGCAAAAAACTCCCAAACCTGTTGATAAAGGATGGAATTAGCTGCTTCGTCAGGTTGCTTGAAACCTTCAGATGAGTGGAACATTTTTTTGAAGTTGTTGAGTATTCATATTTATAGTATGGGATTCATTTCCTTTTGTGGATCGTCTTGAAAGGTGATGAGACACAACCTACTCCGACATGTGGGTGTGAAAAATTGGATTTGCAAAACTGATCTCCTTTACGGCCGCCTTAAAAGACAAATTGAAGTAAATAAATCAGTCATTCATTTCATATGGTTTGAAACCATACAGAATGCATATTTAGAACAGGTATAAAAAAATGTGCTTTATTTTTGTCATCGTAGAAGCAGCCTAACAAAAGCTGATTTTAATAGGTTTTTGCGTTCTCAATGACGACGTCTAAAGACTTCCTCAGGACGATTACAGTCAAAGAGTGCTAGAGGTTTTCAAGACAACAAAAAGGTGCATATAGAGTTCATATCTTAACTCTATTACACAACTAATACATTGAGATATAGATCTATTCATCTAACTTAAACAGTTGACTTTCCATGAACATGCATACCTAAAGACTCATTCAGGAAGAACAGGCAAACTAATAAAAAATAAAAAAGCTTTCCTTTCGCTGTCAGTTGGCTTTGCTCGACCAACCAACCATCAAGTTAACGTTACTAAAAATTATTTTGACTCGTGATACAATGAAAAGTGTTTGGTGCATTGTCCAATGCTTCAGTAGATAATTTTCAACTTTTTTAAATCAAATATGGGAAGAGTTTGCAAGCAAATATAACCGTAATAGTCTGGTACCCAAGTCCAGTCCTAGAGAACCCCCATTCTGTATGTTACCCTACAGTGGTCCACCACACCTGATTATATTACCCGGCTTTCTATAAAGCTGCATGAGGACACAATCATTCAATGATTGGATTCAGGCGTGTTGGAGCAGGGAGGCATGGAAAACATGAAGGAGAAGTGCTCTAGAGGACTAGACTCGAGCACCCCTTCAATAAAGTAGAAAATCAAAGGGAATAAACCACAGAAAGCCCCAACAGGCAGTCTTTAAAATAAACAAATAAAACTAATAAATAAAATAATTAATGATAATTAAATAACAAGCTACAATTTTTGTTAATTAAAATTAAGTGTGTGAGCTCTTGAGAAATAACCTCTGTGTAAAAATAGATATGGAACTTATTGGATTCTCTTTGTGGTAGAAATATATTAAATTCATATCAAAACACAAAATATGTAGCAAGTTCAGTTGATTAAAATGTGAATGCACTTTACTAAAGTATACCTAATCTAAATTAAGGAATATAGATCAACTTGTATTTTGATTCAGACTAAAACAAAAAATATTTAAAAGCAGTTACTGTCAAAATAACCTCACAGTCAAAGCCTTTGTCTTATATATCACTTTGTATGTGAAGGGTCAGTGTTGTTAAAAAGTTAATATCCAAAGGAGCGCCATGGCAAGAAGTCGACAACATTAACGGCAACAATTAATTTCAAACCATTCATAATTTTGATGAATGGCACGCAGGAGTGAGTGATAAGCAATTACTGGGCTGGAACTCAAGTTTCGGAGCTTCTACTAATTTGTAGTACTCATTCCCTGTAATCAAATTCATCTATCATGGTGTTTTGTTTAGTGGAGGAGCACATTTTAGACTAGAGCGAGGTAAAAAAAAAAGGAAATAATCAATCCAATAAATCACATTTATCTCCTGCTTAATTCTGGGAGGAGTCACCAATTTATGGCGTGTACTGACAGTCTTGAATGAATGCACACAGCGAAAAACACTCTCTCTTCCACCTTATTTTTAGCGGATTCTCAGCTAGAGGCAAACACACACACACTCACGACACAAAGACAATGTGCACTCTACTCTTCAAGCAAGCAGTCAACTCAAGGTCTTGTCTAAATCCTTGTTCAATGTTATTGCTGTGAAAGGAATGAAGCGTGAGATGGATCAGACATGAGGGATCATCACCTGACTGTCATCTGTGTCCCTTTGCTGGAAGGACGGAAATAAATTAACACCCACTCTCTGATTTACATCTTGTCATATATGGTGAGAACAATCCTGTCTTTGCTCAGCTTTACTTGGCCTCTACGAGTGCAATGAATAAAATGGAAAAAAGTAAAAATCATAGTTAATTGTTACCTTAAAGCTGATATCTGGAGTTTCTGAGAAACGTCTCGATGTCCCGCCCTAAACAGCTCCACTTCCTCCCACTGCCTCTCCCAATCTACCAGAAGCCACACCTCCATTTTTCTGCCCGCGCATCGCGGAACATAATAATGTTGCATTGATATAGGTCTATGGGTCAGGTAAGAGCCAAAATCATAATTACCTGTTTGCTGTTGTGACATGCGGCCTTGATTCCGTACACAGTTCCGCATTCACTTTGATTGACAGTCTCAAAAACATGAAGTTAAAGCCTATTGGCTGGTCGCACTCAGCGATCGTTTCCGTTGGTATAAGGATCTATAGCAGTGGTTCCCAACCAGGGGTACTTGAACACTTTGTAGGGGGTACTTGGAAACATTGATGAATCTATTTCCAACGTGCTGAGTTATTTTTAAGCCTATTTCAGACACTGTACATGCTCATCCAACAGCTTTTCCACCCGTTGACAATAAACTGCATTAATGAAAAAAACAATATTGTGGCCATAGTATTCTAAATTGTTATGCACATTATTAAAAATGTAGATAAATATATTCTCTACTATACAATCATTGTAATGCACAAAACTAATATTTAGTGTGCATTAAACGTACAGGTTGACATTTTCAAGCTATTAACGCCATGTAAATATAACAAGAAAGGTTACTAAATTGGAGTGACGAAGGGGTTCTCCTAACCTGAAGAGAGGCCTCGGGGGGTACATGAGACAAAAAAGGTGTGTTTTTTCGCATTTCAAAAGAATCATGCATAAACATAGATTTCTCAGAAACTCCGGATATCAGCTTTAACGTTATTGATTTTGCTGGTTTTACTGACCTAAAGAATTCTAAAGTGTTTTAAAGACCTTTTAACTTTCTCAAGGAGGCTTTCTTTTAAAATCCCTGTAGAGAAGTGGTGATCTTCTAGCTTTGTGATAGACTCAATTGGGTTTTCTTTGACCATCTTTTGATTCAGTCTTGCTGAGTACAGCATCTGCAGTAAATAAATAAAATAAATAACCTAATAAATAATAAATACAGGCAGTAGCAACAGAGAAATATCTGTCTGTATCACAGAGCATCCAAGCCTCATTCTAACAATGGCTTCATTGTTCTACAGGGACCAGGATTAAATGTTAGCTGCTTAGGCGAGTGATCCAGAGCTACTCACGCCATGGATGTCTATTATCCTGGAGAGTAAGCAAGTCACCAGCGCACTGAGATTCCTTTCAGCTCACACTGTGAAAATGTCAGGCACAGAAAAAAAATGGAGAGGCAGATTAGGTTTTCTGTCTCGCTAAAGGGAACATATGAAATCATGGATATTAAAAGAGGTTGCAAGAAAGGCACATTTTAATTAATAATTTGTATTTGTGTGTGTAGCATATTTGCTTTTAAAGTGTAAGTACAACCTAAAACCACTTTTTTCTGCCGAATACATATAGGATTATGTATGAAGTAATGTAGTTTATTGATCATAGTCCCACTCTTCACATTTTAGTTTAAGTATTTAAATGTACCCTTTTTAGTTGTACAATGTCAGAGTGAATGCCCTCTATAGGTTGAACGGTGGCTATCGCAATTGAATTTTGCTATTGGCTGAGATTAGATCAGTAGCTGTGTTTTCATTACCCTTGGAAATGCGCAAAATCTAAATAGCGCAATAAAAACTGGTAATGGAAACACCTGAATAAAAAAAAAACACTCAAATATCGCTAAAAAGTTTTTTACGCTTTCATGAGGAGGTATTTCAGATGTTTCGATAATGAAATACACATCACCAAACGTGACGTACCTGGTCACATGACCACTTCTGTCCAAGAAAACATGGCACATGTTCATGTAAACGGAAGAGGAGACCTGGACATTGCTTAGTATTGTACTTGAAAATTATCACGGCCACATTAGACGTGAAACAACAAAGGAATGCGGGGTGTTGTACGGAGGTTTGAAACGTCAATCTTCCTGCAGCAAAGTCTCGCAGGATGAGATTTCACGGGAGTTACGAGGCTCCTGCTCAAAACTTTAGGTTATTTACATAACCTCGGTTCTATGAGTAATATGAGTGAGATGTCTCACTATAGGATGCACTCCTATCTGCAGCCCTCAGAAGCATTTCCTCATTCTGCCAATCCTGATTGGCTGGTGAAACGTGTCAGTCCGCCAAGGACACTCTCACCACCTATAAAAGCAGGAGGCGGACAGACAATTCCCATTCAAAAATAAGCACCTCTTCTCATCTCTTTTCACTCGTTCAAGCAAGAAGGGTTGTCTGGTGAGGGAGGGGCTGGGAGCACGACCCATCTCTCGCCTTTTCCGAGGGAGAGAGTGTGTAAATGCCTTGGTCCGCTCATCATGAGAGGCTCCATCTGCAATGCAGTGGCACCCTCTTTTGGCGGCAGACCATCCACTACGAGAGGACCTATTCATGGTACAGTGGCACCCTCTCCCGGTGGCAGCTCGCCCACCACGAGAGGCCCCATTTGCGGTGCGGTGGCGCCCTTGCTCGCCCTACAATGTGACACACTTTGTTATTTCTAATAAAACATGTTTGTGTATGTGCGTGCTTTAGGTCATGTGGGGGGAATCGCCAAACCGTGACTTGGCAGGTCGGAGTCTGGGGCGTGGAGGGAGTGCACGTATGAAAGCCGAACAGGTGGAGCTGGGGGACGGGAACATTCAGCTGCTTCACCGGAGGAGAGGAGAGTGGTTAGGCTGTTCCCCTCTTCTCTTTTAGCCTGGGTGGGCTTAAGTGGGCTGTGCTGGCGAAGCTGCAGCTGAGGCCAAAGGTTATCCGGGCCAGCCGGAGCATGGAGCTGGTATGGAGCATGGAGCTGGTATGGAGCATGGAGCTGGTATGGAGCATGGAGCTGGGCTGTTCACTGGAGTGTGAGTGACCGCGAGGAGGACCAGCGTGCACAGGAGCGCCGGAAGAAAGATCCGTCTGTAGACAGTTCAGCTGGTAGTAGACGCGAGATATGCTTGAGAGTGAGAAAGGACACTCCCACCTCCTTTTATAGGCGGTGGGAGTGTCCCTGGCAGACTGAGACAAATCACCAGCCAATCAGGATTGGCAGATTGAGAAAATGCTTCTGAGGGCTGCAGATAGGAGTGCATCCCATAGTGAGACATCTTAAGAAATATTATGAAATAGAACAGCCTTCAATGGAAACACGTTCAAAGCACAGTTACTGTATACTTTGTTGACATTTAGGAATATTGCTTTTATTTTGCAAAAATCTGTAATGGAAACCCAGCTAGTGATGTCAGTGATGTCGCTAACCGTCACTATTAGTTCCGCCCCTCCTATGAAAGATGGGAGGAGGGACTGGTTTCCTCATCTCAAAGCCCTCAGTGAGCAGTGATTGAAAGCTCCATGTGGAAATGCACAGCAGTGTGGGGGCGAAGCTGCTGTGACTGGGCGTGTTTTAACTACTCTAGGAGCAACGCCCACAATCAAGACTTTGAATTTTCCACAAGTTGAAGATCAGCAAAAACCTTTGGGTGTACTTACACTTTAAGCTCCTTTATAAATGATTAGAAGGTGGATTGTGGATAACTTTCTGTTGCAAGAATGACAATAAAATAAAAAGTGTGGGAGGTAATATCACAACTTTAGAGCCAGTTTATGAATTTTAGCATCAGTGGTGTTGCTGTAGCATTTCCTCAAGGACCCTGTGATCGACTGCAAACTTGTTATGGCTGCCTAACTATTATAGGCTTCAGTGGCCCCTGAACAGGCAAAGTAGACAGAAAATATGGATGAATGGATGGATGAGTAGGCCTAAGAATGTGAGAGCTTTGTTTTTAGCTATCAGGGTTATATTCCAATATTGCCAACCTTGCCCTTAAATTTGTTACTTCATGTACACCGAAAAATGAAGTTAAACATAATTAAATTAAATAAAAATCTAAAACTACATTTTCATCCAAACATGCCACCCCTACCCTTAAGAGTACCGCACTTTTCTAAATAAGTGATCATGAATTACCTTTCTTGATTTCATCCACTGTATTTTTCTTAATTCTTGCTATTCCTAAATCTTTACATTCTCATCGTGACCATTCAGTCACACATTCAGTGCACTGAGCAGAGTACGAATGAATGTGGGAGAGCTGAAATATTTCCTCCTACTTATTGAATCAGTCCTTGGCTTTGGCTGAAAGACAAAAAGAGAGAGAGAGGGAATCCAATACGTCAAACCTTCAGATTGTGAAACCTTCCAACAATTCCCCTAGTGGATGTAAAACTGCTCAGTGTTAAATTTATGTCTGCCTGACCTCCTCTGGCTGTTATGATAGGGTTATTTACTGCCATGTCATCTGTGTGTTGCTAATATGCATCAGTGCTGGACCTCCCTTAAAGATAATTATAGGTTTGATGGACAATCGTTGCTGCAGAAGGCACCAGGGTCTACTCGAGCTTAGCCAATATTCGAAGGGTGACACAAGTTAAAGGAGAGACTCAAATTGCATAATTACTCATGACAGTCATTTAAATCGGCTTACTATAAGCGCCATATTCTGCTCCTCAATGACAGTTGTGACTGACAAAACCATAATTGATAATTAATACAGGATAGGATTTTGTATGCTTAAGATATGCCGGACATTATTCAGAAAAGTGGAAATATATTATGTCATCAACAAAAGACGATAGAGACAAAATGACAATATCTGTGTGTTCATGGGATTATGATAATGGTGATCCTATTCCCTTCAATGTTGCCAGTTTTTGGTCTCAATTTGTTGTTTAATGTTGTTTAATTTTTTTATAGAATAGAAATGTCTTGTTTGAAAGGTCAAATGCATTTCAATCTTTTCCCCAAAGTATTCTGCTTTCCTTCTAAGAACAATATAAAACGTCCAAAATTCCCTTTGTACGGATGATAGACTATGTGAGTAGAGATGGTAAGAGTTGTGGATTACACAAGTTTCCTGCTTTCTGAATTATTTTGTACCCCTGGACTCTTTCTTTGTTATATTTTATTGTGTGAGCAACATTCCTTCATCTAGTCTGCAGTAGTCTGTCAAATTAAAGTTAAAAGTGACTCCTATATTTCTCACCTGACACATATCTCACACTAATATAAAATGTTGCGTTGGAGATCTCCTACGTACAGGTAGGCTGTTTTTCAAGTTGCCCCACCGTACATTCAGGAAAGTAGATCAGTGAAGGCTCAGGCAGTCTTATCAGAGTCGGTGCAGCTTGGCACAGACTAAATGAGAAACCTTTTGCAACACCAAAGTTATTGGCAAAGAGGTGAAGGAGTAGTAGTAAAGGAGCATTCACTCTGGGCCTATCTGTCTGCGGGCCAATCGTTTACTACAAACTTCTTCAGGGCGCTCCATATCTCTTACCGTTGGGATTCAACTTCTTAATAGAAAGTGGGAGCAATAATGGAATCAAACTGCATAAAAGTGCATATTGCTCACACAAATTAGATTCAAGACCATTTGTAACTTAACACTCTTGCGTGGGTTTTTTTCAGATGTTCCGGTCTTCTACCACGATGATAAATGAAAATAATTTATTTCTGGCTAAGAAAATGCATGATTATATCAAGTGCACCAGATTAGAATGCCAGAAGACACAAGAAATATTCTACATCAAGTTCTGGTAATCAGACGATACGATGACGATGCTTCATTCCCAGCTATTAAAGGGCCCATGTTACACTACATCAACTTTTCTGTGCTTTAAACATCATAAAGTGCTATTTGGGCTTCATACACATGCCCAAAGTGTTTTTTTCATTGATTCCCTCAATCGTTCGTTAGAGGGTGATTTGCTCCTGTCTTACTGCAGGGTGAGCCCAAACACATCGCTCCAATTTGATGACACGTTCCCACTTTGATGACAAATTGACTGAGCTGGAGAAGCCGCGCCTCCAGGAAGCTTTCTGCTGTGATTGACATATAAATAGACACGCCCACAAAGGTGAGCATTTCAGCGTCCTTCACACAGTGCTTTGTATGTATTTTCTGTTGTCTATACCGGTGAATGCCCCGCCCCCACGCTCTGTCTCATGTTTATAAAGCAGCATGAGCTCGGCTACAGAGTGGGTGGGAGGAGGGCGGGTCGTTCTCTGGCCTACGTCACCGTTGCCGGGAGGAGGAAGTCAGTGTTTCTGTCTATAGACAAGCCCACTCATGAATATGCATTAAGTAGGCCGCAAATCAGCCTGTTTGTGTAGAGTTGCCCTCAGAAACTGACTTTTCAGAGGCTAAAACTCTAGAAAACAGGCAAGTTTGGGAAAAGAAACCTCAAATACTATGTTTTTGGAGTTCTTGAACAAATGGAGATGGGTGAAAAACAGCATGACATGGACCTTTAAAGAGGCAACACGGCCCTTTCTGCACCTTTTTTTTTTTTTTAACAATGCAGTTACTAGTAACTGTATCTGCTTGAAAATAAATATTATTACCTGGCTGGACCTCTAAGTCTAGTTAGTTTTCTGTGGTTAAAGATAGAACTGCATGTCATTTGCAATAATTACATACGACATATTTAGATCTACCCTAAAAAAAAACCCATCTGTATACATATTTCATATACATTTCTTATAAATGTGATCATAATCTTTAATACAGGGGGATTATTGTATTTGATTCGTTGGCATTAATTTTGACCTATATTCAATCATTTTTAAGTTGGGTAAGCCCCTGGGTGGGCCTCAGAAGATTTTAAGTGGGTCCACAGCTGTTTTAGTAGTGTAGGAATGGCTGATGTAGGGGGAGATTATCCCTGACACACACAAAAAAAACCACATTGATTCAAATATGTTTGGTGTTCCTGTCAAACTAAATGACTCACTACAGCTTTGAACAACATTAGAACACTAGCAGTTGAAATAATTCATTGAAATACTTAATAACTAAATTGATCATTGTTGACAAATGAGATCCATAGTAATGCACTGCTTTGTGCTTTGTTGGTGTCAAACTGCTAATGTGTGCGTCTAATTAACATAAACAGATCACATGCTCTGATACCGAAAGCACTTCAAATAAACACACAAAACCAACAAACATTTAAGTGGTGTTACTTATTCAGGCTTTAACTTTAACTTTAGTTATTTCCCATAAAAAAGTGTCTTTTTTATGACAGAAGCAACATTTTCAGGTCGTTTAAGGTTGAAAAATAATAATAAATTAAATACAGTTGCACTTTTACCTGAAGCCCCGGAGAAGCGGAATAAGCCAAATAAAAATAATTACCATGCCATGACACCCACCAGAAGATCAAGACTGTGTACAAGCTCACCGGCTCAAGCTATTTTCGCACCTTTCCTCCTCTCTTTTTCACACCTACAGAGTAAGTTCCTTTCACAGCCCATGCCTACAAGCGACTTTCTGATGATCCCTCGAGAACACAAATTTTAAATTGCTTGAATGAGGTCACTGGACAAAATGACTGCCCGCGGCTGTATGTGGCTGTGCTGAACTCATTTATAAACAGAAAGTCATGGATAAACTGTTTAACATTTTCTCCCTCAAACACCACAGTGTCTGCGTCAGGAGAGTTTTAGAGATATAGACTGTTTTAAAAAGTTAAATGAGCTTCTTGCAGTTTCAGTAAAACTTTAGGGGCAGATTAATTTATGTCATTCAAACCACTTTAAAGGGAAAGTGTAACAAAAGACAGGCTACTATATATTTCATTGTCCTTTAAAAAATAAAGCTTTTAGTGCAATGTATGCAAAACTGCGTACCATATCTAGAAAACTTTACTACTACAAACAGAAACAAATGTTTAACCTGTAATCATTCTATTAGACAATAGACATTAGACAGAGTTATTATAAGGACAGACATAATACATTTGAGGTAGTCTGTAGTGGTAATAATGAACATTTTGAAACTGCCGTTCCAAAACAAATAATTAGATATTGCATGAAGACAACTGGGCAAAAACTACATAAACATGTTTACAAATCAGTATTTTTTTACACCATATTAATCTTTAGATTGATATTGCAGATCTTGTGACATGCAGAAAGTAACCAAAACCAGCTAGAGAAAGACAGAAAAAGGATCTAATTTGAATTATTTCAGCTTTGTAAAAAAAAGGATTTGCTTTGATCTGGGTTCAGTACACCTGTGTCTTCAGATGAATTCGCTTTTCATTTTATCATTGGGTCAAAAGATTTCTTCTGTAGCAGAGCTGAAATGAAATTTTGCGTGGGAGTGAAGAGTGATTCTTTACTTTTTCCACACGAATCCTGAAGCTTCACCTTTTACCTGCTGCGAGACGTGTGCTGACAACCTGTCTGTGTTAGAGTTTAAACCTAAAGTTCACCACAGTTAGATTTTAGGATTTTTCTCTCAAATTATAGAAGTATAGCATCGTACCACTAATAAACTTAAAGTAGGGAATAAAAAACAATGAAATAATGTCAATGCAACAAAACCATTTATTGTATTAGCAGTGCTCATTACCCTCACTGTAATTGTCCTTTGTTTTTTATATTCATTCTTTTGGTCTTTGGGAATATAATGCAAGTTCTGCAGGCAAGAGCAGTCTTTTCAGAATGTTTTGTAGAGTGAAATCAAAAATGACAAAATTCGTGACCTCCAAAGTTTACTGATAAGGCTGTGCATCCGTTATGCATTTATCGTACATACGCTTGTTAGTGTCACTCCCCTTCAGTGCGGATATTGTGGATTTAGAGGTCCTATATCATTCTATATTAAGACAATCCAAAATCAACTACAGCCACATATGGGTAATATTTTACATTTTGCAAAATAAAATACTAATTTATAAAGAAACATGACTTATTTTCTTTCAACCCGGAATTTGAGATGCACGGTCTTTCGGAGAGCCGCCTCTCCCCATGTGAGTGCCTCGCATTTCATTATGTAGCCCAAGAGCACCGGCAGCATGGGCCACAGGCACTTCCACCAAACTTTGTAAACAGTTCCAGAGATTCTTTTTGCACTTACTTTAAATTTATTTCAAATATAAAGACAAAGAGGTGAGTATGGCTAAAACATTTTGCTAGAGGTTTATACTTACTGCTGTGGCCTCTCCATCAGTGGCTTTTTTTGCGGGAATCGCTCCGGTTTGACGACATAATTTACTGGACAATCCACTTTGGAACTGGCCAATGTTCACCAAGCGGTCTTCTGTAAAGTGACGGTCACAGACTAATGGATGCTGGATGGTGTTTTGCGTGCTCCCAGAGATAAATTCCAACCACTTTTGCCGAGTAGACTCTTTTTTAGGAAGTTTGAACAAATTCTGAGGACTTTCGCAGTCAAACACACATTTTCAGTTACCAGGACTGATGTAACAATTCACTCAACTCCCGATACGATTCAAATCACGATACTGGGTTCACGGTACGATTCTACGATATTTTACAAAATGGGACTGTAGACAAATGATAACTGAAAAATATTCCTTTATTTTTTTCAGGAAAAAATAGAAAATACTGTACTATTTTGCTTTTATTTTACATTGTCAAAAGAATCCCTTGATAAACTATTCAAAACAATTATTAATTTAAATTCTGGTTCTATAGTAAACAATGCAAAACTGCATATTAGTTGTTTTTTTTAAAAGCGTAGTTAAAAGTGTATTTTGTGCCTTAACAATTGATCTTTAAAAAAAACAGTCTTTGCACTGTATTTACATCAGATATTTGTTTGTACCAGCAGAGGGCGCTGGTAACCCAGTGGTCGGTTGGCATGCAGCTATTCTAGCAGTGAAGAAGAGATGCTATGCACTAGCAGACAGAGCTAATAGAAAAACCTGACTTTTACAGATATTCAAGTAATATTACAGATATTTATCATCATTTAATCATTTATGAACATGTTTAGGAGGCGGCCAGAAAGAGAGTAGTCGGAGATTCCGCCCACCGCCTACGCTTCTGGACAAGAGAAAGATAAATAGATAGGGCCCCCTGCTGTTAAAAAAAAGTACTGCGATTCAGTTTTCAGAGTATCAATTTGAACCATGATACCTATGAATTGATTTTTAACTGCCTTACATTTAATCATTACATCCCTAGTATACCAGACATTATCTTTTGGTACAAAAACAAATACCGTTTATTTTCCTCGTTCAGACTGGATAAGAAGGACAATGACCATCCAAACAGATGTTCTTCGGCAGCTCGCATGCCTCTAGCGCCAGAGAAAATGGGTGTGTATGTTCACTGTAGAGGGGCGGCACCAGCAGCAAGCACTTCTTGGAGGGGACAGTTCAGAATTCTAGTGGCGTCAATAGAATTTGAAACGCTCGTTTTTCAGAGAAGAGGCAGAGAAGCAGCTTGGAGAGCAGCAGTGACGTGCCGTCAGGGTAGGCAAGGTAGGCAATGCCTACCCAGGGGTGAATTGATATTTTGATTTGTTTTAATTATGATATAATTATAAATTATGTATTTTTCCATTTCCAATAGCCTACAGTACCTATAAGTTTGAAAGTGTCAATGGCATTTTGTGTGTTTCATAGCCCAAATTACTAAACAGCACTATTTCCTGGAACAGCTGCACAGTCTCACTCCGCAGTAAGGCAGAGGGAGGCCACGCCTCCTCCCAAAGGCACGTTGCTCCTCTGCCTCCGTTCCCATTGAGTGTTTTTACGTGTTTGCTCATGCACAGTCAGGTCCCCAAGATGACAACCATTTACGCGCTATGCTAAATGCTATACGTAAGTTCACAGTACATTAGTGAATTGATGCCATGTGATGCTACGTTCTCTAGCTAGTGGGCGGGATAACACTACAGGCAGGATGACAGCGCCAGCAGAGATAGAGAAACTTTTTTTTAGGAAAAAAACCACAGCTTTTAAAAGATGGGAGACCAACACCTGAGTTACCAGACCTTCAGCCAAAGGGTAAGGTCAGGAAAATGTTTCATACTTTTCACAGTGAATGGAACAAAAGGAAGGATTGGCTTTGTAGATGCTCCTCACTAAAGCTGTTCCGAGTTGTTGTCATTTTCTCCGTGTTTCTGTGTTTCCAACACAAACAACGGATGCGCTGCCGTGTTATGAGATTTATCTTGTTGGGAGAGTATGGAGACTATATTAAATAATTGTTTGTTTCTTTAATGGTGTTTTACAATGTTGATTTTGTTAGATGGCTAAATGCTTGTTCATGTGGATCTTGTTGGGTTTTTTCTTTATTATTATGAATTTTATATTTTCAAAAGCACATTGAGATGACTTTGTTGGAAATTGATTCATACAAATAAAATTGATTTGAATTGAATTAACACTTCCCAGCAGAAACAAATGAAATTGTCATTGGTGGTCTCGATTTGTAACGTGCCTATCGAACTCTAGTGGTCACAACACGTCACTGGAGAGCAGGATTATTGAGGATTTCTCAGAGATGCAGGAAGGAAGCCCAATAATATTTTGGGGGTGTATTTGATAAGGAATTGACATTGGAACAAGGTTAAAAGCTCAAAAAAATTTGATTTGCATGATATAGGACCTTTAACTTGTAGTGATGGCACTTAAGTAAAATCAAAGTTTTAAGAAGAGCATAGAACATAGTGTTACAGTCCACAGTTTTTAAATGTTTTCCATGAATATACATGGAGCTGATGTTCTGTCACATTTAGTAAGAATGAGTCATTAATGTCACTGTGTATTTGCCATTGCTAATTGTAAAAGGACCTAAATCCCACTCTTTTCTTTCTATTACCCTTCTGATTTAAGCCATGACGTGTTTCAACTTTGTCTTTTAAAAAATGAAAAAGAAATTAAATAAATCACACAGAACAAAAAGTTAGTATGATTGCATTTGGTGGCCTCCAGCTACGTGGCTAGCCGTGGACTCACCTCAACTCATTAGTGAGTGAAAAGCCAAGTCTGTGGCTGTGCCAGCAGGTAAAGGTAGCAGAACAGACCATTACCCAGAAAACAGAGCTAATGAAGTCATAAATTAACAAAACACAGACACAACAGGTACATTTCATAGCACCCTTTCTGTTTTCTTTTTCTTTATGTCGTCATACTGACACTGTGTGATAATAACAGGCACATTTTTCTATGACAAAGAAACTAAGAAAAAGAAACAAAGGCTTTTTAAAAAAATAGCTGATACTTTTTGTCCAATTGAACCATTTCATCCCTCTACCCTCACCCCTATTAAGTCCTTTCCCTAACAGACTTTTTTCATAAACTCACACAGCATAAAACTCTATCTGGGATGAAGGGCTTTTTTGACAGAACCGTTTTCATACTGTGGGAAGTTGGTCCTTCAATCAGCAACTTGTCAACTGGAATGACATTTTTCAAAGCCCGAGATCCACAGTTATTTAAATACCCATTGGCTTTCTGGCCTCTCTGGATCCCAGGCCAAGCCTTTATCCTTTCCCTCATGCTCAAGACTGTCACTCACTGTAGGCGAACAGAATGAGCTTCTTCTGAGCAGCACAACCATGTGCTGATTATATTTGGTCATCCCATGAGATGTAGTTCTGCCCAATGCTAGAATGTTTTACTTTCCTCTTTTATTGAATAAGAGAAAATAACATCACCAATAGAAAATAAGTTTTCAGTTGTCTCTTTTATTTTTTATTTTTGATGATACAAACACTCTAAAAACAAATTAAAACATAAATTCAGCTCTGTGTTCTAGGGAGAAGCTAAAGCCGGAGCAAATCTATGACCAGCCTGACATCTCATTAGGAAGTCCTGACACTTACACTAGCTCATACCACAGCAGGAAAACTCTGCAGATGTTTTTTTAAAGCAGAATTGCTATTGCTACTATGAGGTAATGTAAGTTAAAGCAAAATCTCATGAGATTTTTCATCCTCGGGATTATTGAATTCAGTAGGGAACAATTAATAGAAAATGAAGCAAAGAAATCCATGCAATTACGAACCCAAACTGTGGATCAGGGCCTAAAGACTTTTGGGATTAAAATGTATGTATCTAATTTACTCTCCCAAAGCTATATTGATATAAATATTATTTAACTTTCTAAAATTATCATTTTTGTTTGTTTGCTGCTTCATTTTTGCATAATTTTTCATGAAGCAATTATTCATTGTTACAGTTCCTCCTACAGTTCAAAAAGACTCCAATCAACCTAATTTATTGAAAATATATTTTCACACATTCAAGGCTAGTATTTGACGTTGCTTTTCTGAAATGTCAGCATAAGTTTCTGATCATAAAAAAGCTCTCATTTTGTTGGATTAATGTGCTTGATTCCTCGTGCTTGTAATATTTTACGTCTTGACTATACTTCAAAGCAGGATATTTGCAAGGAAAAATTATTAATTTTTAAAAATAGGTTTAAAAGAGCAGTTCTTTTTATGAGGCATGAGTTGTAAAGAAGTATATATTTAAAATTAGGTCTTTTTACTACAAAACCACTAAAAATCCCACTGACAAAGTTATAAGCAAATTGGCAATTTCTGCTGAACTAAACCGTGTTTTTAATGATGAGATGAGAAGTCAAAGAGTAATGTGTTGTCTATAATTTTTTCATATTGCTGAGCAGATGCTCTCGATGCAGATGCTCTAATCAGAAAATCCGAAAGTGTGAATCAGAGAAAGAAACTTAGTAAGATTATCTGTATCCTAATTGGAATCATTTGAATGATTAATCACAGGTGTTTAATTCTCTCTCTTTCTCACACACACACATACACACACACACACACACACACGCATGCACATACAGATGCAGAGGAGGAGAAGGCAGGAGTATAGATGGTGAGGTGTATTGACTGCTTCATATGATATTCATTTAATGCAATATGCATTTCTTACCTAAATTTGAGTGTTGACCTTTTGCATGCCTGAACACGTTTTCACAATTAAACCCAGCCAGCACAGAAGCACAATTGCTAGAATATTATATTGACTCAAAAACCAAGGAGGTTCCTTGGTCCCAGACTAGTCTTTTCTGCAGTCACAGCTGCATGTCATAAAAGTGTCTGATTCCGGCTCTTATTTAGACACCATATGTTGGTTTGGAAACATGAATTCTATTTATTTGTCTTGCAGAAAGTAAACATAGAACAGATTATCAACCACTCTGATTAAACACTACTTTAAAAAGTGAGGGAAGATAATTAAGAGATGAGAAACACCTGAGTAGAAGCACGAAAAGGCAACAAAGAAGAGCCTAAACCCACAAGACGCAAAACTGATAATTAAAACAGAACAACAACCAAACAAAACTGGATCAACAGAGGCAAATTCAAATTCAGCGAAAGAAGAACCCCACTGAGGCTTGAACTTAATACTTAATGAAGCTAAAAACTACCCACACCTTCACAAGTCAACCTTGTGTGTTGGAGAATACTTAAACAATGTACATATTGAGAAATGTAATATATCTGGCAAAACCATGCACTTTTGTGACATATATTGACAAAAACTGGAAAAACTTAACAAGAGTAGCAGATTTGGAGACGTTCAAACTCGTCCAGCCATCATAAGTGTGCCATTGGCCGGTTACATGATAATTCTTAATTTGGAATTAGTTATTCCGAATTAAATCATTCGGAATTAAAATATTCTGCTTCGTGTTTACATGGAAATAGTAATACGCAAACTGAGGTTTACATGGAAAACCGGTTTATACGGCTTTAGTAAATTCCGCTTTTAATTAGCGTTAGGAATTAAGTGTTTACATGGTCAGGTTAAAGATGAATTAACTTCTGTTCTGCTTTAAAGAGGAATTAAAGCTCCCATGTAAAAGTGACCATTGTCAAACTCACTCTTATACTTGCTCATTTGTTTGGTTCCAGCATGTGTAGAATAGTAAAAGAGAGGACTAAACACTAGTCACCTGTTAGCTGAGCTTATAGCAAGACTGTTTTTATTGCTGCAACAAAAGAGGATATTGAGTAATTTCAGAATGAATCCAAATCAAACAAACATATCTTCAAAATGCTATCAGAGATCAAAATGTTTACCTGCTCATATTAGTCGGGATGTGTGAGAAATGTGGGACAAAACAAATCAGCTTTTGTTTGTATGTTTTTGATAAAGTGCCACTTAAGCAGGCAGACAGAAGTGGCACCAATCAGACCCAAAGTAACAAATTATCCTTTAATCACATCCTTCCTCTATTTAGCTTAATTTACCTCTCACTTTTTATTCTCCCTACTTAAGTACGTATGATTTATTTTACCTTTGAAATCAGACACCTTGACTTTCTCACTCTTTTCTAGCCTGCTATCATACATACTGCTTTTTTTTTTTTTACTATATTCTATCCCTCACATTTGATGCCAACTAGAAACAAAACCAACCTCAGTGGCAGTCAATCTGGTACACATCCATCCATGAATAAAGACACCAAGTATACAAGCAGGCAGTCTGATGCTGAAGCTCGTCTACAGCCAAACGCACAGCGCTAGCTAACCCATAAGGACATTTCACAGATGTCTGGGCACCTGGTATTCCATTTTAAAGCTGCCAATTTCCATTCCCCAGATCCAATTTACAACCCAGGTCAACACTTCCCATCTCACATTATTGGGACAATGACATCAGTCTTGGGTTAATTGTTTGCTCATTCCACAAAAAAGTCCACATGGCTTAAAGACAACATGGGAAATACACATTATAATTTAGCTTGGATTTATGACTCTATAACAAACCCTTTACAAGATTAATACGGTATTTGGATAATTACAAATAATTTTAGTAAAGTGTTTTCTATTAAAGACATTGAGCACAAAAATATGCTGGATAACATTTTATATACTAAGTTTTGCTTAGGTAAAAAAATCCTTTAAGGTAAAACCAGCTCTAAGAACATTATGACTTTGCACAAAAAAACTCATAATCGAATCTAATTTTAAAATCAATGGTCAATTCATTCAGGAATAAAATTATATTTAAAATGAAGGGAAACAGGACAAATGTAGAAGTAGATAACTGAATGCTATGGGGCCAATCCTTAATGAAAATGTAACACACAGAAGTCTAAATAAACTGTATTACTGTACTTATTGAAAAGACATCTTCCAACATAAACCCTTAAAGCTGATATCTGTAGTTTCTGGGAAATCTATGTTTATGTATGATTCTTTTGAAATGCAAAAAAATACCTAACTAGTCCTGTATAATATATATATATGAATGAGCACCGGTCTATTGCCGGTGGTCATTCATATACAATAATGTATATAAGTCCGTCCTTGGTCCTATAGACCCCTATACAAATGGAAACGATCGCTTTCTGTTCTGTTTTGAAGACTGTCAATAAAAGTAAATGCAGAACTGTGCACGGAAACAAGGCTGCGCGTCACAACAGCAAACAGGTAAATATGATTTTGACTCTTACCTGACCCATAGCCCTAAATCAATGCGACCCGATGCGGCCTTGATATGTTCCGCTATGCACGTGTACAAAAGTAGAGGTGTGGCTTTAGTAGATTGCAGAGGCAAGGGGAGGAAGTGGAGCTGTTTAGGGTGGGACATTGAGACATTTCTCAGAAACTCCAGGTAGCAGCTTTAAGTGCCTTCATTTGAATACTACTACTTCTATTTGCCTCAGAGCAAAAGGTCCTGAGTTCAAGTCACAAAGATAGACCATTACAACCCCTCTGTGTTTACTTTGCATGCTTGCATGGGTTTTCTACGTACTTTGATTTCCCCACACCATCTAAAAGCATGTCTGTTAGGTTAAATGGAGTCTCTAGGTCACCAATAGGAGTGTGTGAACTTGTTTGTATCTGTGCCCTGTGTTGGACTAACACTCATTAAGAGTTGGAGATACGCTGCAGCAGAACCCCACGAATGTGAAATAACAAGTTGAGAATCCCAGACAGACATTCAATAAAAACCTAACATGAAGCTAACATACAGTTTATCAGGTCACTGGTACATTTAGACTAGAGTAGAGTAGCTGTATTTATCCCGCAGTGGGGAAATTTACTGTCAATACAGCTTAGATGAAGTGCAAGAAAAAAGACAACAGACGATAACACACTGAATACCCAAAAAACACCCAAAAAATAGTGCAATGAAGGAGTTAAAATAAACAATACAATTAGAGAGGCTATATATAAATATAAAAGCTTTTTGCCAAATTATGTTTTATTAATTTTATTAGCTGTTGGCTTATTATTGCTTTTATTTGTTGAATTATTATACATTTTTTTCTGACCTTGTCTCTGTAGCACTTTGAGATGATGAAATGTCAAGCTTTTCCACACATTAAAGTTATTATTATTATTATGATTATTATGAATATAGATATATGCATATTTATAGGCAGGGCAAGGAGAGATGCCTCAGACTGTTTTATTGTACAGTCTGACAGAGGTGTTCATGAACAAAGCAGCTTTGTGAACGTTGAGCTTAAATACAACACATTGCTGTGTTAGAAATCGCTTGATCAAGTGATGTTAGTCAAACAGAGAACAATAGTGTAGTAACAGTAGGTATGAGAAAAATTAAGCTATTTATTATTAACCAATTGCTTACATACATTTTAACCTTCAACATAATATCTACAGTATTCTATAATTGAATAAATATAATATAATATACAGTATATATCAGAGATTTTAGATGCAGTCCGGTAAAATCCGACATTTGTTTTCTGGTTGATATCGGACCGATATCCGATATCAATATCGGATCGGGACACCTCTAATAGTCATACTCGGAATTAGGTCTAGGAAAAGAAAAGAGAGAATGTTATTGTTCACTTGGAATTAAAACTTTTTTGTTTCATTCGTACACAGCTTTGCTACCTTCCTTATATTTATTTAAAGTTGGCTAGACTTTCATGGAAACCATTTATAGACTCGTTACCATGGCACTATTGGCAGTCGAAAGAAGGGTCAATAAGACCAAAAATAACAAAGCTTGGGATATTACCAGTTAAAAGGTTGTTACATTATCACTTGTTGGCACGACAGCAGACCATTATTACTGATGGCAGGGCTGAGCTGCCAGTGGTGACACAATGGAAGTTAATGGGTGGCAGCACAATACCAATAAGCATTTAGAGTGATATTGGTTACGCTTTTCAAATGTACGCCTACCTCCTGCACATGTCACATGTCCTTTTAAAAAAAATGTTGGCACTAAGAACTTACCAATTTACACAGACACACATACAGTAACATCTACAAGCCTCCATTGGGTGAAACCACATGGTTCAGTGCGTTACACCAGGACAAATCCATCTGCTGACAAGCGTCGCTAGAAATGTCTTTGTTTAGAGGGCGACCAGATCTACCACATGATCTGTGACTTCCCTCAAAAAGGTGGTTTTATTGCGCTTCAAACACACCTGGACCACACCGAGGCAAAGGCGCAGAACATCAAAAGCACGTCTCAGTGTTTTCATCATGTGGAGAGCCAGCTGCTATCCTAGAACACAACCACTGTTCTTTGTTCATTGAGCGCACAGACTCGAGATGGGGGAGAGATTGCGAGTAAATTAAGACAGCAGTAGCACTTCAAAAAAAAAGCGCCTGTCTGCACGAGTCGTGTTTGATGTGATACCAAGGGAGATGACAATTAAGTGTCTTCTCTGGGAAAAAAAAAAAAAAACACAAGTTTCATGCTTAAGATTTGATCTTCCCACAGCTCGAGAAATCATACCTCACAAATACAAAAAGCTAGTTGCCTTCTTCATGAAATGGAAACACAAAGAAAAAAATCATTTTACTCAGTTTTCTGTGAAACAAAATTACCTTTAAAATGTTCATTCTGTAATAATTAAACTATATATATATTTTTTAATTTATTTTGTACTTTTGCTTTGACAACAGTTTTTTGTGTGTTTTGTGGGTGTATTTGATCTTTGCAATTATACAGTTATTCATTAACCTGTCAATGAAAACAATGAAAGAGTACTAAACTCATTCTTGAATCTCTATTTATTAATTGACATATAATCCCACAGAACCAACATTTACAGCTAAGGTCCCTGAATATGGATTTAAAAAAAAGAGAAAAGAATCCCCTTGACTGAGAAATTTGCCGTAATACATTGCAGAGACTTGACATTTTTTCCCATACTAGTTTCTTTTTTGTTATTCAAGTCACCAAAAATACCTCAAAAAGTAAAAAAAAAATAAATAGTGATATAAAAAAAATATATATAATATGTATTCTGTTTTCCTAAAATGTGTTTTTTTTGTTTTTGTGACTGGAAATGTCATGTCACAGACAACTGACATTAGGGACAATGTGAAACAACGTGTAATTGCTCATCTTTTCTCATGAGGACAAGCAGCACATATAAATGCAGCAGTCCTCCGTAATGGATGCACGCACAAAGCAAAGACCATCTACTCCATTGCTTTCCAAATATGACCTCAGCACTCTATCAGCTTTCCAATGGGTGTATCATGATGAACAGTGTTTGCCTAGTTGGGGGCCATCATCAGCTACCTGGGGGAGTGTTTAGAGCTCTGAGAGGTGATGTCCTGCAGACCCACCTGCTCTTTGAGAGGGAACGTCCTCAGGCAGAAACTGACTCCTAGATCCACCCAAGTAGAAATCTGTTCATCAGCTGCTATAATGAGATTCACCCACTGTACCGCTATAATGGAAGTAAGAAAGCAAATAATACATCATGACATGCAAAAAGACATACGCAAAATATTGAATATTATTGTATAGGCTTTCACTTGGTAGCCAAGTGCCAATATCAAATCATCTTTTCTAGTCCCTAGATTTCCAAAGTGGGGTACGGGTACCCCCAGGGCTATGCAAATAAGGGGGTACTGAATAAAGATAAATAAAATAAACAAAGTAAAACAGTGTGACAACATTGGAAACTAGAATATAAATAGAGCAGCAGTCAGGAGCCTCCATGCATTGTCACAAATTATACTTTATGTAGGACTTTCCTCTAGTGGCGACAGAAAAACAATCTAATCAAAAAAGCGCAAATATGGGGAGAGCTACGTTGCTTTGCACTAGCCAAAACTACCTATTAAGACTTTGATGCCCTTTGCCATCACGCGCTTGTGTGATAGTGGATGTTCTTGTGTGTATATATATTATTCTTCAACGATATAGGTACAAATGTTCCTGTAGAGCTACATTGTATCTGACAGTACGTTATGTTTAATTAAATGTGCAGGAGTATTGGGTACATGGCTTCACATTCAATGTTTGAAGGGGTACAGGACTATGAAAAGTTAAGGAACCACTGCTCTAGTCCATGTATATATGTTATACATAATACAATCAAAATAAATAGTTGAGTGAAGGATGACAAAGACTTATTCAGCATATTAAATTAATACATTATTTTTAGTACAGGTCAAGTAGAGTTGTTTTTTATACAAAAAACAGTGATTATTTTGTTCCAAATTCCATCCCAGACTGTAAAAAGCAGAAACGGGGGAAGGTAATTTAAATGTAGTGAACCAGAATAAAAATAAAGAATCAATGGAAGGGTAAATTCAAAGAGCCGTGTGACTTCACGAAAAACAATAAGAAGGGACCGCTTTAAAAAGTCATAAAGAGGATAAGAATCTCTCCAAGTCATCACATTATTCAGTCCGGATATTGGCCCTCAAAGATTCTTGTCCTGGTTTGAGGGTCATTCTCTCCTGGTTTGTGTGTCGTGTCAAACGGGAGTCTATGTGCGGAGCTGTGAGCTTTTGTTCTGCAGACGACTGATGTGCAGGTTTACACACTATGTTCCTGCAGTGGTACAGCAGTCCTGCAACACTATGAAATGCTTGTTCTCTAAACCCTTTGGGTCAGACACAAGACTGCACTGATGGCGACTGAAAGTTAACCTCATACCAGTCGGAGATCTAGATGGAGATGCATTGCCTGAGCAACAAGGTTTGCTGAAAATTGTGCTCATTGAAGCCAAGTTAATGGGATTCACACTAGATTTAAATTTCATATTCAAATTTTTTTTTCTTTTTCATTTTTAATTTGGCAGGCCCTTAGAAGACCCTCAGGTGGCAGAGCTTAATTGCAGTCTATTTGATCAACTTTTCAGAAGTAGAAAAGACCCATTTCCCCACTTCCCTTTAAAATTAGGACACAAAAATAAGAAGGGTAAACGTTAAAATCATTTACAGCCTATATTCAAAAGCAGAGGGAAATCCCAAACAAGGAATTCTTACATTTTCAATCCATCCATCCTTGAATATTCATTCATCTGAGTTGTAAATGAGGCAAAGGATGCAATTATCAGTTACCGTGGATACGATCCAATGTAACAAAAGAATACGCTAACAGGTAGATCCTCTCTAAAACACATCTATGGTCGTCATTGAATTGTGTGGTTATGCACTAGCTATATTTATTGACTGTTGCTTTTTGAAAAATAAAAATGATTACTTCAGAAATAGCTCGTATTACGTTTGTTGTGGTTTTATTTGGGCGCTACAACCTATTCTCTTTCCTGGAAGTAAGGCTGAAAGCAACACTTTTAATCAGAAACAGCAGATATAAAACCATTTTTTCCACTTGCTCCAGGTTAGTAAATGACAATGGCATGGTTAGACAATTTATTTTTGAACATTTGATGTAGTTGCATTTTAGCCTTGATACTTTGAAAATATCAATGAGAACTAATTAAATCAATATGCCCTTTTATTAACCTCTTAATGTCAGCGAGGGCTGCAAGCCAGCAGCTCTTGGGTTCACACCAGCAGGTGTTCTGCAGCATAAAGTCAGTCTCTCCCAGTAGGCTTTCCAATCAGAGGCAGAGGTAAGGCTTTAGGGTGCCAATAGGCTATAGATCAAACACCTGAATTTGAAGGTAATGTGAAAGTCACCTGCAGAAAATCAGATTTTAAAAGCGAGCATTAAAGTCATAATCGGTAACGAGAAAAAATAACCTGTGTATTATTGAACCTAAAAACAGAAATGACAAATGACGTACAAAGAAGACGTAACATTTGTACACTAAAGTTTTTCCTGAGTTGCAAATTTAGATTGCTTTAAAGTTTGCGTATACAATTGTTTTCTATATATCGGTTTCCCAAAGGATGCTTTATTATCGCCACGAAGCATAAATGTATTTAAATTGAATTCTTTCCGCCTCGTCTATGGATCAGGAAGGAAGTCGAAGCACATGCAGGCGCTGTTTAGAGAATATGCCACAAATTAATCAAGCACATTTATTTCTGCCACCCCTTCTTTCATGCAGATCTCTAATTAACACTGTTGATCCCTGTGTGTAGCTAAATTAAATCAGAAAAGATCTAAGGCAAGATTTATAGCCTTTCATTGATAATGGGCCTCCATTAATTGAGAGCTCTTGAAACATCAAACCTGCCGCAATAGTAACACCTGTTTGACTAATTAAGCATCTTGTGCATTTAGTCAGAAGCACAGCTCCCCTGCTGACTACATTAAAGATGAGAAATAAACATTCAGCCCAATAAGGGTACATTTCTGTTGCTTTTAATTCTACCCGGAAAACGAAGAACCAAAATAGTTTATGAAACGTACAAAAGAGTAAAACTGCACTTCCCTTTACAGCTTTCAAGATGTTTCACGTTAAAAGGCCCATGTTACTTTAAAATCAACTTCTCTGTACTTTAAATATCATAAAAGTGCTATTAGGGCTTCATGCACATGCCCAAAGTGTTTTTTTCATTGATTCCATCAATCGTTAGTTAGAGGGTGATTTGCTCCTTTCTTACTGCAAAGTGAGCACAAACACCTCGCTCCAATTTGATGACGCGTTCCCACTTTGATGATGAATTTGATGCGGCTCTAAGCTGGAGAAGCCACGCCTCCAGGAAGCTCTCTGCTGTGATTGACATGTAAACAGACACGCCCACAAAGGTGAGCATTTCAGCGTCCTTCACGCAGTGCCATGTATGTATTTTCTACAGTTTATGTATATACCGGCGAATGCCCCGCCCCCATGCTCTCTCGTGTTTATAAAGCAGCATGAGCTTGGCTACGGAGTGGGTGGAAGGAGGGCGGGCCGTCTTTTGGCCCAACGTCACCGTGCGGGGAAGAGGAAATCAGTGTGTTGTCTATAGATACACCCACTCATTCATATGCATAAGTAGGCCATAAATCAGCCTGTTTGTGTAGAGTTGCTCAGAAAGTGTCTTTTCAGAGGCTAAAACTCCAGTAAACAGGCAAGTTTGGGAAAATAAACCTCAAATACTATGCTTTTGGGGTTCTTAGAACAAATGGAGATGGGTTAAAAATAGCATGACATGCGACCTTTAAGGTTCTTGCTCAGCGACACATAGTGGTGGCGATTCACTACCAACAAGCAAATACCATGCTTAAAAATCACACAGCCATGAATATCTACTTGAAAAAGACTATCCACTTTAGGTACAGTATATTGAGCTTTTCAGATTTAAAATGTCCTGCATTTTAAAATAGACGATTCCAATACCAAAATAGTGCGTTCATATATTCAGTTAAATGACATATGTAATGTTTATTTCAGACATGAGTAATTTGAATAAGGAAAAAGAAATTGATGAAAGATTAACCAATTTAAGAAAACAACAACAACAAAAACAATTATTCTTCTGTCCGGCCCTTATTCAAAATGAACTTATATTTCTGTACCATGATTGTTTTTAATATTATAAAGTTGTAGTATTATATTTTTCTCATCATCATTCCCAGCATTATCACATCATTTTCACAATTATAAATACTATCACTATTAACTCAAACATTAATTATTAGTACACAAAGGACCAAGCCCATAGTCACAACCAAGTCAAATATATCACCCATACAATAATATATACATCTGTGTCCATAGCAACACTGTATATACAACAGCCATATACACACATATGCGTGCAAACATACACATACAAGTGCAGTAATAATAGGTATTAATTTAGCTACCTTTTTTAAAAGGCTCTTGCTCATTCATTAATTTCTGTATTTGTTTGTTATTATTAGAATAAAAAAAATATGTTTTTGTATAATGTGACTGTTTCCTTCGATGCACACAGCTAGAAGAGATGCAGTGGCATGAATCATTGTCAAAAACCCCTGGAGACGGTAACTGTCTCTCTGTGCTAGATGGATTATTATGGTTTGGGGTCGGAGTGGGATGTCACATAGGAACAGGAATCTAGGGTTGTAATACTCAGTGGACTAGCTGACCACATCGAGCTCTCCTTCAGTGAACTAAAACATGACCGTGAGGGACAAAGAACAATACATTCCAGGAAAAAATGAAGAATTACTGCAGAGCTATAAACACGATAGATGGAATATGGTTGGTAAATGTAGAAATGGGAGGTAAAGGCTAGCACATAAAATGGAATTTGGAATCTGAGGGGAAACACATTTCTTTAGGCGGATTGAAATATTAGGAATACAAGCCTCTTTGTATGGCCAAAGCTGCACTAAAAGCAAAAACAATCTTAATGGGAGCAGGAGAAAGAAAATCTGTTTTTGTAGACTAAGGCCTGATTAAAGAGGGCCTAGCCAAGTATGTAATCCAGGACTCTGTCCAGTGTGGTTTGACTGTTTCTAATGAAATAAAAAGCTATGAGTGATATGAGGCCAGCACAGGCTGGTCAGGCACAAACACGAAAGAAGCAAATTGAGGACAGAGACGAGCACATTTGGGCCGCAGGCATGGACAGTGAGATGAATAGGCAAATAACTAGTGAGGAATGGGAGAGTTTGGGGAATCAAGGAAAAGAGCAAAAGGAGAGAACAAACAGGAACAGGTGGAGGGCTGGAGTGCTAGGTTTTGGCTCATGGGATGCACATACGCGGCTGCAGAGCAAAACACAGGGCTGCAGGGCTTGTTGCACAGCAAAGAAGGCAGAGATGGAAGTTGCTTTGCAGGCTCCAGTGTGTGTTTGCACTGTCACTGAAGCTCCCAGACAAACCTGCTGTGCATCATTTCACAGCAGCTGAACCCGCAGGAGAAGCCATGCTTGGGTTTGTTTTTGAGCATTTGTGTGTATTTCTGACAGATGCTCTTCAAAAGTAATTACTGGATCTGAAGTTTGCTCTGTTTTTATCATAAAAGTGGTCTGCCAGTGAGGAATTCAATTATCACACTCTCTGCTGGTGAACATCCATTTGCACACAGAATAATAGCTGTGTCCTGAAAAGATGACGGAGCCTACCAATACCAGTAGGGAATCTGAACTACAAGCTCAATCAGAAGATCATATACAGTATATTACTGGAAGTTTAGTCAGGTAGGAAGAAAAACCTTGTAGCTTTTGGATTTTCCTCTTCTAATTCCCATCTGTGCCCTCCCAGATCATTCCCGCAGTAAGCACTCTCGCTCACAGGTGTCCTCTTCGCTGCGTCTCATATAAGTGCAGCTGACTGCCGGCTGTGGCTGCTCTGATGCACAACAAGTGCTCACAACAGTTTCGTACATGTCAAAAATAGCTCCGCCTCACATCCTTGTGTTATTCGTAGTAATTAATAAAACAAAATTGAAGGAAATGTGGAGAATAACCCTACAAAAACCTAAACAAAACAAAAATCAAACCACTACAAAACAGTGACCAGAGGCCAAAATATCTTTGGGCTCCACTGTCGGCCTGTTTTAGAGTTGGGACAGAAATTAGTCAATGAATCCATGTTGAAAGGATTATATTGTATCCTTTAGTAGTGAGAAATACCACAAAAGAGTGCTGATCTATTAACAAGTACTGGAATATATTTGCTATATCATCCATGTCCCAGTGCACTTATTTATTGGGCAATTCCTTAAAATGTATCTACATAGCAATACATCTATTTATTTTCTGATATATTTCGCACAGTATTACTTTTTTAACACTTTGTTCTGATTTTCATTAAATTAAATTTTCCATTTATATTATACTGATGACAGTTATTCCATCACATTTTTTTTAGATATTAAAGACTTACAATTGCTGGTAAAATGATGTTTACACTAATATGAAGCCACAAGAAAAAAAAAACCCCAACAAGAAATAAACCAATGTTTGGTTAATGTGAATCCACTTTTGTTGTGGGAGAAAACAACAACCTGGACGGTGGTTTGAAGAAACTAACATGCTTTCATATTCCCTACTTTACATAAAACATAAAAAAAAAAACAATATTTCCTTTGGAGCATGAATTCCATCAGAGGCCTCTATTTGCAAATGTTGCACGTTCCCTATGTGTTCCTAATACACGCTCTCTCCCTGAGTCAGACATGTGCGTTAGCTGACTGTGACTTTGAACTGACCGTAAGTGCATGTTTGTTTCTCAGCGGTTGCCCTGTAATGGAGTACAGAGTGTACCCGGCTTGTCACAGTGTCAGCTGAAATAGGCTCCGAGGTCTCTGCAATGTTTACATAAATCAATTTTACAGTAAGGGCTTTAACGAGCAAACATACAAAATGGGGTTTCAAAATCCACAAAACCTAGGATGCTGTATGTGCTGGTTTTTAGTATTTATTTATTAATTATTTATTTAAACAAATGCAGAAATGAACTTATATACTTACACCCACAACATTGCACTAACAATTTTTGAAGTTGTAACTATTCAACAGCAACTTTAATTACAGCTCACACATTTCAACTTGAGGGCATAAACAGATGACTTATATCCCAGTGTGAAGAGGTTTGAGAAACAAACAGCTGGCTGTGTGCCGGACAACATATGTTTTTTTTTTTTTTTTTTTTTTTTTTTTTTTGTCTTAAAATGAGAATTCAATTAGCAAGAGTACTTGCTAAATTGTGTGAATATGGAATTTAGTTGTTTTATTTACTTTGATTGTGAATCAGATATCAAATATAACGTAATAACTCAGTTAGATTTTTTTGGCTGATAATACCAGTTTGCCTTCGAGCTCATTTTATAGACACACACACACACACACACACACACACACACACACACACACACACACACACACACACACACACACACACACACACACACTATGGGGGGTGAATCCATTCTAAATTCATGCGCAACAGTCCAACAAACAAGTAAACGAACACGTACCCTGCACATCTGCACATCTGATCTACATTTTCCATAGACTTGGGTACACGGGCACAATGCACAAGTCGCGTCTGCATGTGTGCTTGCAGACGTGTTAACACGTTTGCAGTCGCTTTAATGTGCACACACATTAAAGTCAGTGACGTGCAGTCAGGGTAGGCAGGGTGAATTGATATTTTGATTATTTGTTTTAATTATAATATAATTATAAATTATTTATTTTTCAATTTCCGATAGCCTACAGTACCTCTAAGTTTGAAAGTGTCACAGTAAGGGTCTAAGTTGACCACTTATTCAGACACATGCTCCTAACGTGGGCCTTTAGTACGACACAAAGCTTCTAATCGCAGACAAATGCTGAAATGTGGAGAACGATTGCTGATGAGCGAGTGGCGAAAAGAGGGAATCAAACAAACATGGGAAATGTTGTATCGTGAGTAATAAGCAGCCTTCCTCCCAGTTGTAAGTAATTCACTTGAAGTGCAGTGACTAATTCATATTAAATGTTATCCATCACCAATAAGCACACTTGAATAATGCAAGAGTTTTGCATGATAATGACAGAGGCCAGGGATCACATGCCAGTAAATAACTAATGATTCATAAACACTGTAAAAGCTCTGGATGCTACCATGTGATTAGTAATATAATTACCGTACACATTTTTTTGACCCTGTTTTATGATAATCAAACCTGTATCATATCACGCAAAAGTAAATGTTCCTACAATCCTATCAAAGCTAATCTACCATAAATGTATTGGTTTTTTTTACCTGAACTTCACAGACAAGAACAAAAACAAGAACTGAAGGATTGTAGGTTTGGAGTTGCAATATGAAATGTAGCTATTCTATATTTTATTTAAGTGGGCCGTCCTCCGAGTGCCAAGCACTGGCCCAAAGTATTCACTTCTTCCCATTAATGTTTAAAGAGTTTTGAAGTTGTTGACTTCCAGAGAAAGAGTATGGATTTCCAAATATATCAAACCATTGCCTCTACATGCCCTACATGATTTGTTGGTAAAAACAATAATATACTGTATATTTTTTTTACTCTAAGCGTGCGCACACAAATCCGCATCTCGTATTTAAAATGTCATGCAAATAAACAACAATTTGAACAACCTATTTAAGAGTGAGAGAGTTCAGTAACGTTGACTGCCAATTACGTCTTTTGACGCCAACTGTGTCTTTTGACTGGGGTTGCTAGGAGACAGAGTGACGGAGTTCTCCTGTGAATATCAGGCTTGTACTATGATGTAGTGACCAACTGGTGGCAGCAGCGCACCTTTGGATGAGAGATCGGCCATGATTAACGCCAGGGTAGGGACGAGACAGAAAATGGCGCTACGAGAGAAGACGGTGAAGCTTCCAGCAGCTGACAGCAGCGCACACTCGACCTGAGCATGTGTGGAACTAACTGGATTATTGAGAGTGTTGCGATCGTGAGACAAAACGATCAACAAACCGGGGAAAACGGGTCAACTCTGCATGTCCGAGCGGAGGAGGAGCTGGCGTGTGGGGGGACGGAGGGGGGGAGAGGGTTGGAGGACGGCCAAAAAAATCCAAGAAATCCATTCAATTTTGACCCAAATAACAAAATAATAATAATTTTGCCATCAAAAGTCTGGTCTCAGTGTTGTTTTTGTTGCTTTAAAGAAGGAAACCAATGTTGAGGTGTCACTAAAGCGAAATAAAATTAGCTTCAAAGTCACTGACAGGATTTTTCAGAAAAAGGCTTTTATCTCAGCTTTCTGTCAGAAACTGGCCATTTGTGCGAAACTTGCCTCTATTCAACAACTAATTACAGAAGAACGAAACAAGCTAAAAAAACACTTTTTTTCCTGATAAAAGTAGAGATACTAATCTTTCAGAATCTGGTTTCAAATTTTAGATTGTCATAGTACAAAATATTCTGTGGGTCTTTTAAAATCCATCAAAATGCTCTATAATGGCTGGCAGTGAGGGGGGTAGCTGTTCTGAAAATGGCTGGCAGTGAATGAGTTAATAGTTTAAATTTTCTGACAAAGCATAGTTTGACCTGTTTGAATGATCTCAAAGGATGTCAAAGAACAAGGACAACTTTAAATATCTAAATTAGCTTACAGGAAACCTCAGGAATGTCAAAACATGTAATATTGAAAGCATGAGCTTCAGTTGTTGGCAACCTTTATCCAGATTTCTAAAATACTTGATCAAACTTTTTTGTACAATATGACACTAATGTACCCTTATGAGTAAAATTGTCGCTACAAGGTAGTTAAAAGTACAAAATACTGCAGCAGCTAAGAGTTTTCTACTTGGTTTTCTCATGATCTGGGAACAATCTCAGTCTGTGGGAATGTTTTTTTGTCTATTTTTCATGCTTATGTTCAAGTAGTTCAAAAATTACTTTGTGTTGTTTTGTTATATTTGTTTAGATACTAATTTGTCACTATAATCCGTTCTTTATTGTACTCCTGTGTTATAAATATGTCAGTGCGGAAAGCATATGTAGAATTCCTTCTTTCCTCCCTGACCTCTTACAGGTCTATCATCTTGAATACCTTCCCTCACTATTAAAGGAGTGCTTAGACAGTGTGTTTACTGGTGCATTGTTTGAAAATGTCGATCCTTCGCGATTCTGTAAGTGTTTGAAATTGGTTTCTTTGAGTACAAGTTGTTGGACAAAAATAACTAAATGTGTCAAACATCATGTTTGAGAATAAGTTTAGTACCTCAAAAATATACCCTTTTGGCCTCGTTCTTCTAAAGAAACAAAAAATCTCAGCTCTTGGCTATAGTATACACGCTTAACTTAATTAAGTAAAACATTGTAAATAACAGTTGCTGAGTTGGCAGCATTGCTGTGCATCGTGCCAGCAGGCATAGAAACAGCTATGGGATCTGAAGCAGATGGTGATTCACATCAAGCTCGTGGTCTCCGATAGCTGCAGCTACACCTGTAACATGAGAGCTGAAACACAAAGGTCAGAATCATCCATCCATCCATCCATCCTGTTTTGCTTCTCAGAGGAAATCAGCTGAGATGAGCTTGGAAACAATTTCCCCGACTGATAAAGTTGCCTGAAGCAGCTGGTAGAACGGTGGTCCCTTTGGATTTCAGAATTAGATGCTCTCCATAGTCAGAGGCTTATGGTAGAACGGTGGCTCAATGATGCAACAAGGCCCTCAGGTACTGAGATGCTAATAACGAGCACTGGGGGCACAGTCACTCATTGTATCGGTGCTACTGCAGCATCTTGTGGTTTGACGGAAGCAAAATGACAGTAAAATATGAGGGGGGACGTGTTTATTCCTCCCAAAGGAGCATATCCCATGAAGGACACCTTTGCTTTCCATGTAGCACATATGGTTTTCAACTGATGCAGATAGTTCTCTTTCACAGTGATACGGGAGTCAGCAATTCACACAAGCGATAATTCAATCCAGTGAACACAATATAAATAGGATCACATAACATATGGCCTTTTACATTACTTTTAATGACATCAGCCATTAATAGAGACAGTTCCATTTGTCAAATGAATGCAGGCAGAGTTCAGAAAAGACTATCAGAGCACACATGAAATTACATAAAATTGGCCATCTGAAAGACATATTAAAATTGTAAATGGTCTTAACCTAAGAAGCTCTTTTATCACCACTTGAATAGTCCCAAAGCGATTTACTTTATCAGCTTCATTCATTCACACACTGATGTCAACGAAGCTGCCATTCAAGGCGATGATTCTCCATTGGGAGCAACTTTGGGCTCAGTTTCTTGCTCAAATACACTTTGAAAGGCATTGAAAGGAATTAGGCTGCTGCTAGGTTTTCGATTTTGAATAAAATCTTTCCACCATTAAGCTTTTTTCATTGCTCTGAATTATAGTTTGATGCCAACAGATGGTAAAAAAATGATTTTACTTGCAGGACCAGAATCATTGTTTGGATGACTAATGTAGACAGAAAATGCTGAAATGTCATCAAAAAGCACAAAAAATGGAAATTACTGATGCTCAAAAAAGTCCTCTAAAATCTGTGAGGATGGTGCAATGAAAAAAGAGATCACACGCACAAAAAACAATTCTGCACTTAACTTGTTTATGAGTATACATGTGAATATGTGGGTTTGCCAGAACTATACATTGTGTCTATCCAATGCTACTTTTCCTTTAGGAGCTGCTTGTATTTGCTTATTTTTTCTCTACTTTGCCTTGCTGACATTCTATTTAAGCACTGAACCAATTTAACGCAGACTGGGAATGCAGACGAAAGCTTGACAGAGTCACTCAAAGCCCCGCTTGTGTCATATTGGGGCCATTGTGAGAGAAAAATGAGGGTGGAAAAATAGATGAGAGGAATTTGGTCTCTGAAGAGAGGAAGGAGGGAAGAAAAAGATGTGCATTGGGCCAGAGAGAGCAATGTACTTTTGTCTCATTCAAAAATCCAGATACTACAAGACATACAATTGCCTTGAGAGGGAATGACATCTCTCTATCATGTAGTCACATATATTCTCAGAAATGTGCAGCCAGACTAAATGTTTGGCAAAACATACAAAAAAAAACAAAAAAACATTCCAGACAAAATATTTTTAGTGTTAGGAAAAAAACCATGGCTCCCAATTGGTATTTTTCTTTCAAACAGCCATTACTTTGTTTGAAAACTAAAGAAATAATACTGTATATTTACATTTGAATTTGAAATATTGTTTTGCTATTTGTCCTTGATTTAAAAATGCTATTCTACTTCCGTTTTAAAATTTGTTTTACAAAAACTGGAGGGTGTAGAGCAGACATGGGCAACTGGCGGCCCTCGGTCTTATTTTATACGGCCCTCAAAGTAAACGTACAAAATTTTTGAAAAATGCACCAAACAAAAGCAAGAATACATTAAAAAACACAAAAAAGGAAAATAACAGAAAATACTTCCAAAACACACAAAATGACAACAAAAATGACTCAAAAGTACTCAGACATGAAAAAGCACAAAAAAATGACTCTGTAGTACTAACAAGCAAGCAAAACAACAACAGAAATACACAAATATTACTCCAAAAAACAGAAAATGACAACATAAATAAACAATATGACTCCAAAAATCATACATTTTACAGGACAAATACACAAAAGGACAACAGAAATAAACAAAATGCAATCATAACAAGCAAGTTAACAACAAACATACTAATAATGACAGTAAAACACAAACATTTACTAGAAACACTCTTTATTGTTAATGCTCAGAATGATCATTATTCTAAATGCTGACATGAATGTTGATAATGTGGCCCTTCTATCAAACAAACACATTGTTGTGGCCCCCGCTGAGACAGAAGTTCCTCACCTCTGGTGTAAAGGATGGCTGAAGTAAAAGGACGTTTACACTTTTTACTGAGCCACACAATACATGAGTAAAATGGGAAAACTACTCATTATACGAGACAATATATTTTAATGAGAATGTAGTTATATCCACTTCCACAAAGATTAAAAATTGTGAGTTCAAGATGCAGCACAGCAACACAAAGTTATTAAAATATGAATCTCCTATTTGATGTGTCGTTATCTTGCACCGCATACATGTTTTGGGTGAAGTATCCTTCATAATATCTTTCTACCACAACAACAATGGCAGACATCCCAGTCCTATACAAAGCTTCCAATTTTCAAAGTGGCGACAGAAGTTTTTAGAGCAGGGGACATGTAAGACGGGGTATCCTTTTCATACAGCAAAAGTGTCCGCTGCAAATATTCTTCTGGGAAACGACAGACGTCAGAAAGGTGGAAAAATAAGGAGATTTTAAGTAGAAAACACAAAAAAAGAAAAATCTACATGATGTGAAAAAACAAAAAAAGTAAAATCTACATGATGTGAAAAAACAAAAAACACTAAAGGGCTATCAGGGGAGGCCTAGCAGGCATGGTGTGTGTGTGTGTGTGTGTGTGTTTTATGTGTGGGGGTGTCACATGGTAGCTGGGATAGCTTTATTTTATTTTTGTATTACTCTTACAAATTAGTATGACAACTTAAAACCAAGAGCAGAAAATCTTTCCAGCCCCAATGAAAACTTTTAATCTTAGAAATAAATCTGAATAAGGAGGAGTGTAACCAGTGTACAATAAGCCACACATACTGTATAGCCTATTGCCATTCGATCTATGCCAAAGGTATCCTACGCATACCATAGGAGAGAACATGAACAATATGATTAAAAAGAAAGGTATTCATTCATCAAATTAATTTTGAATGTAATGGGAAAAAAATAAATTATGAGCATTTTTCGGGTTGACCAACCTCTTTTCTGTAATTATCCTAACACAGCTTTAGTGGTAATATTTTTCATTAACATTAAATGGTGCCTGTAGTGAATTTTAACTAGAATCTTTATCAAAAGATATACAGTGTCATGCAATAGGGTTATTTTTATTAAAATTCCTTTTAGAGCAGCCGTAAGTTAATTAAACCATTTCCTCAGATATGCTGGCGACCATGTTGTGTATCATGGTCACATGAGGTGTTGTGACACAATCCGTAACCTGACTAAATGGTGGTTCTGGTTGCTTTGGTGGAGCCACCATCACCCGGCGGCTTTAGTGACTGGAGTTTACGAGTAAACTTCAGCCATTGGAAAGACCACAACCATCATTTTGTTGGGTCACAGAGTTTGCCACAACACCCGCTACAAACCGTAGTAGGTCGCAGTATTTAAAGTTAAAGATACAAGGTTTACCAAGATACATGGCGTACCCGAATAACAAAAACAGATTTGCTGTTTGTGCAAAAATCTAGAGACCCTTTTGTCGCATCCATGTACAGAAGTCAAAGGACCTGCACTTCGGGTCAAAGGAGTCTCAGATTTGTATCACTGTATAAATGGCCTCAGCCACAGCATGGGCCAGAGAGGTGACAGCTAAACTACAGATAGGGGAGGCAGAGACCTGCCCTTGGCTGCACAGAGCACTAGAAAAGTAAAAAAAAAAAACAGAAGCAATGGCAGGAGAGGGCAGCTTTGATGGCAAATGCAATAACCCCAACTGACACTGAATGAGTCAGGATGATAAAGAACAATCAAAGTGAAGTGTGACAAGAGAGACTCTGCAAACACGGGGTGAGAATGAATGCCTAAAAGGGACGGAGGGAGACAGAAAGTGTCAGAAGCCTTCATTTGTTAGACACCGCAGCAGCAGCCTGCAGTCAAGTTCCTGAAAATTGAGCGAAATAGAAACTCAAATAGACTGATAATGACCACATATTTGTCATTTAGTTAAATATCACAGTATTGGATTAAAACAACACCTGAAGCTTAAACCTCATAAAAAAAAATGTTGAACAGCAATCCTGTAGAAAGTAAATGAATCCAAATACAATTGTAAATGAAAATAATAATGTTTTTACCCTGTAAACAGTTTCCGAATTAAAATGTATTTATTTCGCAAATAAGGTTTCAGCAACCATTGAAGTGATTCGACATCAAATTATGTTGTTTGTTGAAGGTACTGAAAAATAGATATTTATTTTTACACAGATAAACATTTGTCTGATCTACTATTTGCCATACAGGCAGTTTGATTGACAGCTACATCTGTTTAGAAAAAAAAAACCTTATAACAGCGAAAGTGGTTCTTTTGGAAATGGACACATCATGCATCGACACATCTTACTGACTCTCCTAAACACTGGAATGGAAAATGCATGGTTTACTACACTATCACAATGACCTTAACATATTTTATATACATCTATTTAAGGACTTTATATAATGTAATGAGCATTTTAATTAATCAAATTCATGCATTAAAGGGGACACATTATGAACAATCTACTTTTGCAGTGTTTTTGAACACATATGAGGTAACTTGAGTGTCCATCGGCACAAAAAATGTGAAATAAACCCATCCAGTCCTGTGTTTATCTGTGTAAGTCTTACAACACTGAGAAAAGTGCTCCGTTTGTGACGTCACAAATGTCTGAACCGCCCCCTCCAGGAAGTGCCTGCAGCCGGTGCCGCACCTCCACAGTAACATACACTGTAGTGCACTGATTCCCTGTAGGGTCGCACAAGATTTCATTTGGGTCGCTCCACTTGTTCCACCTGGATCCCACAGACAAAGACGTCATCACGTTCATTTACGACATACGCATTGCACTACGTCCTCATTAAGCAACTCTGGGTTTGTTGTTGACAGTACATGCTGTTTTATTTCATATCTTCTGTTGCGTAGAGTAACTATACGTCCAGATTTACCCAGACATGTCCTCTTTTCATGGCTGGATTATATGAGTGGACTGGGTTTCCCAGGGCCCCTGAATGCAACACGGTAACACAGATTTTTGCCTGATTTAAAAGTAATTAAAATTTTGGCTATGTTTTACTGATGACAGAAAATAAAAACAATGATATAGCCTGTTAACTTTGCCTAAACGCTTTTATTTGGTGTGATTTGTAAAGTATCTAACATATGTACTGTATATGTTTTCAATAGCACATCCATGAAACAAAATTGCTGGTTTACTTATTAGGGATAAGATAAGGTGATGCAAAAATAGTGATGAAAATAGTCAGAAATGTTAATTTATGCACAAATTTGCTTCTCTCACGGTTCATATACGAGGCCTGTTGTTAATTGGGTCGCGACTGTTTGTCAATTTTTAAAAAATGGGCCACCAGAAAAAAGTTTGGGAACCACTGCTGTAGTGTATTTGTTCATGTGGAGGTGTACTCCGCTCTTGTGGTTTTCAGCGCATCTTGTAGTTCGGCACATTGGCGCAGGGATATGTGTTCAGGCACTTTTGTGTAATCTGCCATTCTAGTAAAAAGGAATATATATTATACTTTGTCATACTGAATATGTAAAGCTACATACACGAAATGTGTTCTCTGCATTTAACCACTCCCTGAGGAGCAGTGGGCAGCAACGGTGTAGCACCAGGGTGCAGTTCCATTTTTAGTAGCCGTTATATTGCCTCCTATCGCCTTTGACTTGATCTGACTTGGCTTGATCGCCTTGACTTGATCTGTTTGTGACACAATGCAATGCAGTGGTTGGACAAAACAAATGATTATCACCTTAAATGCACTAATCCTGTGGTTAGAAGAGGTGAGGAGGAGAAGAAAGTGACTTAGCAGCTTAACTTAACTTGGCTGAATGACTGCAGCTGCTGGATAAACACAGACCCTGAAGCGCTGAGACGGACTCACAATAGCCGCTTAAATAGCCATTAATTTCGCTGTAATGTTCAGTTTTTTGGCTGAAAACAATAACAACAGTGTGTGGATAGCAAAAGCAATTCGCTTTGGTGATCACTGATCCCACTCGAGCGAGGCATGAAGTCAGCATCTATAGACACGCCCACTCATGAATATGCATAAGTAGGCCATAACAGCCTGATTTTAGAACTACTCTGAAAGTCACTTTTCAGAGGCTAAAACTCTGGAAAACCAGCGAGGTTGGGAAATTAAACCTCAAATACTGTGTTTTTGGGGTTCTTAGAACAAATCTAGATGGGTGAAAAATAGCATATGATGTCCCCTTTAATATCAAATCAAGAAATAATTTAATAACTAAATATTCCCAAATAACTTTTGAAAACATTTCTAAAAACAAGTACTACTGCCTTGCCACCAAAAAAAATAATTTTCCATTAAATCAGACCCTTATCTATTACGTTCTTGACATTTAGAAAAACAAAACTTTCATGGTGGAGCTTTGTAGAAATCTTCAAGCAATGCCACTTAATCTGTCTTGTATTAAAAATTGTGTGTTTCTTCTAATGCCGCATGGGGTCAAATGCATGCTCACTTTTAGACTGATGAGTAATTTGAGCAACCATCTTTGTTTTGTGTGCATTTGGTGCTTAGTGATTGGTTTTGGAGTGAAAAGCCGAAGTTAGCTCAGAGATATACTAATACTCCAGAAAGGAAACACATAAACCTATTCACAGGAGGCAATAATGAAAGCCTTTAATCCTGTTTTGGTTCCTGGCACTGTGTTGTGTGTTTTACTGGTATCTAAGTGGTATTGAATTTCCTTTGAATGTGGATTCTTACACCTCTATTGATGCTCATTTGAACTATTTACACATCAATACGGATTGAAGGAAGCAGCCGAACTGACAGTAAACACAAAGAAAATAGCAAGAGAGCAGAACGGCTCAATCCTGAAGCTTAAGTCATTCTTTCTTACCTCTATCCAATCATCTTTGCTGTCTGTCTTACAACACAAAGCTTTTGCCAGACACTTTTGAGTGGCTGAGTTCAGTCGATTGAAGCTCAAGTGAGCAACAGCTCTCTTTAAGCTGCTTCACACAAAGTTCCCTCTGAATCACTGGCAGAAATGAAACAAACTGTTCTAAAACACAGCCAAGTCTGGTAAGTTAGACAGATCCCCAGATTGAAACACGAGTCTATCCAAGACACAGAAGCGCTGACGCAATCCAAACTGTTTAATGATGTTAAATGAATGAGTGTTTTTTTTTCCCACAAGTTTTGCTTTCTGACCTAAATATTTCTGTTAATAGTTGTGGATGCTGGTGCCAATCTCGAGTTCTCAACAAGTTAAAGGTGAGGGGTACACCCTGGACATGATGCCAGTCCATCGTAAATAGGGGTAAATCCCAATATTAATACATTGCAATATCAGTAATTACAAATTTCACCTTTACAATTACAAAATGGTATGAAATACAATTAATTTCAATTTTTTTTTTCAACTTGCAAGAACAAGTAAATTATAACTAATGATACGTTCACACCAAATGCGTTTCAGGCGTCAAAATCGTGCCTGAGAGAGCTTTTTGAATCTGTAGGGATTTCTGTTTTATAGGCTGGGAAGAAAAACCTTTTGCTCACTTAAGACCAAATATATTCAGTTAATTTATACATCTACGAATTTGCTACTTTTATATTAAATTATAGTAGAGTTACATTCTAAACAATGTGTTTGTCTGAATGCTATTGTTGCCAGAGACTTTACCACCATTCATTATTGGGTGACGAAGACGACAAATGTCCAATGTGCACTTCTCTGCCCATTTCTACAAATAATTTCTCTAATTCAAGTGCAATAACATTAGTGAGGATGCCTTACTGCATCCTCACAATAATGATTTTCAATACATAAACACATCTGCGACCAGGGGCTTACATTATCTAACTGATTTCCCACATGTTTTATCTCCTACTGGTTTGCATCATAATACAAAGTTTAAGCCTAATGTGGCGACTGAACATCACTAATGTGGATTAACCATGCATGGTGGAGCCTGCCAGGAATAATTCTGCACCTAATGGGGAATGCCTGAAAGTGCTGACATGTCTGTAAATTTGTGTTTTTTTTGTGTTGTGTTGACAATCTATTTATGTAAATTGTTTGGTTTAAAAAGACAAAAAACCCTCAAACATTAACTAATAAAACAACATTTAAAGAAAGCATGTACCAAAAATGCATACATTCAGTTACAATATGATATAAAAATCCCTGTCTATGCATGCAGGTTTACTATTGAATGATAGTGGAAGAGTGCAGAATTTATTGATTGACAATAAGTAACTGGTGATATTGACATTGTAGCAGTAGCAGAGAAGGAGTGGCTCACGTGACAATGATTGTGGATGGCAAAAATGTATGAATTTTGAATCTATAATCACATCACGGTGGTAAATTGCTGATGCCTGGAGCAGATAGACCTCCTACACAAGAAAAACAACCTTAGATAGCTTAAAGGTTACTCACTTTCTTTATTGACCAGGATGATCAAAATCTAAATGCAAATTGCCTGCTAACAGTCACAGTTAAAAAGTTTAAAAAAATACTTTTTCGCATTTATTTAATTTCCTAGTTTTTTCCAGTCATATACATGGCTCAAACATTACGGGAACCTTGGCTTTTTGTCAACAAAATCAATCACCCCATAAGGAAATGTACTTCAAATTTGACAAATAAATAATAGACTGCATATTGCTTGAGAAAGATCACTGACCTTTGACAAATTCTTATTATTTTTTTATTTGGGCTACATTCAGTGTAAAACTGCAAAAACTTCCCCAAGGTTTTCTTAGATTATTGCATTCACACAGAGGTGGTGATTATAACTTCACTTGGGGCCACTTGAGGATATGTTTTAATGACGTTTCGTCCTACTTGTTTATAAGGTAAACACAGTTATATTCTGGTGGCCACTTGGGTTGAAATGGAACCTTTGTGGGTAATTTCCATTTTTATCTAAAATATGAAATTCATCTTGAATAGAAAAATGTTTTCATACATGTTACCATTATTTAATCACACCACATACATTTTGTTGGGGGTGAGCTATGTCGTTAACCACAGTGGCCCCTGGACCGTATGACGTGACATCTCTTTAAATTGACTATTCTATTTCATCATTTTTGTTGACATTTGTTTATTGGTTTTTGTATTCATCCATTTTTGTATTTGTTTGTTCGAAATAAACAAACCATATAAACGTGACATATACTCTAAAGCTTACGCTAAAATGCAACGTTTTTTTCAGTTAGTCTTTTAGTCAAGTAAATTATATTAAGATTTTTAGTCGACGACGTGTAACAAATTTAGTAGATAAATACGCACAGGTTTGATGTGATCAATGCGTATGAACACGTGATCACATGAATTCATATTTGTTTTTGTCACAAAAATATGAATTTATTTAATATACTTTTTGCTCTTTAAAAAAAAAAAAACAACAAAGTCATAGTCCAGTTATTGACAAAAACTATGATGAAAGCGTTTAGTCATGCTATGACCTGCTTCACTTCCTGAGCTACTGCTGGCCCTGGTGATGTGGGTTGAGATGCCAGTCTGAAGAAAAAGCTTCAAATGGCTCCATCCTAACCTCGAAATCACTGCAGATGGTCATAAAACCAGTGAAGAGTAACTATTTTCACGCTGCTACCACTGGAGCATATAACCAAAAACATCATCTAGGACTCCTCCTACCCTGACCATCACCTGTTTGATCCACTACCCTCTGGCAGGCACTTCTTATCAATAGACACACACTTCTTGGTGCGAAGACGGTTTTTAACCTGCTACCATCAGTGTTTTTAACATGTGCTTACATAGAGAAGAGACATATTTGAGCCTTTTTTTTTATGAGATTACATTACACAGTATTATTCTATTCAAGAAGAGCTCTTATCGTTTGGATATTGAACAATAAGGTAACAGAACTGAATTGAAATGACTGGAACATATAACCTACAATATATGCACCACTTGTGACCTACTGACTCTGTGCTTGGCTATTGTTTCTCTGAAGGACTTGATCCAGAGTCACAAACTCGAGCACACATGATGTCATTTTTTCCCCCCCCATGTCTCTACTGAATTGGCAGCTGACAGAAACCGAGCAATTTTCCGTGTGATTGATGCTTGAGTCTGGGGCTTTGACAGCTGGCAGTCTGCTCCCAAACAATTGCTTTACTGTTGTGTGAAAAGGTTCTGCTGCAGGTAAAATGTTTCAACATCAAACTGAGGTCAGAGACCCCATATAGCTCTCAAATTGTTGAGTTGTAAGCTTCACAGGGTATCAGATGGCATTTTTCACTCACAAAGGCCTATAAAAAGGACTAGCCTTTGCCACACTCAAGTGTTGCAATAACACTTCAGCTGCTTTGTTTTGTTACCGTTCTTCTTTTTCTAAGCTAAGCACCGAGAAAGAAAACAAAGAAATCAACTTTCCTCTGTAGTCCTCAAACATAATAGGACAGATGGACACAATATACAGTACATTAACTTGGACATAGCATCAGAACTTTGCCATTGATCAGCTCAGAATAAAGTGTGGAGGAAATATATATAATCAGAGAAAAGCAATACCACCAAAGCACGGTAGCTTTAGGGCTTTAGAGCAACAATATACATTCTCATCCAACAGTTCCTCATCAAACTTTGTTGGAAAACTCATTTCAGTTTTGACAACCTCCTGCAGTGACTTCAGCATAAGCATGACATCCAGACTTCTTCTGCGACATCATATATTCCCAAACTTTACACTTTCTAAATATCTTAAAGCCTGTCTTTAAATGTTCTATAGAAGTGTTGCGTGGCCCCTATACCGTCCATCCAAAGCCAATATGTGAGACGTACCTTTGAAGAAGCAGTCCTTGCTGTGTACCACAAAGATCCGTCTTCTCTCTAGGCAGGCGGTGCGGTAAACCTCGCAATGGTTTTCATAGAACCTTCCGTCGGAGCCGCACACGGGCACAAACGAAGGCCGGCATTTCTCCTGGCAAACACATTCTGCGCGGCCGGTTTCTGCCATCAGCACGCACTGTCGCCCTCGCCCACAGTAAGTCCTCTGGCAGGGTTCTGTGTCCTGGTCGGACAAGGCTGCAGAAGAAAGATTGAAACACACATTGTTACAATTATTAAAAAAAAAAAAAAAATCATCATAAGAACACTACATGTTTTCAGTGCTGGAAATGAACAAATCCACAGTTTATTTTTATTCTAACATCACCGTCAAACAAGTTTCACATTAAAAAAAAATCACTATTTTTAATATAACTGACACAATATTTTAATGTTTTTAGTTTTCTTAAGTGCGTGTCCACTAGGGGTATCGGACTGCATCTGAAATTTCCTTTTCAAGCTCTGAGACTTAGTTCCAACACTTCTGATAAATGGGTCAGTTTTTCTCATACCTATTGTTGCCAACTACTGTTCTCTGTTTGAGTATATCACTTTATCAAGCCTTTTGTCTTTCTAAAATTCCACACCACAGAATAAGTAATACAAGTATGTACTGTATGATTCATGCCAATATCGTATGGGATCAATATCAGCATTAGTCAAACCCTAAAGCGTGAACCCCAAAACTATGTTTTTCTGCTGAAAACAAATGTATTTGGGTGTGAAGTAGTGTTGTTGTTTGATTTTTTTTTGTCCAACTCTGGACATTTTTTCGTAAACGTATTTCATTTTGGTGTATTTGTTGTAAAAATGTAAGAGTGGCTGTATGGCTTGAAACCAGGCTATTACAATCACATTTTGCTATTGGTTGAGAATGGTAGTTTGTGACATTTTAGTTACTGTTCGCCCCGCCCCTCTTATCAAATCTAGCATGTGTCGACTCTGCAATCTGTTGCAAGTGGGTTGGAAGAATTATGAATAGAGAGGTATAGTGAGTAGTAAGTAGTGGGAAGTCAGCAAAAATCAGGGGTTTAGTTACTCTTTAAGGTTGCAATATTGTATCGGAAGTGAAAAAGTTGTTTTTGGGAAACCCCAAGGTTCTGCATTGCAACATTTGTACATATAAGAATAGCTTGTGGACAGTGAACAAGGTTGACACAATGTGCAACATTTCAGATTCTATTGATAAAAAAAAAAAAAAAAAAAAAAACCCTACATGCTTGCAGAAGCTTGCATTAAAGCCTACTTGCTGCTCTTGTTTGTCCCTATTGGATTTGATGTTACTGCATTTAAAGCCTGTCAGAAAGTTGCTGATGAAGCACGGTGATTTACCTTGTATTGATTTTGTTTAGCTGGGAGAGCTTGGACAATAACCCCTCACACCTAAAGGTTGCTATTTACAGAACTCGATGCTATAAAATGTACAGGCATTGGATATTTGTTACTGTGAGACATAATGATTTACCTTTAAACTTCACTTAAACAATGCTTGTTTTAAATAAAGGCCATAAATATTGCATTGTTAATGCAATCATACGTAACAACAAATTAAAAAAGAATCAAAAACGGATATGCAAATTAAAGTGCAAGAAAAAATGAAAAAACTTTAGCCACAACAACAAAATGAGACATGCATATTAATGTTGAATTGATTTGACTTTTGTTGATTTTTTATTTTATTTGTATCATTTCTAAATCACCAGTTTGTCTCTGTACTCTCTGAAACCCTGTCCATTCTACTGCACAACAAAAAAAAAAAAAATTATTCAAACCCAATTAGACTTTCATTTGTAAAACCTTTGAAGGTTTGAGGAAGAATATTAACCCGATAATAAACCAATCAGACATCACATCAAACCAAAATGGAATCTTGAGTGTAAAAGCAAAGTTTCAAGCCCGGCTTCAGACTATCTTTCTATTTGCAATTTTAAATTCTAAAGGCTACCTGCCTTTTTTGTTAAGCTTTGATGTTAACAAGCTCAGTTACTTGCAGTGGAAGCAGGGGAAAATACAAAGGAGATGCTGCTGTTATGGAACAAACTAAGTCCAAATTAAAGAAAGAAGAAAACAGTTTGACTCAATAAAAAAAATTGGATACAGAATACAAAGGGAGGCAGATATCTTCATTCTTCATATACTTTCAACATAAATGCTTGACTTCATGTAGTAAATATTTGACTCAGTGGGGATTATTTTACTATTACAATGCCATGAATACACTTCTCCATAAGGCTTAGTTGCCATTGTGCTTTGTGCTTCTTTTTTCTCTTTTTTTTTTTTTTTTTAGCTTAGCACAGATAAGACACTGAGGATTTCTTGGCCTTTTTCATTCTTTTATGCATAAAGCTAAAGAGCATAGCGTCTACAGTTCCAAGTCTATGCTATCATAACCAAACTGAAAACAGAAATTAAATTTGCCCAGTGTATAATTCTCATCTCTGCTCTCAATGTTTTCAATAACAGAAGTAATTCGCTGTTGTCACAGGACAAAAGTCTCCTAATTGTGTAAAAAAAAAAAAGCCTTTGCACACGTGCACATGCTCTCACACAATCCCACCCACTACTTCACTACTCTAGGCACGCGGCTGAGCTCTCGTGTTTGTAGTGGGTCGCTATTCGTGCTTGTAGGTACACACAGGCATCGGTTCACGTATGCACACACGCACGTAAAATGATTATTCTGTCATACAACAGGCGAGGTGATTAATTGACCACATGAACCAGGAGCTTCTCCACCATATTGGAGAGCAATCAGGCATCAGATTAAGATTGTGAAACTTTTGACAGGTATATCATTGAGAGCTGGCATTTCCTTCATTAATCATCTATAGGAAAATACTACTACTAATTAAAAAAAAACCATGACGGTACAGAGTAAACAGAGACAAAAACTTAAGGTTCAACATATCTGATCATACTTGTCTCTAGTTTCTTGTATCTCGTTTCTTACTTTATTTGTTTATTTGGTGAGGACAGTGCACATTAATGAGCACCAGTACAATACTTTGTATAAATATGCCAGATTTAGCCTTGAGCTAAATCCATCCGTAGTAATCATACATTTAAGACAACGACAATAAAAGATACAGACATGGACATAATATACACACGGACATGGACATAATACTGTATATACATTATTTACAACCAACCGAAAGCAATTTCTTCTTGATATAAAAATGTCTATAGATGATTACATCATTGATTTGCTATTTTATTTAGCACTCATTATAGATCAAATTTGTAAATAAAATGTTTCAAGCTTCTCCTCCAGCTTGGCAGGTTGTAAAAATAATAAGCTCATTTTTAAAATGTAAGGAGTAGAAATTTCAGGTATTTGATTGAAAAAGTAAGGAGTAAAAGTAACAAAGTATTTGTACTTTGTTACTTGTCACCTCTGGTAGTAAATACAGACTCAATCCCACTTAAATAAGCGTAAACTAGCATAGCCCTCTTGTGACCTTGCTGTTTATGTCAAAGTAGAGGATGATTGCAAGATCGTTTGTATTTCCCCTCCGCCTTTTACTCTTCATTGTTTTCTCCATTGCTGACTCCTGCCTCACTTCTTCGCCTCTCATGCTCTTTTGGATTTAGCACATTGAAACATTAAAATGACAACATGAGCTGCAGTGTCTCAAACAAGAAAGACAATACTGTGCAACAGTACATTACAGCACACAAGCTGCCTGACATTTAACTAAGTCCATTGTGTTCATGCTCACCGCTTTGTTATTGTCTTACTCTTTCTTGGACAAAGTTGGCTACAATTGTGGCGAAACGTGTCCTCCAAGTCTCAGCGGCTGGCACAGTTATAAATCATTCCCTAATAAATCGCTCTTTATGGATCAATCGTGTTTTGATGCCAAGGAAATAGTAAAGCTGACCATTTATCGTTGGGCACACTGACACAGTCTTTACTTGTTTCTTCTACTTTTCCTTTCACAAAGAATGTGGATTATTTCTTTGTATCTTTGTCAATAATCCTGTAGACTTTTTTGTCGGCTCTTAGAGAGATTGAGTTCACTGGTATTCAGAGATCCTCTCATGCTTTGTGAGGAATACAAATGAGACATACTGGACCAGAAGGGACAGGGACATCGTATTTAGATTCCTTTGGTAAATCTCTGACATTTAAAAACAAAACCAAGCATTAATCTAGCTCCAATTCAAAATGCATGTCAGACTGAATAAAAGTTGATCTGAAAGCACAGCAGGCCTGGTTTTCTTACTGCATAAAACCATTTATTTTGTAGATGCAGGTGATTTCAAGAGTAAAAAAGACACAAGTCCAAATGTATCACTTCTCACTATACAGTAAGCACAGCAACGCATATAAACCTTTGTGGTAACAAGAAGCTAAAATATATCTAGCAGCTTGAAATAAATGAACTCTTTTTAATTTATTTACACATCGAGTAGCACTAATAGAATATTTATTTGTGTAATCGGGCCCCACTGTGAGGCAGGTTGTCGTCTGATGCTTTCTTCTTTGAGACTAAAGGACATTGCCAAATTTTTCACTAATAAGACTGGAGAATAATATACCTACCTCATTGGGACAAGCTGCTAAAAGTGCTAACATGTAAATAACAGTATAAGCCTTCATCACAAACCTTTCTGAGTATCAATATGTTCCATAAAGAAAACTACTGCCTAAAAGTTTTACACTTTTTTTTACATGTTCATGTTCACTTTTACAACCCACATAAAAAATAACTCCTAAAGCTCGAGCTTCCACTGATACGGCTGCAGGTAATTAAATATTGAGACACACTGTCAAACACTGTCCGTCCTGTTCCTCACAGTCAGACAAAGCACTTGTGATATGCACACACTGCGCTGGAATATCAATGAAGAGTAACAGACCTCTGTGCTCGCTGAGATAGGATATAGCAACACATAGATTGGAACGAATGACCGTTTTGGTTCCCAGACTGATTTTCATAAGAAACTAGGAGACATTCAGAGTTATAATGAACTGTGGAGTTGTATCTCGCTCTCCGCTCGGTGGAAACTATAGAAAGAGTTTTCCTTTACTCCAGGATTGTAAATGTTCAGATTACAGTGACCGCTGGCTGGGGAATGACTAACGCTGATTATATCTTCACTTGTTGAGTGGCAAGGTGAGGAGTGAGTTAAAAATAAACCTAAAAGTGTCTCAACATCTCACAGGATGTAGTGCTTATAGGGTGTTGACCCATGACCAATAGTCAACCTACAACCCCAGTCAACCAACTGAAAGAGGTAATATTTTCACCAATGTTTACTTATTTATCTGTCTTTCAGCAGAATTGCATCAACATTTTAACCAGATAGACCTTCCGCCAAGATTCCATTCCATTCCAGGAGAACTAAATCAATTTACTGATTCTGGATCAGTTTCAACAATGAAAAAATAATAGCAGAAATTTAAAAATTTCATATTTTGGTTCATAATTGCCTGATTTTTATGAAATCTGACTGAGTTTCATCTGGATTGCGCTCTCTAGCTGCAGTACGTTTCCATTACTCTTGGAAATGTGCAAAATCGAAATAGCGCAATAACAGCTGGTAATGGAAACACTTGAATTTTGAAAAAAGTTTTTACGCGTTCACGAGGGGGAAGTTCACACGTTTCGATATTGAAATGTGTCGCAAAAAGAGCCATGGAAACACTTTTCGCGATTACACGTCACGCGACGTACATGGTCACATTACCACTTCTTTTTTTTTATAAAACATGACGTGGTAAACGTCGACAGAAGAGTAGACCGAGACATTTCTTAGCAGTATACTTAAAATTATCACTGCCACATTAGACTTGAAACAACAAAGGAATACGGAATGTCATAAGGAGGTTTTTAGGGTCCTTCTTCCTGCAGCAAAGTCTCGTGGGATGAGATTTCACGGGAGTTACGAGGCTCTTGCCCGAAACAGCCTTCAATGGAAACAGTGTTAATTAATTAATTAATACATTTTCATTTAGTTTTAGTCTTTGTCTTTTGACTAAAATTCGTTTTAGTTTTAGTTAAGATTTAGTCATCTGATTTGTTTTATTTTTACTCTAACTTTAGTCGACTAAAATAACAAGCAATTTTAGTCGACTAAATCAATAACAGATTTATTAGACTATTTTTATTACTGGTAGAGGAAACAAACTAAACCTACTGTAATTTGTGTTTATATGTAATATATAAAACACACATTTACCTTTATTTCAACACAACTGTCTTTATTTCAATACAAAAGCAGTACTGAATAACACAGACTGTCAAGTTTACAATGGTATCTCTCCCATAATAATGCAAACAAAAATGTGCAATAAGTATTAATTTGCAACTCAATTTGCAAAACAAATGTCAAAGATCATAAATGAAGCCACGCCCACTTCCTTACTTTTTGTAAGAAAGTGGGTCTGGTGATGGGGTCGTCTCTGCTCACTTCCGTTTTCATCTGCCGGCTCTGTTTAGGGTAAAAAAAACTATGCTTGTCGCGCTATTGTCATCAGGTCTACTCATTGTTTGATTGGTTACTCTGCGCGTGTTTGTCCCGCCCCCCTCAGCCACCAGAACTCAAGCACCTGGTGAGATTAGGATGGATTAGACCAGTGATTCTCAACTGGTGGGTCGGGACAAAAATAATGACGAAAATAGTACAATACAAAATTAACACTGAATGGAAACACGTTCAAAGCACAAATATAATTTGTCAAAATTTAGAAATATCGCTTTTATTTTGCAAAAACCTGTAATGAAAACCCAGCTTCTGAGTGCTTTTGTTTTAGAAACCATGCCAAATGCATTACAAAAATACATGGTACAAAAACCAATGTTTTAAGGATATCAATGCAAGGAATAGCTTTACAAACAAATTGGGCCTCTGAATAAATGAGTGAATGCAACATGATCTTTATGTTAAACCCAAAGCCCCATATCTTCTAGTCTTGACTCATTTTATCTTTTCGACTCTGATCATAAAAATAAAAAAAGATGTATCACTAACAAAGGACAAAAAGGATAATGACAAGCATCACAAAAGTAAAACTGTGACCCTGTAAGTGACATTATAAAGTGTCACAGCAGGAAAAGATTCAGTGATTACTAAGGCTGCACAGTTTACTATAAGAGAGAGCAAAGCGGTCCTAACTGATTAAGTGCACTCATTGAGCCCTTTATTAAGACCTGCTGACTCAGGGTTTTCTCCTTGTTTTGCTGTTTCTCTTCGTTCTGCTTCTTTCTTAGGTTATTGATCAAGAGGAATGCTAAAGAAAGACGTCAACACTACTTTATTCACAGTGGAAGTTTAGGTCAGCTAACAATAGTTTCTCGCATTCAACTCGTACCACACCATCTATATATTATTAACAACATATTAATCCCACAACTTCTTTTCTTTCCTATCTAACAATTCATCTTTCTGTTGATATATCCTCATACTATATATACTGTATTTCTGCTGACAATACACTCCTTCTCTCCCTGCTGGGCTCTGTCTGAACAGAGACCAGAAACCCACAATGGGCTCACTCTCACAGCTGAGATGAATAATAACCTCTGCAGGGCAGCGAGGCCATTGAGTTGAGGCACAAAGGTGCAGCCCTTCTGTTGGGTGGGCTTTGGTTTCTGCACAATGATCCGTCCACACAGAAACTTATGGGAAATACATAAATAATCCCCTGTGCCCATTTAGCGAAGGAGGATATTATTCTTTATTACAGGGATCCTATTAAAGCACAAGAAGTCATTAAATATATACCTAGACAGCGTTGCAGCACGGTAACACAATGTTTTAAAGTACTTTTCTTCATCTCTTCAAGGACCCTTAGTTTGCTAATGAGCCACATATTAGGTTAATCAAGGCTATCATCTTAACAGTATAAATCCTAGACTCCCAACTAGTCAGTTTCAGAACTGAAGTAGCCTCTTTAATGAGAGGTGAAACATCTTCAAGCTAAACTCACTGATTTACTGATGGGCTTATATAACTCATGAGTCCCATGTGCTACATATGAAAATACTGTGCGTATACAATTATATTATGGAAGTCAGTATTAGAAGCAGATTTACATCCAGTGGTAAACTGCAGACTAGCAGCCCAAATTGGTGTTAAAAATGTAACTAAAAAAACCAAGCAAACCTTAATAGCTTCATATTTAGGTTGCGCTGGCAATCTGTGCGTACATCATTACAATGTTGAACGTATGAAAAGCACTATACAAATAAAGTTTGACTGTTGGTTTTTGGGGTCCATATGAAGAATAATCAACACTTGGAAAAGCTTCTAACTCTAGGGATGGCAAGGATCACCAGTGTGATTGTGCCCTTATTTTCCTGAATCAGTCGTTTTAAACGACTACTATTTCCTTGTTTTTTTTAGATGTAGTAATACCACATTTTTCATTTTTAGATTCAAAGGCTTGTAAAAGAATGTTTCGATTTATTTAGTGGGCTGCGGGTACCCCAAGGGGTACGCAAATTGTCATGGGGATACTAGTACTATTACTAAGCTAATGCTAGTTAATACTAATATTAGGCTAATGCTAATGCTAGGTTAATGCTATATTGATGATAATGCTAGGCTAATGCTTGGCTGATGCTATGTTAAAGGTAGGGTAGGCGATTTTCAAAAGCTAGCATGATTTTGAATGTAGCCTCCCTGATGGCTCCGCCTTTAACCCCCTCCCCTCTGTGCTCCATCTCACTCACATGCATGCGCACAGCTGCTGCAGAAGAGGAGCTCAGCTCATCTCTTGTATTGTGAAGAAACTTTGTTGTCTCATGTCTCATTCAGCAGTAAACTTTACCATCATATATGTTAAAAAACATGACCAAAAACTATGTTTTAACTCTGTCAGTGGTGACGCGCTTTCAGTGTAAGCTCGTGGATGCAAGGGATTGAGAACAAGCAGGGAGACGTAATTGGTTAAAAAATACAATTCTTTTTTCCATTGGAAAACAGCTGCTACAGTTGATGGAAAGTGTATCTGGAGGAAATCGCCTACCCTAGCTTTAAAATTAATTCTAATGTTAATGCTAGGCTAATACTAATGCTAATGTTAACTAATGCTAGCTAATGCTCACAGTACTGCTACGCTAATGCAGTGTTCAATGACGTGGGCCAGCACCTGCATACTCACTTGCATTTTCTTCAGCAATGCAAATATTCTAGTTATATATGATTCCTCAACACGATAGGTAAAATTTAGACACTGTAGGGCTACATTGTATCAGACATTACATTATTATGTGTTTTAGGTTAGCAGGAGTAGGGGGTACATGGGTTCAGGTTAAATGTCTGAAAGGGTACGGGACAGTGAAAAGTTTGGGAACCATTGATCTAGTTGCTAGAGACCATGAACGATAACCATGATGTTTTGTTGTTGTTTTTTCAGCATGTGCATGATTCTGCCAAATAGGCATTGTCTTTCACTCAGTGAGTAAGGAATGTAATACCTTTTATATTTGTATACCAGTTGAGATCAGATGGATTAGCTTCTATGACAGAATATGCATTATACACAATATTTTTGACATTGAACATAAAAATCAGATTTGAAACCTGCATTTTCCCAGGATTACTATTGCCGAGAAGACTTCCCAAACATACAAGTTACAATGCTGTGATTGTATTGAATTGTTTCTTGAGGTGGTTGAATTGGGCTGTTCTGCATTTTGGAAAGGCTGTGAAATGGGAAGAAAACACTTTCTGGCACAGCTGGAGTACAAAACGGAGGAGTTGCGTTTCCGCAATATTTTCAAATCTATAATTAAATGTATAAAAAAGAAGGCTGTTTAACATCTAGCTTGTTAAATTCATCATATGACAAACTTTAAAGTCGGCTTTTAAAACTCTTAAATGCATATTATATATTACATTTATATTTTTAATCTCTGTTGGACATTTGTGCTAATTTGCAAGTCAGAAAAACATGTTTAATTGCACAGATATTTTGCATATTATAGGAAACTGTGTGTTATAACCTCAACTAGTCCCGGTGATAACCAAAACTTAGACACTATAAACCAGTGACGTGCCGTGACCACTAGGGTTGGGTAGGCACGCTGCAAATCGAGACCACCAATGACAATTTCACATGTTTCTGCTGCCAAGTGTTAATCACATAAAATCAACATCGTAAAACGCCATTAAAGAAACATAAACAATTATTTAATATAGCCTCCATACTCTCCCAACAAGATATATCTCATGACACGGCAGCGCATCTGTTGTTTGTGTTGGAAACAGAAAAGCGGAGAAAATGACAACAACAACAACTCAGAACAGCCTCAGTGAGGCGCATCCACAAAGCCAATCCTTCCTTTTGTACCATTCACTGTGGAAAGTACCAACAATTTTCTGACCTTACCTTTGCTGAAGGTCTAGTAACTCAGGTGTTTGTCTCCCATCTTTTAAAAGCTCTAGTTTTTCCTCAAAAGAAAGTTTCTTTATCGTCTTTAGCGCTGTCATCCTGCCTGTAGTGTTATCCCACCCACTCACTAGAGAACGTAGTAGCAGCCACGCTATATCAATTCACTAATGCATTGTGAACTTACGTATAGCATTTAGCATAGCACGGTTACGTCCAAAGGCAGCATAGAGAGCTGCCTTTTTACGTGAATGGTTTTCATCTTGGGGAACTAACTGCTCATACGCAAACACATAAAAACATGCTATGGGAACAGAGGCAGAGCAGCAATGTGTTTTTGGGAGGGGGTGTGGCCTTCTCCTACCTTACAGCGGATTGAGACTGTGCAGCGTCTCAGCCGTACCAGGAAATAGTGCTGTTTAGTCATTTGGTCTATGAAACGCATAAAATGCTGACACTGTCAAACTTACAGGTACTGTAGGCTATCGGAAATTGAAAAATAAATAATTTATAATTATATTATAATTAAAAGAATCAAAATATCAATTCACCCTTGGGTAGGCACTGCCTACCTTGCCTAACCTGACTGCAGGTCACTGCTATAAACGCTATGTACACTGCAAACTGGCTTTGAGGTCTACACTCCAGGTTTAAGTACTGTACGTACCACAAACAACAGACTACATCATGACTTGTCACATTCTCAAGAATTCTGTCTCAAAGCAAACTAGTGCATGCAGATAGACTCAAAGTTTAACAAAGTCAATCCTAACAAAAAAAATGACTGATTCCATAAAAAACGTCACAGACATTTTAATGGCTGTAAACAGCTGTTTAGATGATATACTGTACTTACTGTAAGTCACATCTCCAAACAGCATTACCCTCCACATCACAGCAGCCTGACAGGTTCACAGAGCTTCAAATCAAACTGACCAGAATTAAAGGCACTGAATAATACATTGCCACTTATTCCTTCTTATACAACTGACAGGTCTTATGTTTAAATGATGATTTGCCTGGGGGCTCCAAGGAGCCAGTGTGGACAAAATTGTCAAATTGTTTTTTTTTCTTTTAGATTTTTATATATATAAATAAGTCATGTTTTAGAAAAGTTTAAAATAAAAAAAAGACTTCTGACTTTTAAAGGGAAGCTAACTAATAAATAACAAAAATGATTTGACATTAGCTCAAATTTGACTGTGCCCACAGAGACACATGCTGAAAGTAATCTCATTAGAAGCGCTGTCAAGTTAACTCTGCGTCAGTAGAGCAACTATGTAGCTGACAGGTGGCTCAATTTAGTCTGAACGGGAGGGGACACGGAAACAGATGCAGGGTGGAGACAGAGATGGAGGGGAGATGGCATGGGGGGGGGGCAGAAAGACCTCTGGACCTCGACTGATTTCAATCTTTAGCCTGATTCTCTGTCATTTCGATTGTTGTGAAAATAGTAGTTAGATTGTTCATAAAGTTTCAATGGTAAAGAGGTCGTAAGCAATCTATACGTTTTGAATGGGAATCATTTATCGAGGGCTCTTGTTGTGAAGGTGGAAGTGAATATTTGTGAAGCGCTCAGATGTTGGTATGAGCTCTATGTTTATATATCTAGATCATCTATTCAACAAGTAGTTTAAGTAGTAGACCTAGTAACACTGACAGCAGATATGCTAATCTTGGCTAATCCATTGGTAAACTAACAACACTAACAACAAACAGTTTTCAACAGAAACTTAACATTAGCCTAGATTATTATGATTATCAATAAATGTGTATTTCTGACCAGTATATGAATAATAATGCATCCATTATTCTGATAGATATTCATTTGTGATTTAAAGCTAAACTCAAATAAGAGAGAAGCAAATAGAACATACTGTACAATCTTACCAGTCTAACTCATTTTAGAACAAGCCGCTTTTAGGTACATTTAGATTTAAAAGACAATACCACTGCATGTAATTTATTTCTAATAAAAAAAGGTGATAGTAAGATGGTTTTGGTCAGTTCTGATCCGTAATCTAATTGCACACACCAAGACCTCTGCCTGAGGAAGCTCCACTATGTTTTGACTATGGCTGTCAGCAACACACATAACACTGAGAGCACAAAGCAGCAGCCAATCCACTGATGCACGGACACTGAAAGCTGGTTTAACCTCTGAATCTCAGACCGGTCTGTTCCTCAAAACCCTTTGGCATCTGACCAGCAACCCTAAAGCTTGACTCCTTCTCATTCATCAAAACTGCCACAAGAGCTTTGAAGGCCACTCTAGAAAAAAAGGGGGGGGGGATTTAAAGATGAGGAAAGTAAGGCTCTAACCAGACGGATCAGAGGATGAGATATTTTGCAAAACTGAGAAAAGATTAAAAAGTTGGGAGTTGGATGAAAGAATGGTACTAATAAAAAGATTGCAGACAGAGAGATAGAGGTGTGAAGGTGAGAAGAGGACACAAATCGAGACAGAGAGAGAAATGGCATGAACAGAAGAAAACAGACATTGCAGTGTGTGGTGGCTGTGACAGACGCGGCTAAAGGGCAACTGCTAAAACGAAGACCGGCTGGGCGTCTAGGAGAGTCACTGTGAGATGAGTGCATTGACATCTGTGGGTGATGCAGCCTTTAAGAATGAATATTCCTAAATCCCTCTGTGTGTCGTGGTTTATCATGGCTTCCAAAGATGGTGAGAGTGAACAAGATAGTTTGGGTGAAAAAAAAACAAGTGAGATTTAAAAATGAAGAGGTGGATTTGGCCCAAAGTGTGGAGGATTGGGGATTTAAGGCCTCTTGGAACAGCCAACGTTTACACCAGGCCATAATTGTGTGTTTCTTGCCCGGAGATGAGAATAGTCTTGATTCCAAGCTGGATTTAAATCCAGTGATCAAACCTGAAGGCACTTACTCAAACTATGAGCTATACGCGTGACTTGCAGCTGGTGAATATGCTCAGGGCATTGTTTGTGCCGACTCAAAAATGTATGCACAAGATTGTTAGCAAACTCATGCAATAAGCTCCATGAAATTGAACAAACATTAGCTGTGTCAAGTGTTTTTACCAGGATGTGATGCTTCAAACAGTAAAAAAAAAAAAAAGATAAATAAAAACAGCTACAGCCACAAAACTTGAAAACACTAAAAATGGACAATTACTCTAATTTGAGCATGGATGTGTTTTTGAGAACCAAACTGAGGGTGGATACCGTTACTGCTGCTCACTTGTGAGTTCACAAAGAGGACAAGATGGGAACACTCAACTTCAATCAGATCACAATTCATAATAGATGGCCAAGTAAATATCTTATGAGGAAAGCAATGGAGAAAATGAGTTGCACTCAGGAACTCACGCATACAAAGAACCGCAGATGTCGACATCAGAAACCACGAAGCTGACATTATTCACTGCCATGGAAAAAAAAGTGTTGCACAGTGTATATATCCAATATTAATGCTTGAGGCTTAATGGATCTTTTGTGTGAATGTTTTCTGTTTTTTTATTCGAGTTGTGCATTCACAACACAAACACATCACACACAACAAAGAGTTGAATACTGCATGTTGCTTTCCACTTCATTAACAATACAGTAATAAGAGATGCCCGATATATGCTTATTTTTATGTTTTGAAACCAAGGAACTCCTAACAGTGTTGACAATAAAGTGGTTAAGCGGTTACTTTGTAATCATTGCAACCAAGTACAGAACGCCCTAAAACAGCGAAAGCAGGGAACACAAGGATTTTCTAAATCTGAAGAGATTTTTTTTTTTTAAACACAGATAAACACAGCACACCACACCACACACAGAACCATTCTGCCCAACCACAGACCTTTCTCTAAGCAAGAAATCTCATGTGATCAAACAAGATCTAACGTGATCTAATAATGCGTTCCAAGCAACTCGGAACTTGGGATTTTCCGATTTCCTACTCGAAAAAGTGACTTGAAACACCACCTGAAGTTGGAACTCCTACTCGTAAAGTCAGAAAAATAAGATCTAATATTACAAAGGTCAGCCATGTTTGAGATATTTATTTCAACGTGCTGGAGCTCGGTTGAACTTGGAGATTATAATATCAAACTTGGAAATGCTGAGTTACGACTTGCCTGGAACGCAGCATGTTCCTCAGTCAGCTCGCATCTTCATTAGCTAAGTTTAGTCTGGAGTCGTTGGCTTTCCCCACACACATGAAGAGATTTAATAATATTTAACAAGTTACGATTATCGGCCCTGATCGAGAACAAATTCACTCTAAACACACCCCAGGATAATCTTGTAAAATGTAGAATAATCAGGTGTTTGCCATCCTTGTTTGATAATAGGTGAGAATCAGAATAAAAACAGCCTGATTATCTTCTAGGACACAGTTTATCACCAAACCATGGTCTTGCCAAGGAAAGTTTTCTTGGAATTGGTTTCAAACAATTAATTTGTAAAAATAATGATCCTTAAACATCATCGCTTACAATCCAACTATTGTTTTATTCTCCCAGGCCCATCACTTTATAGTCTGCTGTTGAGTGTGTTGTGTGTTGTCTGGGTGGTTATGATATTATGAGTACAGATGCAGCATTAAACCCTACCGTGCACCACCGAGGAGCACTAAAAGCAAACCCTGACCCTGACGATCATCAATAATTCAGCAGAAATCAGGGTTAGAAGAAGTGCATGCCTCCCTGAGCGTACAGACCAGACACACTCCCCCCATCCCCCCAGTTAGCTGTCCACAAGTCTGAACCATAACTCCATTATGTTAAAAAAATGTTTATATGGGAGGAATTTAGAGAAAGTGGTGGTGAGACATTACTTGGCAGGGAGGGAATGTTGCCAGTGTGTGTCATGGTGAATACATGATGTCATCAGCTAATGGCAGCCAGCTGAACAGCAAGGAGCATAGGAAGCCACAGAAGTTTGAGCCAAACTGCTCAAAGAGCAAGTGAGAAAGTAACACCTCATAGCAAACAACACATCTACTGATGCAAACTTTAATGTCATGCATGTCAAACCAGCCAAACATCCAAGACCAAGTTCATGGAAAACTGATTTTCAAGCTTTGTTCTCTAACTTTCATTTGTTTTCCAATGATTGATGGTTAGATTTGAGAGCTCTGAGGGAGAAATAAAGTGTCCACTGTTTTCTTTCCAACTGACGAACTGATTAGTGTAGCTAAGGGGTCACCAACCTTTCTGAAACTGTAAGCAACCTCAAAGCTAGTGAATAGTTCAAAGGGCTACCAGTTTAAAAACCACTAATCTTTTACATTTTCACTTTAAAGCTGCTATTTGGAGTTTCTGAGAGGAAGTCTTGATGTATCCCCCTCAACAGCTCCACTTCCTCCCTATGCCTCTGCAATCTACCAGAAGCCACACCTCTACTTTTCTACACGCGCATCGGGTTGCTTTGACATAGGTCTATGGGTCAGGTAAGAACCAAAATCATATTTACCTGTTTGCTGTTGGCCTTGTTTCTGTGCATAGTTCCGCATTGACTTTGATTGACAGTCTCAAAAACAGGAAGTCGAATCCTATTGGCTGTGCACACTTGTATAGGGGTCTATAGGACGAAGGAGGGACTTAACTTAATGAATGTATAGTTAAGTATTTTTATGAATTTCAAATGAATCATGCATAAACATAGATTTCTCAGAAACTCTGGATATCAGCTTTAAGTTTTAATGTGCAACACTTTATTTATCCCAATTAAACCATTTGTTTTATTTTTGTTAAATTCCACGGGAAGTCATAATGTTCCTATTTTACTAGCCACTAACAACTTTAAATAATCATAAAACATGTACCATGTACAATGTAACCACTATGTAATATTTTATGAAAATCCACTTTACGTTTTTGTTTTTTTAACATATCTTATCACAACCCAAATCTGTGACACCTAAAACATTTGTCACAATGTTTCAGTGCAAACAAACATTTAAAGATAGTTAATTTAATCCCAAAACTTGTAAAGTGCAGCAGTAAGTAACTCTACTAAGACAATGACTACATTTTTCATCTGTATTTATTTGTGTGGGTTTGACGTCTGGCAAGTAAATCAAATTTTAGATGGAGCTGATTGGTGATTAGAGTTCCAGAACTTGCCTGAGGGCACCTCACATGGTCCATGCGGGCTGCCTGGTGCCATAGCTGCTTTTTGCAAAAATTGTCTAAAAGTTGTATGAAGTCAAAAAACATTTTAGAAATAACATGACCCCAATGGTTGTATGAAGCCAAACCGCGACTTAAGAGATTAAAAAACCTGTTTTTGGATCACTTGCTGAATAGATGTTGATTTTAACTAACTTAAATGATCACTATTGGTTTATGAGGCAGATTTTTAGCTCGTACCACGTTTCATGCTAGACAAAAATATAATGAAAATCCAGGTTTGTGTTGTATCTTCTTGTCATCATCTGTGGGTCCTTCTTGTTTTCCACCCTGGAATCTTGCAACAGTGTAGTGTTGATAAAGTGAGCAAAAAGAGTCTGCGAGGATGCTGGCTTTAGCTAAAATACAAAAAGTTCATTCTAAAAAAAAAATACAGCATTATTCTCCAATCAGCCTGCAGACGAAGATGAATTCTAAAGATGGATAATTTACCACAGCAGGAAAACTTAAACATCATTGACATAAGCTGTGATCACACCATAGGTTAAATGAGACAAACAGATTTATCTGAAAGATAACACTATCAAAAATAATTTACCGTTGTCCCTTTGGAGGTTGTTTTTTCCTTTGAATCATTGAGGTATTTCTTTCCTAGGATGACCTAAAGTAAGCCAAAAAAAAAAAGTATTTAAATGAAACTAGATCTAAGTCGCCCTCTTTGGTGATTTGCATTGAACAGGTGACTGGGATTTGCATTTTTATGGAGTTCCCGTGGCCTTCCTTTTGCCCTCAACTCTGTGAACAGGCAAAGAAGGAGATAGCGATGTTAATTAAGGACCACAATGGGAATAATCTCGGTGGCTTCATTGTGTTGTCCCGGATTGGTTTTAATTAAATTATGGGCATGATGGTAGGAATCTGAGTGGAGGGGAGTGCTTAAAAGGGTGGTTAAAACAATCAAAGGAATCTAATCATTCCCTCGGCAACAGAAAACTGTAATTATTAAGAAAGTCAGTTATGAAAAACTGGTCATTGAGGTCACTTAGACAGGCTAAGAGGTGAACTCAGTATACAGGATGAAAGGGTTTTTTTTAAATTTTTTTATAATTTAACAAAAACAAGACTAATCTTTAGAGAAGTGTGAAATGCATCCTCAAGCTCCTGCAACATTAGACATTTCTAATTTCCGGACCTATTACGATTGTAATTTTAATACTATTCATCAGGGGAGCTCTGCCTGCCCCTGCTTCAAAACTGAGGGCAGTGTCATTGCTTCTGTTTTCTTGAGTAATTTTATCCACTATTATTTCCCAGTTTTATTGATGAAAGTGTTTTTCTTGGACTGCTTGAGAGCTCAAGGAATTTAAGCATTTAATGTATGAACACATTAAATGAGGTACTGTGTATGAATACCCAATGATGCAGTAAAAAAAAGGGGGCAAACTCGATACAAACAGCTGCACTAACCAACACAGGATTAACAAATCAAACTCCACACAAAAGGCAGAAATGAGCAGAAAGAATTCCCAGGCAAGCAGCAGTGAGGAGACGGGCATCCCAGAGGACAGCGGCAAAGGGGTAAACAACAGGATTCCGTGACACTTTTAATAAATGTCAATTTTCCCTCTCCCATCCTCTTCACGGGTCATACAGCCCAGTGGTCCCAGTGCGTGGAGAAGAATTTGAATTCTGTTCTGTCGCTGAGTCATCAGTTGACAACACAAGCAGCATGAGAGAGAGAGATCACTCACTGAGGTGAGAAATGACTCATTGTTGCAAATAACAGCAAAGAGACAAAATTAATATACGAGAATTAGAGCTTTTGATTAAAGGAGTGATTTTTAACTCCTGTGAAGAGTGAGGCAACATCATCATCATCATAATAATAATAATAATAATAATAATGGCTTGGATTTATATATCGCTGTTTTCAAAGAGACTCAAAGCGCGTTACAGAAACCATTATTCATTCACACCAGTCACTCACATCAATCAACCAGTGGAGGTAAGCTACAATGTAGCCACAGCTGCCCTGGGGCATACTGCCATTTCGCATCTTTACCTGTGGGTAAAGTGCCTTGCCCAAGGACGCAACGACAATGACTAGGATAGAGCGGGATTCAAACCCCCAACCCTTGGGTTACAGGATGACCCACTCTATCACTGTGTGAAACGGTTTCATTACCCATTTGTTTTTTAAAAAGAGACCTACCTGAATATCTACTGCAGAATATTTATAAAAAAAATTGTCATGTTACTAGTAAAAAAAACTAATAAACAAATGATTATAAGACACAGAGGTGATCTACAATGGTATCATGTAAAAGATTTTCAACATTGGCGAGTGGTGAAATAGCCCCAAAGTTGGGTGTCCAAAATAAAAATGAACAAGTTGCATTAACGCCAATTGTTTTATATCCAAAGAAAGAGCAATCTACTATAAATTAAAACAGAGATCAGATTTTTTCTTACATTCCCACATGCAGTTATGGGCCATTGAAAATAGTCTAAAAAATTTTTTTTTACAAGACTGTCACCCAAGAACCAATGCATATATATTACCAATCATTACTGATTTGAACAGTTTATGTATATAGCTGAAAGTTGATCAAATTACAGGGAGCTGATATATGAAAAGTAGTTTACTGAAAGACCAAACATGTTCGAGCCTGAAACCCCAACAAACTTTTTTTTTCCAATTTTGAGGGGCTGGCATATCAACCAGATAGGATGTATAGCAGATGTTTTAGTCTAATCTAAAAGAGTATGTGTAGCTATATTACTATACCAACTTCTATTTTCCTATGTGATGTAGTTCCTGAGATATCTGAAGCGGAAAATGGAAGAAAAATAAGGACGAGCGTAAAATCAACACATTCCCCCCCCTCACTAAATAATCCATATCTCAAATAGTATTCATCCAATCAAACTCAAAATTTTCATTGTGCCTATCGAATAATCACAAAACAATTAGTAAAAATTTCAGATTTTTTTGAGACTGAAGTCTGTGGGCCATTTATGAAATGTCATGGACTGACCCTATAGTATAGTAGCAGAATGTAGAATTATCTTTTTCCATTTGAACTTCTGTACAGATTTAACCGTTTTGTAGATTACTTTTGTATATCTTTTTTAAAATTCATCCTGACATTTCCTGAAATACGGGAAAAACGGGACTATTTCAAGGCTTTTAACAAAGCTGATAAAACCATTATGTTTAAAACATTTTCAATACTATAAGCTGGTTTTATAATCAGCTAAATACACGTAGCAGCTGGCGCTAGTTGCAGCTATTTTTAGAATGGCTAACATTCAGTTTAAGAAGAGTTGGATGGTAATTTACAAAACATTTTAGTCTGCTCAACCAAGCAGTAAATGAAACCCAAACACAACAAATGCTTGTGCACAACCTCCGACACTTTATCACTTTCAGGAGAAACGCACACAGACACACACATACACACACAGTGCAAATATTGTACAGTAAACAAAGTGCAAGACTTTTAGAGTAGTGGTAAAAAAAAAATCATTAATTCGCATGTATTCAATACACATAAATACACATTTGCCTGTTTTCAACAAGACATAAATCTCATCTACTATATATGTAAACCTGATAGATTTTACAACCCAATTGCTGCGAACACACACGCACACGCACACGCACACGCACACGCACACGCACACACACACACGCACACACACACACACACTTAAAAGGCTCCCTGCAGTTTAATTTATTAATCTGCAAAGCCACCCATATGCGCAACCATAAAAGTGGGACGTAAATTGCTGAATATGCAGTCTATCCATAACGCCTGGAAAAGTATCACGAGCGTACTCGTACTCCATAATAGAACGGACATCTACAGAGAATAATTAGGTGACTCGCAGAACTTTTGGTCCCCTTAATGGCCATTCCAAAGATCATTAGCAATAGTATACGCTTGACTTGTCTTATTTATTAAGCTGTTTTGTTTCCTATATAAAAAAAAAAAAAACTCCTCATACAGGATTAATGCAGAGTCCCCTTCATGTGTATGCGTGTCCACGCAGACTCTGTCTTAAGTGAGATTTCGGCCATTCAAGCGTTTCACTCGCAGATGAAATTTCCGACTTGTTTAGAGCAGTCATCGCTGTAGCAAAATGAACCATGAAGGTTGCTGTTCATCCACCTGAGGTAAAGAGACTCTTCCCATTGTGTTTATTTGCTCAATAAATCACAGATGAACAGATCAAATGAATGATGGACTTCCTTTGAGCGGGAAAAAACTCGAGATCGCAATATTTTATTAAACAGTATTTCACTTGATGATACATCTAAGAATTTGTACTCCAAAGCTTGAATACTAGTTTTGATCTCCCCAAAAGCAGGAATTGGATTCGTGACAAAAATGCAGAACTAAAAAAACAAAAACCAACTCATTAAATCGAGAACAAAATTGATAATATCACTGCACACAAACATGACTCGGTATTAATAAAGCTTCATTAGCCAAGGTAAATGAGTTTATTGTGCCAGTTGCTGGATTAAAAGGGAAAAATTGTTGAACAAGTACTTAAAAAAAAAAAAAAAAAGTAATCATTACTTAGTGCCAACCTCTTCTCACATTAATTTAGGAATCTGGCACAAACTGGATACCATTTACCTTTGCCATATGTGAGGAAAAATGGAATTTGCATAAACTCTCAACCACACCAAACTAAATTCTGTGAATGCATTATTTTTGGATCCATTAGGAGCTGCTTTGTATGTGAAAGCTGATGGTGAGGGTGTGTCAGCATGTCCCTGACAATTATAGGACGCACTCAAGCGTACGACTATTGATAAAAGCTGATGTTATCACCGTGCACACATTTCTCCTGGGTGAGGCTTTATTATTATTATTTTTTTTTTTTATATCCATGACCACCATTGATGTTTCATCTACACGCTCACAGTCTTCCTCCAAATGCTTTGAAATGATCATTCGGAATAGTGATAACATTAGAGACAATAAGTCATTGTGTGGCATTTTAGTTTTTAGTATTTAAAATAGGATGTAAGGCTGTCATAAGCTTTACTTTGCATTTACTTTGTTTAATGTTACAGTAAGACAGAGAAATACTGGCCATTTGTAGTAATAATAAATGCACAATAGTAGCTGCTACATGTATGCCAATATGTATTTGATGTTTTTGTACATGAGTGTATTGAATCTGTTACAAATTGATGCTAATAGAACTAAAATAACTGCCTGTAAAACTCTTAGAAAGCCAATAATACAGTTGCTGAACAATACATTATCAAAGCAGACAAAAATTATACAGTAGATATTCAGGTATGCTTTTATTTCCCTGAAAAGTTGGTCACATACAGTATATACTGTATATACCTCAGGAACAATCAGGCTGGAGAAACTCGCCTGAAGCTGACTTAAACGTGTTGCTCAAGGACACCTGATGAAAAACTCAGTTTTGAGGAAGACATTTTTAGATTCTTCCTTTATTCTCCACCATCAAATGAAATGTCAGGACTGTGTGACAAAGCGTGGTGCAGCACCCAAAAGGAGAAGCGATTGCAAAACACCTATATTACACCGCCTTGGTAAACTATACATTTCTGTTGTAGCAATTGTAGCAAACACCAATGGCCACAACAAAAGTAATAGAAATATTTATGATTTGTCATTTTTTCAGGCAATGTTTTGTATAATGGAAATAATCTCCCTGCTTTAGTCCAGTGTAAACAGACACTTACATACTCTGTAGCCCGCGTCAGTTCCTATGTGGTAAATAGCTACGGGAGTAGTAGGGCTGCTCGATTATAGAAAAAAAAATAATCATGATTATTTTAGTCATAATTGAAATCACGATTATTCACAGTTATTTGTCAACCAAAAAGTGATTTATTTTTTGTACAAAAAACAAAATACATTTTTTAAACATAAATAAAATCCTTCAAACACAAAGTATGTTAAAAATAAAAAATGGCCATAAACACCACAGCACTGCCAATGGAACCTCTTGACTAAACATGTATTTTTAGCATGATACAACAATATAAACTAATGTCTACTACTATAAGCAAATTGAATGCAGATAAAAGTGAGAATACCCTGAAGAAACTGGCACATAAGAGAAATTCAAAATGTATTCAAATTATTAAATTCTGCCTGTAAATACACATAATATAATGTGATAATTAGGGCTGTCACTAACAATTAATTAATTACAGGAAAAAGTAACGCACTAAATAAATTAGCGCCGTTAATTTTTTTTTTTTTGTACCCCAAACAGCGCGGAGTTTTTCTCATTTTCGTGTTCCCAGTATACACTACTCATAACACTGATGTAAAAGGTACAACAGTAGAACCTGAGGGGAAGTCTTTGTGCACGTTAAATTTAGTTAAAAAAACAAAACAAAAACACAATGGATGAAAAACGAAAGCCCAGTTGTGTGCAAATTGTGCAAGAAAGCGTTGGATCAACCTCCTCCAGCCTTCCAGCGGAGCTTTTCCACCTCAATGCTAACTATGTAGCAGCTAGCACGGACAGCGGTACTTTGTACACTACACTAGACCAAGTGGCCAGTCAACACTGGACAAGATGACAGGGTTCAGAGCCAAAATGACTGAGTCCATGAGTGACAAATGAACAAAGTCAGATAAATGATTGTGGTGGACAGTTAACCACTCTCTGTGGTAGAGGATGTGGGCGGGGCTACTACTACTAGAAGTGATTACTTGAGATTATTACAGCACTTTATTTTGTGATGAACATGTTATTTTTGATGTTCTAATTTACAGCACTGTGATTGACGGGTCCGTTTTATTTATTTAATATTAACTGAAGGAGAGGAAAAGCAACAAGTTTGGTGTTCAATAATTGTATTGATCATAAATGTGTTCCGACTGTATATGATGTGCTAACTTATAACCCTACACATGGACCTGATGTTTTATTTCATGTATATTTTATATTGTATGTAATATATATTATAATAACCACTTTGTTATACATCAGTCTTTCAATCTGCCACAATAATGTTATTGAAATGAAAATAGCTCAAGTTGAGGGTGTTTCTCAGCAATTTTTAGATTAGATTAAAAAAGAGATGAATTAAATTAATCACAGAGCATAAATAATTAATCGCACTAAGCACTAATAATAATTGTGCTTTATACTAAACTGAAGTAGGATACAATGCATGAATACGACGTTAGTTCTTTCACACATCCTTATATTTTATTACTTCAAATACCAAGATTGAATTGAGTAAAACCCCTGACAAAATTGCATGTGGGTGCTTTGGAGGATCAAAAGGTAACTACCAGAGCTGAGACACAGTCAGAACACCACTTCTTATCATTATTAGACCCCCTGTTATCAGGGTTTGACCATTATTATGGTTGACCCATTATCCTCAATCAAACTTCATGATTGCTGCGGATTCGAAGTATGGCCGACCAATCAGTAGCACTCAAAAATCAAGGGAGGTTGACTTCTGCTTGCTCTCACCTCAGAAATATTGTCTCTCTTGACTCCAAACAGAAAACACCAAACCAGCAGTTAAAGCACTTTCTCTTTTAAAGCTGAGAGCCTTACAAAGCGTCAGTCAGCCACATACTGTGTTTGTCCTTCAAACCTGACCTTAGAAAAGGAGCTTGTATGACAAAAAGTGGACAGTGACAACAAAGCCAATTCCCAGACGCCTTTGAATCATCCATTCTTCTCTTCCATTATTTCCTTGAATTTTGATGCTGTGCAGCCACTCAAAGCTGCTATCATGGCAATAAATATTACTTATCACATTGACTGACTCTCTTCTGAGTGACAGAGAAAGGAAGAGGGAGAAAAATGGGAAACCAAGTACAGGTATGATTATAGAAAGACGAATGGCAACTGTCAACTTTTAGCTGGACTCCATATTTATCTATGGATGAAATCAACCCATGCACACAGAGTAGTAGTAGTAATGGCTGCTCTGGCATCATTTGGTTTTCGTCAACCTTGTCTCTGATTGACCAAGACTCCTGCACATCAGGAGCATTTATAGTAGTGCTCAGGGTTGGGGACAATTATAATTGTAGGGTTAGGGTTAGGTTAGGTTATAATTATGGTGTACTTGTAATTTTAAAAATCTGTTGATGGTGTAATTGTAATGGAATTGTAATAATTGAGTTTAGATAATTGACTTAGCAATTGTAATTGGCATGAACATTCTATAAAATTTGTCAATTCTGATTTATTTAACGCAATATTTGGGATGAAAACAAATAAATGATAGATAATATTTTTTTGAGTTTTTTTTTATTTTGATTTAAGACACGTTATAATATATGCTAACAAAAAGAACACAAGAGGAAGCTTAAAGGGTAACTAAACCGCTGCTTTCTGCTGAACTGCCACTTGGAGGAAAATTCAAAAAAATACTTTGATTATGGGCGTTACTGCTGTAGCAGTAAGACACGCCCAGTCAGGCAGCGCTGTGCGCAGAGAGTTCATAAACTGAGATTTGTCACTATAGCCACAGGCATACACAATCACTACGTGAAGCTCATACACATCCTTACAGACATCACTCAGGCACCTCACACACATAGCGATAAGACGTACACACACATCCGCGCACACCCAGACAGACGGGAATAGACATATAGCATAGATGTGTCTGTAAATACACACATAGCTTGATGAACCCTCTGATTAGCGCAGAATCTGCTCTTTATAGAAGCTCAGAGTCAAAAACATCACCACTACAGCGGCTGTTTCACACGGAACACAGTGGACTTCCTCATTTAGGCTGTCAATCAATGCTCACTGAGGGCTGTGATTGGAGGAAACCTTCCTCCTTCCTCTCAGCTTTCATAGAAGGGGCGGGGCCAACAGTAAAAGTGATGGCGCAGGGGAATCTAAAGAAGCAGTTTCAGCCAATAGCAAAATTAAATTGTAATAACCGGCATTCAAATGAGAATTTAATTGCAAAAACTATTGTAATAGCTGGGTTTCAACCCATAGAGGGCAGTCACTCTGACATTTTACAACAAAATATGCCAAATTGAAGTAGTTTGACTAAAATGTTGACCAGGATCAATCAACAGCACTACTTCATACCCAAAAGCATTTACATTCAGCAGAAAAAAGTGGTTTTGGGGTTTAGTTACTGTTTAATAATTGAGTGGAGTCAAATTATTGTGCATTGTTGAAATGTCAGTGCTAAATAAATATTTTCATATTTTTAATTGATTTATTATTTGAAACATTAATATTAATTTATTCAGTTGCAATGTTTTAATTTTAGTGAGTTTAGTACACATTCAGAGCCATAAATGGAATGGGACTTATAATTGGCATAATTTCTTTCAGTTTTTCGGTTTCATCCAAGAATATTCATCATTTTGGTGCATCTCTCATTCACAGCAGCGTGAACATGTTAGCCATGATGCATCTTTTTTTCTGTTTTTTTTTTTTGTTTTTTCTTGTGCCCTTCTGTCACATTGACTGTAGCTTCAGAGGTTCCATCACTGGCCCCACTCCCAGAATATGAACAAAGTCTGCTAGCACACACTCACACCTCTCTGGCCTATCCACCATGGCTTAGCAAGGCACAGCAGGACCTGGCACTGCTGCCGGGGCCTCGGGGAGCCAGACCTATCCTCAATGCCAAAAGATAAACCCAACTGTCAATCTGGCTTCAGCCTCTGCATCACAGGTGATGATCAGACGTGGAATGACCTTAAATTATTTGTAGCTTTTCCAACTTTGTACCACTCAAAATATTCAGAACTGATTGTTTTCCTTAATTTAGGTTTAGAAAATGTTTGTTTCAACTAAATATTTGTTCTCATTGATGTTACATTTTAGGTAATAAACTAGAATTAATTAGATGTTAATGTTGTTAATAAAATCTGATTTTTTTTTTTTAGGCAATATCGCCCAGCCCTAAAGTCATTTTATCATCACCTTTCTCACAGAAACACAGCTGCGTTATAAGACAACTCATCCCGACATGTCTAAATAAGCACGCTAACCTCATTCAGCTCAATCTGATTTCACACAATCCTTGCTGCTTCTATTTGGTATGACAAGTAGCAGTTTCATTGTGCACCCTCTCAGCCTTCCTCTCTAGCTTCACACCAATGTACTTAACCAATGACTCTTTGAATCATTCGCCATCCCATCCCTGTGTCACGAGACAGAACTGAGGCTCAAGCGCAGACAGCACAACAGGAGGCACAAATACAAGTAACTGATTTATTTCACAAAACAGAATTCAACATAAAACCAACCAGCGCCCTAAGTGGGGTAGTGGAGAACTAAGGAAGTGCTGAGCAAACTGAGGGAGACCTAATACTAAGGTTAAATAAGAACAATCAGGAAACTACTGACGAAACCAAAATTCTAGGCCTAAAGGCATAAGCTAAGAAAGGGCAAAAACTAACAAAAGAAAACCTCTGAACCCCGAATGGGCAGGAACACTGAGACGCTCGAGCTGCAGCCAACACAGACGAAAGGAAGGAGCCTGGCACAGGAGTGGGGAGGAACCAGCTGAAGGGTGGAGAGAGCAGAGAGATTCCAGAGATGAAGGAGGCAGAAGGGATCCCAGCGGCGGAGAGGGTCTGAGTGAGCAATGTTTTATGGTTTGGCGTCGGTTTGTGGTCTGCCAGTGTCTTAAGTAGTGGTGTGAATACTTGCAGGTGGGGAGACCACTCCCCGCCGCAGCTGGAAGCAATCCTGAAGATTAGAGGTGAGTAGTCCGGACAGTGAGGCATGGAGACCACCAGATGGTGCCAACGGACCACTTCAGGAGATGCCAGAAGTAGAGGACATGACAGTACCCCCCCTCCTACGTGCGCCTCCAGGCGCACGACCAAAACGTTCAGGACGCCGCCGCTTGAGGTCCCTGATCAGGTCTGGGCAAAGGATCCGACTGCGGGGGACCCAGCTCCTCTCCTCAGGCCCGTATCCCTCCCAGTCCACGAGAAACTGGAGGCCGCGACCCCTGCGGCGAACATCCAGCAAGCGCCGAACCGAGTAGGCGGGTGAGTCATCCACCATCCTGGGAGGAGGGGGGGGGGGAACAGGAGGAGCCAGGGGGGAGTCCCTGGAGGGCTTGACCTGCGAGACATGGAACGTGGGGTGAATTTTCATAGTTCGGGGAAGGGTGAGACGTACCGCTGTCGGACTGATGATCCTCTCCACGGGGAAGGGGCCGATGAACCGAGGCGCTAGCTTCCTGGATTCAACCTTCAGAGGGAGGTCCTTGGCCCTCAACCAGACTCGTTGGCCCACAGAGTAGGTTGGTGCCGGGCAGCGACGGCGGTTGGCCTGCCGCTCCATCCTCTCAGTTGATTGTATAAGTCTGGCCCTGGCCCTGTCCCAGACCCTTTTGATCTGACTGACGAAGGTTTGTACAGAGGGAACGGAGAGTTCTTGTTCCTGGGAGGGGAACAGCGGAGGTTGATAGCCGAGGGAGCACTGAAAAGGAGACATCCCCAGAGAAGAGTTTATCTGTGAATTGTGTGCATACTCCACCCAGGTCAGATGCTCACCCCAGGAAGTGGGGTTGGAGGAGACCAGACACCGGAGGTACGTCTCCAGAGACTGATTGGCCCGCTCCGCTTGGCCATTAGACTGAGGGTGAAAGCCAGAGGTGAGACTGAGGGTGGCTCCTAGAGCAGCGCAGAAGGCCTTCCAGACTCCGGAGATGAACTGTGGACCCCGGTCCGAGACAATGTCTGCTGGTATCCCGTGCAACCGGAAGACGTGGTCAACTAGGAGGGATGCCGTCTCCCTGGCTGAGGGGAGTTTGGGAAGGGCGACGAAGTGTGCTGCTTTGGAAAAACGATCAACAATGGTGAGGATGACCGTGTTACCTCCAGAGGGGGGTAGCCCCGTGACGAAATCTACAGCGATGTGTGACCAAGGCCGAGTGGGCACTGGGAGTGGTTGAAGGAGGCCCGAGCTGGGTCTATAAGGGGTCTTGCCCCGGGAGCAGGTGGGACAAGCGGCGACAAAGTCCCGAGTGTCTCTTTCGAGAGAGGGCCACCAAAACCTCTGCCGCAGGATGGCTGTGGTCCGGAAGCCCCCAGGGTGGCAGGCGAAGCGAGAGGTATGAGCCCACTGGAGCACCTGGGTACGCACAGACTCAGGAACATAGAGAACATTAGGCGGGCAGTTACCTGGGATTGGCTGTTGGGGCTGTGCTTGACGGACCTGATCCTCCACTTGCCAGGTTAGAGAGGCGACAAGACGAGCAGGGGGAAGGATAGATTCTGGGTCACCAGAGGGTTCGTCGCAGGAGAACTGACGAGACAGGGCATCCGGCTTGATGTTACGGGACCCCGGGCGATACGTGAGGGAAAACTGGAAGCGACAAAAAAACAGCGCCCAGCGGGCCTGCCGAGAGTTCAATCTCCTGGCTGAACGAATGTACTCCAAGTTCTTATGGTCCGTCCAGACAATGAATGGGTGCTCTGCCCCCTCCAGCCAGTGACGCCACTCCTCTAGAGCGAGCTTGACCGCCAGCAGTTCCCGGTTCCCCACATCGTAGTTCCGTTCTGCTGGGGTCAGGCGGCGAGAGAAGAAGGCACAGGGATGCAGCTTTTGGTCAGATGGGGTCCTCTGGGAGAGCACGGCCCCAACCCCGGAGTCCGAGGCATCCACCTCGACCACAAACTGAAGGTGGGGATCTGGCTGAACAAGGATAGGAGCAGAGGTAAAGCGTACCTTGAGGGACTGGAATGCTTGCTCGGCCTTGGGGGTCCACTGGAAGGGGATTGAGGTGGAGGTCAGGGCTGTGAGAGGGGCTGCCACCCTACTATAATCACGGATGAAGCGGCGGTAAAAGTTAGCGAAGCCCAAAAAACGCTGTAACTGTTTCCGGGTCTCTGGCTGGGGCCACTCGGTGACAGCCGATAGCTTGGCCGGATCCATCATAACACGTCCTGGGGAGATGACAAAACCCAAGAATGATACAGTAGTAACGTGAAACTCACACTTCTCCGCTTTAGCAAAAAGGCGGTTCTTCCACAGGCGCTCCAAAACCAAGCGGACATGGCTGACGTGTTCCTCCTGGTCTCTGGAATAAATCAGGATATCGTCTATGTAGACAAACACAAAGCGGTTAATCATATCCCGGAGCACATCGTTAACCAGGTTCTGGAAGACGGCGGGGGCATTCGTGAGGCCAAAGGGCATTACTAAGTACTCAAAGTGTCCCAGGGGGGTATTAAAACCCGTCTTCCACTCATCTCCCTCTCTTATTCTCACCAAATGATAAGCATTTCTCAGGTCTAGTTTGGAGAACACTTTGGCCCCGTGGAGAAGGGTGAAGGCAGAGTTTATCAGAGGTAGAGGGTACTTGTTCTTCACAGTTATATTATTTAGGCCCCGAAAGTCAATACAGGGTCGCAGGGACCCGTCCTTCTTATTTACAAAAAAGAATCCCGCACCTACCGGAGAAGTGGAGGGCCGAATGATACCTGCTGCCAGGGCGTCCCTAATGTAAGTCTCCATGGCGGCCTGCTCGGGTTTCGAGAGGTTGTACAGACGGCCAGAGGGCAAGGTGGCTCCGGGCAGGAGCTCGATGGCACAGTCGTAGGGCCGGTGAGGAGGCAAGGATAGGGCATCCTCCTTACTGAAGACTGGAACTAGGTCATGGTAAACCTCAGGAACGCCGGACAGGTCTGGAGGCCGAGGATCTGGCTTGGGATTTACAGGAGCAGGGGATGGGGCTGAACGGAGACAGTTAGCATGACACCCAGTACTCCAGGACTTAACCTGGCTGCCGCACCAGTCAATAGAGGGGTTATGTTTAATCAACCAGGGGTGCCCCAGCACCAACTGTGGGCGAGAATGTTCCATCAAGTGAAAGGTTAGTGTTTCATGATGGTTACCTGCTAACCGGAGGGAGACAGGAACTGTTTTCCGGCGGATCGTGGCCAGGGAGAGGCCGTTGAGAGAACGGGCCTCCACGGGAGAATCCAGTGGCACCGATGGGATGTGGAGCTGCCTGGCGAGGTCCGAGTCAAGGAAGTTCTCCTCGGCCCCAGAATCCACCAGCACGGTCACAGAAAGTGAGTGGTTCTGGAAGCTGAGTGTGGCGGGTAGCTGTAGCAGATGAGGGGAGGTGGAAGCAGTCCGGCTCACTCGTAGACTCCCCGTCACGAGTGAGCCCTCTCTTTTGCTGGTCTCTTGGGGCAGGAAGCAATGAAGTGCCCGGAACCCCCACAGTAGAAACAGGTGTTAGTAGCCCGCCTCTGCTCCCTCTCTTGCTGAGTCAGCGGTGCCCCACTGATCCTACCAACCTCCATGGCCTCGGGGGCAGCCTCAGGGAACGGTGCGGGCGTAGCAGACTGGAGAGTGGGACTCAGTCGGCGGGAGGGTGCTGAGTCCCTCCAGTGTGAGCGCTCTCTGCGCCTCTCCCTCAACCGATTGTCAAGCCGGATGGCGAGGGAGATTAGGGCCTCCAGGCTGGCCACCTCCTCCTTGGTGGCGAGTTCATCCTTCAGAGCCTCGGACAGTCCCCTATAGAATGACCTCTGGAGGGCCGGATCGTTGAACCCACTGGTAGCTGCAAGGGCCTGGAACTCCACGGAGTACTCTGCAACACTGCGGGCCCCCTGCCTCAAGGCCATGAGGCGATCTCCAGCGTCTCGGCCCCGAACTGGGTGATCGAAGACGCGCCTCATGTCTGCAGAGAAGCGGGAGTAGGAGGAGCAGACCTCCCCCTGTTTCTCCCACACAGCTGTTCCCCAGTCCCGTGCAGGTCCCCGTAGAAGGCCAATTAGATATGCGATTTTAGCCCTATCGGACGCGTAGGAAGTCGGTTGTAACTCAAAGACGAGTGAAACCTGAGTCAGGAAGGCCTGGCAAGAACCGAGATCCCCAGCATAGCGCTCAGGAACCGGAACCGTGGGTTCACGGCCTACCGTGGCCAGAGCCGAGGGAGAACCTACAACCGTCGTCTCGTGGGCATTAGTGGGGGTAGGCTGGCTACCTGACGCAGCTATGGAAGATGCTAACACGGACTGCTGACCAGTAAGGTGAGACATTTGACTGATTAAAGCATTAACGCTAGACGCAAGAGTCCTGAGTAGCTCCTCATGCCGGCCTAGAATTGCGTCATGACTAACTACAGCCTGATGAGCGGCTGAGCCCTCATCTGTCGTGCGATCTGCTGAGCTCATTATGGCCAAACCATACTGTCACGAGACAGAACTGAGGCTCAAGCGCAGACAGCACAACAGGAGGCACAAATACAAGTAACTGATTTATTTCACAAAACAGAATTCAACATAAAACCAACCAGCGCCCTAAGTGGGGTAGTGGAGAACTAAGGAAGTGCTGAGCAAACTGAGGGAGACCTAATACTAAGGTTAAATAAGAACAATCAGGAAACTACTGACGAAACCAAAATTCTAGGCCTAAAGGCATAAGCTAAGAAAGGGCAAAAACTAACAAAAGAAAACCTCTGAACCCCGAATGGGCAGGAACACTGAGACGCTCGAGCTGCAGCCAACACAGACGAAAGGAAGGAGCCTGGCACAGGAGTGGGGAGGAACCAGCTGAAGGGTGGAGAGAGCAGAGAGATTCCAGAGATGAAGGAGGCAGAAGGGATCCCAGCGGCGGAGAGGGTCTGAGTGAGCAATGTTTTATGGTTTGGCGTCGGTTTGTGGTCTGCCAGTGTCTTAAGTAGTGGTGTGAATACTTGCAGGTGGGGAGACCACTCCCCGCCGCAGCTGGAAGCAATCCTGAAGATTAGAGGTGAGTAGTCCGGACAGTGAGGCATGGAGACCACCAGATGGTGCCAACGGACCACTTCAGGAGATGCCAGAAGTAGAGGACATGACACCCTGTGGGCTGTGGGTTTAGGTTGTTGATGCATTTCGGGGGGGAAGTGCATCTCTTGCCTGGCTTGGCCGTTGCTCACACACCTGGGAGTCTGCCTCACTATTACCCATGCTATTTGCACAAATTGCTACATTTGGGTTTGAATATGAAATGCATTTTACGGCTGAAGATTGTATCCATTTCATCAGAAATTGGTTTGTGGGAATTTTTTTATTCTGAAGTGACATTATCTCTTTATCCCATTTTTGTGATTTGGTGGAAGGGAAGTTTGGAGAATAACTCTGCAAGTGACTGTGTGTTTAACAAGTAGTTGAGGTTACTGTGACTGATGGTGACCTGGTGTTTTATTTATTTATGTATTTATTTTTGTCAACTGCTTTACCTTTTTTGTGGGAAGAAGCAAAGTATGTGGTAGAATGTGATATATTTTGCTGAGAAAATCAAGTAGTTACCAACAGCCAGCAATGATTGCAAAACATAAACTTTAACCAAAAAAAAAAAGAAAAACAAGGCATGAAATCAAGTTCAAATCAATAGAGACGTACAGCACAACTCAATAGCAGTTTTAAAAATGTGTTTTATTTGTTGATTATAGGGTTCAAAAGTATTTGGGGGCCTTAAGATTGTAGGGTTTATTTGTGAATAAATATAGATTTTTGAACATTGTTGATATCTGTCTGTTGTACACACTTCTTTTACGAATTTTTAAAGTTGTTGCATTATATCCAAAAGTTGAATTTTGAAAATCATAAGGAGAATTGAAGAAATATATATATAAGAAGAACAAAACAAGTTTTTTAATACCTAAAAATAGACACCGTGCCTTATTGTAAGCAATATTAAAGGAATAGGCACAGATATATAATTGAATAATCAGATATAATATGATTGTGGTTGTTATTAGAAGCTTAATTCACTACAGAATATATACATTGACTGTATTTAAACCTCAACTATTGAACAGGGATTGCTACCTTATTTTAATCTACCCATTATGCAAATATACATTAAATGACCAATATGATTTTTAACCTCTAACGATCAAGACTAATGTAACATACACAATGAATGTGACCTCTATGAGAGCAATACAAGCCTTAACATCTACAATCTATGTTTTAACTTTGCTGTTATCACAGCAGAACATAATCTAAAATCCCCTCTTCTTCTTGTGGCTGGCTGCCTGAGCCATTTTATATTCAAATTTGTTGAAGAATAAATAATTCATTGGGTTAATTCCAAATGTTTCTGAGAATAGGCAATTCACCTGCATCACCGCGGGTGCCATTGTCTCACTGACTTGTTTTTAAATTATACTCACGATGGGTTTCTCATTAATTTTCAGTTTCAAAAGGCTCTGGGGTTGGAAACAAATTTCAAAAATAGACTCTTGTATGTATGCAATAACAATGATCTGACACTCTTGACTCGATGAGGCTATTTTTTGTTCACAGTGGAATATAGGAATGAAGCAGTGATCAAAATCTGTCACAGAAGCTGGGGGCTTTCATCTGTCTTGCCTTGCAGATGACAAAAAAAAAAGAAAAAGTATGGACTAAAAGCCTTAGAGAAATCTGAAATTGCACATCGGAAACTGAACAGCTCACCTTCATAGGCAGATTTATTTTTATTTTTTTATTTATTAGCAGTGTCTGCTCACTCATGCTGGCAAAATTCAAGCAATTTGCAAATGCTTGTCATGTTGGACTGAACAAATCAAGGAAATCCAAGCACTTTATTCAGTTTAACTTTTCAAAATAAAAGCTCAATCACTCTGCCCTGCCACTTCTAGAGAACAGTACTTTTACAAATATCAAGTAACCACATAACATGGTCATTTTAACCACTGTTTGATTAAATGCAAACAAAGCTAATTGGGAATTTATTTAACAAAGAAAAATACGACCCAGTTCCTCTCAAATTCTAAACTCCATCAGGAATAATTTATTGTAAAAATACAGGGTATGAGTTTAGGATTCAGGGTGCATTAGTCATGATTCTGCATGCAGACTTAAATGTTTAGATTAGGTTTTAATAATTAGGAATTAGGAAAACTATTGAATAGTTGTAAAACTGAGGCATGTGAATCGACGTGGCTTTGTTGAGAGTATATGGTGATTGCACATTTTTGTGAATGGGACTGATGGAATACAGAGAAGATGTGTGGGCAAAAAAAAAAAAGTCATGTTTAATGTTTACATGACTGTGAGGAGAACCAAACTCTTTAAAGCTACAATTGAAATAATTTCATACAGTAGGAGGGTGCGTGATCAGTGGGATGTTGTTGTGAATATTACTGAAACCATATAAAAATGCAAAGCAAATTAAATGATGCTTTTAATTTACACCAATTTAAACAAAAAACAAAAAAATCAAAGATGAAAATAGGACTAAAACTATAAATTCTTCCAAGTTCATGTAGTTACCTTCTACACCTGCTCATAATGTGCAGGGTGTCCCTGCTCGAAATATGCAAAAGAATGGGTACACCCTAAACATGGTGCCAGTCCTACTACAAGGAACACAGAATTAGGCAATAAGTCATTTTCCCATGCACATACTTGTACATAGTACCACAGAGATATCTGCGCTAACCATCGCACCAACAAAAAGCCTATATGTGGTTCAAAGAAAAGTTACTCACACTCTATCAAGTACAAAAAAGCTGATAAAATACAACTGTTATTACAATCAAAGGGTACAAAGCTTTTTGACTGTTACGCCTCCCAGGAATAATCCAAATATACCTTATACTCTCTAAAGCAGGGGTGTCAAACTCATTTTAGCTCAGGGGCCAAACATGGAGCAGTCTGATCTCAAGTGGGCCACAGATTATATGCAGGAAAACGAGTAATTTCAACATCATTGTGCTTTAGTTTGCACTTCTACGTTTACATAAAATACAAATATGTAAAAAAACGATCAAATCCAAGCAATAAGTGAAGATATCAATTCCAACAGGATCTCTAAATTTTCGTGACCAATTTTTGTTTAATTAAGGGAAATATTATGTCACAATTTGAGCAAATTTTAACATAAAAAATAACTATAATCACACAATATAAGCACTGGGAAAACTGAGCTCCTGCAAATATTGTTGAGTTTCATTTACACAATGATTCTTGTTTTCTCTGTAATTTTTTTTTTCCCCCTCGGGGCCGAATGGGATGCGCCAAAGGGCCAAATTCAGCCCCTGGCCCATGAGTTTGACACATGCTCTAAAGCCTAACTGCTGGTTAAGATACAAGTCATAATAGATTTCTAAAACTGCAGTTATACAAATAAATATGAGTGTAAAGTGTGAGTGTAGATTTTTGGGTTCTTGCGTGCATGTGAGTTTAATTTTTTTATTTATTTGTTTATTTTCTTTTTTTAAAAAGGGGGTAGCGCTGGAGAGAGAAACAGGAAAGGGATCAGATTGAGTGGAGGCACAAAGGCATATACAGTAATCTTAAATTTGAAAGCAATCATTTTTGTTCTCAGCTCATAAAGCCGTCTGTGGTTGATGGGCAAGGCAGTAAAAAAATCAGGGAGATGAAGGTAGTGATCTGAGGGGTTTGCAGCCATGCTTGCAATCACATGTATCATTCAGGAGTTGACCTCAAGGATATGAAAGAAGTGCAAAAGTCAAACTGTAGGTATTTACACAGGTAAAAAAAAAATAATAGTCACTAAATAAACATATAACTCCTGTTTAGTTATACAGCAATATGACCAAGCTAACGAGACGCCTAATTCAAACATTTTAAAAAGAACTGCAATTGTTCTCTACTACAAAAGGAAGTTGTGCCCATGTTCACATCTGCTGGATTGCCTCCAGTAAACGGAACATCTGCCTTTGCGTGCTGATTCTACGGGGTTTAGTTTTTGCATGCCTTTGAATTGTCTTTTATTTTGCACGTGTGTCTATGTAGCATGGCCCGAGTGTTATTCAGAGTACTTCTGTCAGCCTCTTTTAGTCCCCAGAGACTGTGCACGCTCAACACAGAGTGAAAATGGTTTTCATACTTTCTTTGTTTCTTATGAGGTGCTAACTGCACAGTTGCAAATGCTAAAATAATAACAGTAACTTTGTGCAACATTTAGCAAAAAACATGTTTAAAAAACAAATATGATTTTTTTTTTTAATTTTCATCAACTTAATTATTATTACAATATTTGTGAATTTTATAAAAATATTTTTTCTTCTTGTAAAAATATGTCAATGTTAAATGTAAATTTTCAATGTAAATGTTCAATCTAAATGTTAAATATAAATATAAATGTTAAATATAAATGCTAAATGTAAATATAAATCCCAATGTAAATCTTAAATATTAAATCTAAATGTTGAATCTAAATGTCACTGGTTAAACAAAATGTTTAGCTATTGTGCAAATAGCTAAAATTGTGCAAATAGCTCAAAATATTTAGTTTCACCTGTGACATTTAGATTTAACATTTAGATTTACAATTTAGATTTAACATTGACATAATATTTTTACGAGAAAATTCACAAATATTGCTGTAAATCTGGCCAAAAGAAACAACAAAATTCACGTTTTTAAACGTGGTTTATTGCTAAATGTTGCAGTTTATTTTAGCTTGCGCAACTTTACAATCGGCGTCCTATAGTGTCTTTGATTTTTAAAGTTATTATTTTTATCATTTACTTTAAAGGTTACCTTGTTTTCCGTTTGAGAAATTGGTTAAAAATCAGTAAACAAACATGGTTTGGTCAGATTTGGGTTTAGTCATCGTTTGACTGCAATATTGTTGGATTCCTGTTAAAAAGCTTGATTATGTGTATTTTATACACTCCATAAATAAAAATCCATTGATGTGAGTGACTGCTGCTAAACTTAGATCTTCATTCATGCACCACATGTACCACATGTGACAGTTCGACCACAATCCTCTAACCATGACCTAAAAAATAGCGCCAACATTAAGTTATTCTAGTTTTTATCAGTGCCTATAATGGGAGTTTAAAATTTTACATTTTGATTAAGTCCTGAATCACTGGGTGTAATTTTCATTTTATTAGCCTTCGTAGCTCTGCAGCTTAATTTAATCGTACTTCACAGTTTCTACGACTAGACTAAGGCAGTGACTTGTCAAATGTAGCTGTTTTATATAGTCTTGTCCACCTCAAGTTAAATCTGATAACAAATAAGCTGCGAGCTGCAGAATGTTAGAGGAAATACCTTGTTGATATCAAGAAGTCAGAGGAGAATGTACAAACTGGAAGTGTAAAAATAACATCCCCCCCATAACCATCCACCATTAGACCATCTCTGAGTGCACAACATGTTTGTCCTGGAGGAAAAAGACTACAATTTGAAAAACTCACCATTTGTTAAAAAAAAAAAAACTGTACATTTTTCTTTGACATTCAGACAGTAGGTTTGAAATTTGCTGTAAACAACATAAGAGTATGAATTTGCCCTTGTCAATTGTTCTGGCTGCTGGTAACCGTCTACTGGAGTGGAGTGTAACCATCTTCGAGGCGTGAGAAAAAGTGAATATGTTGGGTCCCAGTGAAGAGAGAATGGACTAGCATGGTCTCCTTACTAGTGCAGAGGTAATTAGAAGACTGAACACACCTGGCTCCACCCAGGTGTGCTCAATCAGTAGACCATGTCACGTATTGGTTGGTGAAATATTCATTGGTGAGCATTAAGCATTGAATACTGTTTTACACTTAGTAAGTTAATGACTGCTTTGCCAACCTCTGTACAGTTGTCGGGGTGATAGCACTGACTCCTCAATGCATTCAATGTCTTAGCCAATTAAAAAAGGACATTGAACATTACCAATTACCAGTACTAGTAATTAGAGATTAGTTTTACATTGGCAAAGCAGCTGCTGATGTAACCACAATTTAAATGTCCATTAAAGAAACCTGAGAGGTTTCGATAAGTACTTCATTTAATTTTCTGCACCTTTTGCTGTCCAGTATTTTAGGGCCTGACTAACGGCTTTACAAAGGTATTTTTCAAATAATAATTGTTGTGGCGATTTTGAATGGAATGAGACGGACTAAAGGTTTAGGGTTGCTGGTCAGATGCAGACTCAGGGTTTATTTGGTCAAAGAGTTTTGGAGGCAGACCAGTTTGGGATTCAGAGGTTTCTGTGTGTGTGTTCCAATGAATCTGCAGTTGTTCTGTGCTCTCAGGGTTTTGTATGTTGCTGATAGTGGTAGTCATACCAATGACAGAGCCTCTAAGAAGAAACCTTGGCAAATGTTGTCAGTGTACGAAGGTATCTGGCCTGCTTAGGGCAGTGTGACCAGAACAAGGACAGATTATGTAACCACATATCAATAATAATAATAATAATAATAATAATAATAATAACAACAAGTATGGTATTAATGATAATCAGGCAATTTAACAGAATAGGCGTCTTTGTTCCATTAAAATGTCTTCTGTACTTTTTAATCACTGTGGCATTTTTACTTAAAGTTTTATACATAAGGCTGTCATTAGCATGAATAAGGTGTCATTAAGGCTGTCATTAAGTGTTACTTGCTAAATTATGACACCTTTGGAGCTATGTTGGCATTTTTTGGGTTAGGTGGAGGGATCATGGTCGTGGAGCTGGCCGGGAGGTGTTAATTGCTTCTCGTGACCCCATGTATACTACGCAATGCACGACACAAGATTTAGCAGAGACTCGTACCGATCCTAAAAATAGACATAGACAAGTAAAAAATCGGCTCAAAATGGGCTAAAAATTGCACAATGTAATGACAGCATTTATGTATAAAACTTCCATTAAAAGTGCCATTAGGTAGATGCTTTTCAACATATATGAATAAAGTTTTCATTGTTTTGGAGATAACACAAAACTCTGCTATGGATCTTGGCCTTGTTGGCAATGTTATAGATGGATGGCCGACAACTTCCTTAAAGTACACTAAAAGAAGACGTGTTCTTCTACCTGTTATCTAGGATGTAGGAGATATCTCCTTAAGGTGGATAGCTGCTCCATTTTTCTCTCTGGTCTTGCTTGCTATCTCGTAGCCCTGGCATTTGAAGCACATGGCACTACCTTTACAAATACAGCCTACTTTCCTTTTAAAAGAAAAGAATAGACACAGCCCCTTCTGCTTCGCTTCTAATATTTGTACTATCTCAAATGCGCAGGAAAATTCTGATTAAATTTCAATAAGTCTACAACCTTTTTTGGCTGACTAATAAAGCTGTGTTTTCCTGTTGCCAGTCATTTCCTACCCATCCTCTCTACCCTCCTCAGGCTTCCTCCTCACTCCTCTCTCCTTACATCTTACTCCTCCTCAGTCATTTGCTGCTTATTATGGAGTCTCTCTGTCAACCTTGTCCCATCTAATTCTCACCCAATTACAGTTTAAATGAAGCACGAGACTGCCTAACTTGCCTTGCCTCCTCATATTGTTTAATTTGAGATGGTAACAAACACTGATTAGGCCTTCGCAAAGGTTCATAAATTAGGCACTGAAGGCTAAAGTAATCACAGTTCCCTGGAATGATAAATGTGTAGATTCAGTTTTTCGATAGGATTTTCCTGATACACAAATACCTGGACCAGAGACAGTTTGCCTATTACCAGCAAGTTAAGATTTACGGCTGTTCTTTTTTCAGTGACGTGAAAAACCTTGTCCAGCAATGTCTACAATGAAGTTTCATTAGTACATGCGTTCTATAAGGAAAACTGGGTCAATTTGATTTATGACATTGTCTCCTTGTAAAGTGTTAAGATACAGTAAAAGGTTTTCCAAACAGGCGCCAATTTGAAATATGGAGATGGAAAATAGCATACGCTCCTTTGCGAGGGCAAAAGTACGGTGATGGAAAGAGAAGAATTCCAATAACGATTTATTTTTCTATAATTGCTTTACTTAAAAGTATAAAGAAATGTAGTGTTTTGTCTTATGTTGATCTCACACCATGTTAAATTAGAAAGAGTGCGTGCACGATGCATTTTTTTTTTTTTTTTTTTTTTTTTTTTTTTTATCCACCTTGTCTGCACATGCTGTTGAAGGTTAACACTACAAGAAGTGCAATCTTTTTAACAGCAATGCAAGCGTGCACGATGCATGATTTCTGACAGTAAATACAGTTTAGCATTTAAATGGTGAAGTATAAGTCTCAGGAGGGAAATTAGCACAAAAGAAACGCAAAACAAACTTCAACTATTGAAAAAGCTGTCCTCCAGTGACAGGTCTGTACGCTGTGGGAGATTATTTTAACACATATCTGACGAGCCCAGGGTCAAAACAGTTGTATTAATGAGGACATCAAAAGCAAGAGTTACATGTAGAGACCAACTACTAATGTGGAGAATATATTTGGCTTGATTAGATTAGAAACTTCAAAGCTTGTTATTTGGGAAAACAGCAAATTTAGTTTACTAACATCGAGTGAAGCCCCATCCTCCTAATGCAGAATGAGATTGTATCAAAAACAGGATTGTTCAGGGGTTTATCTTGATTCCAAGAATTTAAAGAATGCCAATAATGAAAGTATTTGCAATAATCAACATAATTGTGTCATTCTCCGAGGTTAAAAAAAACAATAACAATAACTTAAATTCTCAAAGGAGAAATTGAACATAAACTAATCTTATATTTGGGGTGAAAATCTAATACTCCCAAATGAAATACTTAGTCAAATACAAGATGTCATCCTTCATTTTACAGTGATATAAAAAAAATCTCTCAATGCCGCGCTTTCTCTGCCACAACAGCAACGGGTCAGGGTAAATATATGAAAGCTTAAGCCATTCATAACAGAACAAAAGGCTCTGTACCAAATGGAAATGTACAGCACAAAGAGCCTTTCACAATAATTCACTTAGCGACTCAACCAATGAATTATCAGTCTATAAGAGTTGGAAACAAAAGAAAAAGAAGCAGAGATCCTTAAATTAAAACGTGCAATCTCTAAAAGCTTGAGTATAGATCCTGTGGATAGTGAAATGTTATTGCAATGACAATAGGAAACTTAAATGAGTGTCTACCAATCCAAAGAAGTCTAAAAACACAATGAAGAGCGGATTCACTAAGATCTGAAATAAAGGGTGGTAAACCAGTTGCTTCCCTAAATCCTTTAGTGACGCAGTTTCCTCACCTGCTGCGCGGACTTCACGAAGATTGCAGCAATGAGTAGCGCGCGTGCAGAAGTGGTGCAGACCCCCCATTTTAATGACTGTTTTGTTCATTTAATGTACACAACACGTACAAAGCGCTCATTTAAATAAGGGTGGTCTGCACCAGTTCTGCATGTGCACTAATCATTGCTGCAATCTTAGTGAATTCCGCGCAGCAGGTGAAGAAACTGCGTCACTAAAGGATTTAGGGAAGCAACTGGTTTACCACCCTTTATTTCAGATTGTGGTAAAACTGCCCCTGAGGGCGCATTGCCACTTGCAGCAGCAACTTAGTTCTGATTCCCTAGGGTTTGTATGGCTTATTAGCGCGTGGAGTGACGTTTGCACACGTTTTAATACCACTAAACCTTTGTGTCAAAAGTAAATCACCCAAACCTTTGGCAAGAATATCTAAGGATTTTGATAAACACTATAACCAAACTAAACTATGAAAAATCAACCTACCTTATCTACTGACAACTCTTGTTTTTAAACATCAAAATATAAATCACAGCAAAAAAAAATCTCAAGTAGCAACAAACTGATTCTTTGTGATGCCGTAAATCAATCTTTAAAGAGTAAATGGCTACATTTCCAGCTAAATGAGAGCTATTTAGAGTACTTTCTAGCAATATTTCCATGTAATGGGGAAACTAAAATAGGGGAAAAAAATAATTTGTAATGAAGCACAGCATAGTATAATTTTGAAAAATGACGTTTGGTTTGAACCTGGTAAGTGTACTCACATTGATCGATGTTCCTGTCTGCTTTCCCCTTCTCCTGCAAACAGAGAACACAAACAAAAGTGGTTATTACAGGCTTGGAAGAGTGAGGCAAAAACAGCACTTTGTGAAAGCTTTTCACTTGCCATCCTTTACTGAGCTTTTTTTCCCCTGTTTGTGGGCTGTGTGGACGATGACAAAGGCAGACAATAAAGGTTAACAGATGGAAGGATGGGACGGAAAAGATTGTTATAGCAGCAATGTGAGGGTGTACTTTGGTAGATTTTAAACCAAAAAGAAGGTTCCACGTTCATTTCAATCACCCTAATGGGATAACCCTTCACTAACGAGCTTAAAGACGGTGTCGTAACGACGTTGTGTTATGGGAGGAAAACATTCTCTACAAGCAAGTATTCAATCCAAAAGATAGCCACAAAAAAGACCACAGTTCCTTTGCAGATGAGGATGCTTTGTGAGGCAGTGTAAGGGCTGCTTTTCTTTGTTTGAGTAGTTCAGTGTTCTCACTCAAATTGCATGTACGCAAGCGTAATTATAGTTATCATAGTTTGAGTCATTCTAACTGGCAAAAGCAAAAGTGCTCACAATTACAATCTAGTTTTTGGCCTAACAGAGCCACTCAATGGCTGCAGGCTTCCGTAGTTGAGCATATTTCCTGCTGTCAGGTATTGGCATCTTGTTCGTCTTTATGTATGAGGTTTGCCAGATAATGTGAGGTCTCCTTAACACTGTACAATGTCCTTGGGTATTTAATAAAATCTACATAGTGCAGTGTTTATTTCATGAACTTAGGCAAAACTTCAGCTTTGATGTTTGGGATTGATGCCAACAACTGCTTAATCATAGCAACAGCAGTGAGAGAAAATGTTTTCCACAGACACACAGGAGGTGCTGTCAAAGCCTGAGTAGAAGCTAACAACAAGGAAAACTCCCATATAATGAGAGAACCAGTGCAAAATGGAATAAAACTGGCAAAGTGCTCATAGTGAACGAGCAACTAAATCCTAATTTATTTATTTTTTGCTGAAAACAATTGTATTTGGTTATGAAGTAGTGTTGCTGATTGATTCTTGTCCAACTCTTGACATTTTAGTCGAAGTATTTTAAATTGGCATATTCTGTTGTGATTGTTGTCTATGGTAGTGTTTCTCAAATGGAGGTTTGTGTTCCCCTAGGGGTACACGATGGCACTACAGGGGGTACCTGAGAAGGAAAAAGTAGAAAATTAAGAAATGAAAACATAAAAAATATGGGTTTTTATCATGTTTATTTCTAGTTAAAAATTAGGATCATTATAATGATGATGGAAATAATCTTGATTAGAAAATGAACTGAAAATACAAGGATCAGTCCTGGTCCCACACAGGTGGGAGATGACCGTAAATGTAATCAATTCAGGAGGCACAAAATACAGTTTCATTCCACCACTGTTGGCCCCGCCCCCACATTAAAACTACCACTTGTGAAATTTCCAATCGGTGGAGAGTAGGTTAGATTGGAGAATTGTGGATAGATAGGTATATTGAGTATTTAGTAGATGGTTAGCATAACATAGAATATTATTTGGAGTTTTTTATAGTATAGCCTGGGCGTGTCTTAACTGTTCCAGAAGCCCCGCCCATAGTCAAGGATTCTTTTTTTTCATTTCTAGCCAAGACACACGTCAGGAAAAACCCTGAGGTTTAGGTCCTCTTTAAGTTTTCAAACGATAAGAGCAATGAACACAAATAACTGCCATTTTATAATGACTTTTGTTTATTTCTGAGACGACCATTATTCCATATTGTGAAATCAGAATTTATCTTTACAAAAAATAACTTGTGATTAATGACTCAGAAAGATCAGGAGAAACTGGTCCATGCTTTTATCTCCAGCAGACTGGACTATTGTAATGGTCTTCTGACAGGAATCCCCCAAAAGAGCATCAAACATCTACAGCTGGTTCAGAACACTGCAGCTCGGGTCTTAACCAGAACAAAGAGGTCAGAGCACATTAGTCCAGTTTTAAAGTCTTTACACTGGCTCCCAGTCAGCCTCAGAATAGACTTTAAAGTTCTGCTGCTGGTGTATAAATCTGTGAATGGGTTTGGTCCAGAATACATCAGTGACATGTTAGTCAGGTATCAACCCAGCAGGTCTCTCAGATCTATGGACACAGGTCAGATAGTGGAGCCCAGAGTTCACAGTAAACATGGTGATGCTGCTTTTAGTTGTTATGCTGCAAAGAATTAGAACAAACAGCAGCAGAGCTGAAGTCAGCATCACATGGGAACATTTTAAATCAAAGTTAAAGGAACTTTTTTTCTCTACTGCATATGATTGAGAGAGAGGTTTTTGGTCATGTTGGTGTTGAAATTATTTTTTTTTGTTTTTTTCGTTATTGTCGACTTTAATGTTTTTATAGATTTTAAGCTGTTGAATGTTTTCTGTTGTAATTTTTGATATGGTAAAGCACATTGAGTTGCCTTGTGTGTGAAATGCGGTATACAAATACTTTTGCCTTTCCTTGCCTAATGATCTAGGATTCATTTGCTGGACAGAAGGAACAGCATGTGCTGTTGCATTTAATATCATAAAATGTTTACTTGATGCAGCATACTATATGTTGTTCCTCTGTATGGCTTGTGCTTGCTCGAGCACTAAGACCTCCGCCTGAATGCATTCAGCTTGTAATGTAACAAAACAAAGAAATGTCACGCCGTTTTCAAAACACGAGCAGTCTCCCAAAGTGAAACGTCTTCTAAAGAAGCCAAAATGTGTCAGCAATTGAAATGCTGTGACATTTTGCATTCTTGTCCCTCAGTCAGAGTCTCACCGGTAATTAGGCTCAGTGAAAAAAAAAAAAAAAAAAAAAAAAAAAACCCCAACGTGTCTGCACGGCTCTCGTCAGTTCCCTGGAGACCAAGAAGCTCACAAGAATCACAGCAGTTTCAGTGCCTCCCATTTCTTCCTTCACCGTTGCCTCTACGTTTCTATCCCTCTCGCTCATTCCTCCCTCTGCCATCCGTCTATCTTAATTGCAGACGCGGTTCTTCATGATGGCAGGATAAAATGGAGTGTGCTCATCTGCACCGCCTTCCATCATCTTGAGAGTTGCTGTTTGATCAATTGATTAGGGGATCTAATCAAGCATAGAGGTGAAGGAAAGGCTATGAGATTCCTAACAGAAAACACAAATGCAGTGCATTGTGTGAGTCACCACACTTATTTTTGTCTCTCTATTTTGTACATTCCACTGCTTTTTTTGTGGCAGCACATCATTCCAGGCAGCTACTGCAGTTGACTTCAGCAAAATAGATTTCAGCTGTCACAGACTGTTGATCAAGAGGTTTTTTTTTTGTCTAAAGTGCTGCTGTTTCCGCTCAGGTGTTTGAAGGGAAATGTTTGTAATTACATGCAGGAATGTATTTGAGTGACGAAGTGGAAGCCTACTGGGTAACAATCTGATACTTTCAATCTGCCATACATCCAACTAGTCTTAGATAATTTAAAGATGTTGTTTTATTTACAGTTTATGAGGATTAAGTGATTTAAATGTGACAGTAGTTACAGGTTTGCACCATTGGATGAAGAAATCTGCCTCTTTTAACAGAAGCAAAAACCAGTTGAACTTTAACTAGACTTGAGACCATTCTCATAACTGATCTTGTCTTGTTTATATTATGTTCATTGGAATCTAAGATGTTTTAGAGCAGTGCTTCCCAAACTATATTGCCTCATTTACCCCTTAGCCTTTATTTCTAATTGCAAGTAGCCCTTATTTATACATTATTTATTTGTCTTCAGGCTCGTCTAAACTCTTTCCTATGTCTTGTCGAACATTAACATTGAATTTAGGCCTTTTTTATTCATTTATTTCTGATGTTGTGCTGGTTTTAGAATTTTAAACTCCACCTTTTGGTGTATTTTAAAGAGTTACAAATTATTAATGACGGATGAGAAAAAAATCTAGAGAAAATTGGTGCTGAAATATAACTTTTTGTACTCTCCTATAGTTTGTTAGAGCAAGCATTAGCAATTGGGGATATTGTACCTCTGATGTTGTAAACACATCAATCCCTGAATGCTGCAAAGCCCCAAAACCACTTAGAGGCAAGAAACACAGAATGAAACTGACATTTTATGGGAGGGCAGTTTAACCAACAAGTCAATTCTCTGCAAAGCTCTGTTTGTTTATCAAGCCTGCTTTGAACGCACACTTTCTCATTTTCTTGAACTGCATTGCTACACTGGAACTATGGACTCGCTGCACATGTTTTTACTATAAAAAAAACAACCTTTCAGCTTGGGTTACATGCCTGTATGCCGTCTCGCTACTACAACTGCAGAGCAGGATATTTTTTACATAAAGTATATAAATTATGATTATACAGCCTGATTCAAGGCAATACCCAGGCAGAATTGAAGCATGACATACTGGGAACGTTAAATGTCAGCCTATCCGTTGTTTTACAATAAAGAATTCATCCTTATGTCAGTTCCCCATTAATACTCAAACCAAACAAATCGCTCCATGCACATTTCTCTATACACAGTCACTGGGACTGGATGTATAGATTTTTCTGACCCGAAAAACCTGGAACAATATCAAGATACAAATACAATAGATTTTACTCATTGACCAAACATTTCAAGAGGGTTTAAATCAACACTCATCTTTAACATCATAAAGTTGTGTACCCCCAAAAATCAATCGGTAAACAGTCCAACACTATAGCACAATTGATTCATTTGAACATAACACCTATTAGAGATGGTCCAATCAATCAGGAATTCATTGGTATTGGCCAATCTTCTCAGAAACGGATCAATCAGAGATCTCAGGGCAGCAAAACACAAATATGATGCAACAACCGGCGTTCCATACGCACATAAAATGGCATTTTTAGTCGGTGCATTTTACTCTGTCTGGAAAAGATGCTCAATTTTACAGTTGTCATGTCATGTCACACACGGACAACTGTATTACAGTGGTGTGATGGGAATAAGACTGACAGTACAGTTATGTTATATTGTTGAATATTTTCTGTGTTTCAATTTAAGTCCAGGGGTCTTGCTAATGGTAAAACAAGTAGACACATGCTGTAGTTCAGCATTTTTGTGAAATGCAGAGAAAAGTACTAGGGATGACCTGATACAACTTTTTCCCATCCAATACGATTTCGATATTGCAGCCTTGAATATTGGCCGATTTCGATCCGATACAATATCAGCATGAATCATACATACTTTTATTACATATTTTGTAGTGTGGAATGTTAGAAAAGACTTGATAAAGTGATGTTACTCAAACAGAGAACAATAGTCAGCAACAGTAGGTATGAGAAAAACTGACCCATTTATTATTCACCAATTGGTTACATACATTTTAACCTTCAACATAATATCTACAGTATTGTACAATTGAATAAATGTAATATCGTATATATCGGAGATTTTAGATGCAGTCCGATAAAATCCGATATACGTTTTCTGGTTGATATCAGACCGATATTCGATATGAGTATCGGATTGAAACACCCCTAAAAAGTTCCGTATGTGCCGACTCAGTGAGATGATTGGCTATAGCAATTGTGTTGCACAAGTTGAATTAAATTATATATTCATTATATATATATATATATATATATATATATATATATATATATATATATATATATATATATATATATTCTTTGGTAAATATAATTTAATTTGCTACTGTTTGGTGTGTTCGTACTCACTGAGATATTTTAAATGTATCTACATACAAATAAGCAGTTTACAGATGCACATGTCTGCTAATAAAGAGGAGTTGGCAATTCATGAAGTATTTGGTATAAAAATTAAACAATGTTGTTGTACAAGATATGTCTATTCCACCTATCATCTCCAGTGGACTTAGTTATTTATTTGACAGGATTTTGATAAAAGAGCATCAACGAGCCACAGCTTACTCAGAATATTGCAGCTCAAGTTTTGACCAGAACAAAAAGGTCAAAGTAAATTACTAATTCTAACATCTTTATATTTTGCTACAATACACTTCTTCTAACATCTGCTACTGGTCCACCAATTACTGAATGGTTGAGGTCCAAAATCTGTCAGTGAAATGTCAAAAATATACTGCAAAGGTCTTTGTGAAGTGTAAGAGCTCAGTACCATGGCAGAGCCTGGGATTCCAACCAAACACTGTCCAGAGCTGTTAGCAATTAGTTTTTGTTTGCAGCTACAATAGTTGAACTATGGTGAACTATTGGTATAACAACTACCTAAAGAAGACAGACCAGGTGGAATTAATAAGTTGCTGCTGCATGCAAACATATAGCATTCAAATAATCTTCAAACTAATGGCCGTAATCTTTGCAGGAAAAGTGGCTTTGTTGAATAACTTTTACTTAATGGAAGTGGAATTTTTTTTTTTTTATAATTTTTTTTTTTACTTTCTACTATCTTTTTAATGGAAGTGGAAATCTAATGACTTTTTCCTGCAGTCATGATCTATTCTTTTCAATGAAAAAATATGCTTACATTTTTTTTTTGATGTGCATAAAAATACGTGTATTTTATTTGCATAAACCTATAAGATTTAGGTCAAGTATGTTACTATTAAGTACTTTAATATGCATGAATTGAATAATTTTGCAGTCTGATTTACTGGATCTGCTTATTTTACTAATATAATGGTGAAGTGTTTCTACGTGGTTGTTTATTTTTGACTTTCTATTTGACTTCTTTATTTTACTTTCTATATTTTCACTGGTGTCTTTTTGGACTCTGTAGTTAACAAAACAATCTCTGAATGTCTGTTTGCAGTCTTCGTTTTGGATAAATACAAGGATTTATACCATTTGTGGGCAACTTTAAAATCCTACATTATCTTAATATACATGGAAATAGTGAAATGTCTGGCAAATTACTGAGATCATCGGAATATATTAGTGTCATTGTTGGTAACAAAAGGTACAAAATATACCGACATTGTGAAGACTGAAAATTAACGATAACTGACAGATTTCAAAAGTTTTGTAGTTTCTAGTCACCAAATCTAGTCACAAACAAGAAAGAGGTATTTTACTCTTGTAGAGCTTCGGATCAAAAAATTATAATAATGGCTTTGAGAATTGAAAAAGTTATTTGTTAACACATTACTTGAAGTTTTATACATAAAGGCTGAGATTTTGCTGTCATTATTAAGACATGACATTAGCATGAATAATTAAGCCTGACATCGTTCGTTAGCGTAACCCTTTAATGACAGCCTTCATGACACCTAATGACAGATAATGAATGCGTAATGTCAGCCTTATGTATAAAACTTCAAGTAAAGTGTTGCCAATAGATTTATATAATTGGTATTGAAGGATTTCCCGTAATTTTGCACGATTCAATCAAAAACACATTTGACAGTGCTGATGGTAGCAGGTTTTTACTGTCACGTGAGAATTAATGTTTCTTTACATCACAAAAAGCACAGGTTAGTGTGTGAGTGTGCGTGCGCGTGTCTGCACATTTACCATTGATTGCAGTTCCTGGGAGAAGGTGCGTGACATGCTGGCTGTATCCAAGCTCACTCTCCTGCTGCTCTTCTGCCCTTCTGCGAGCCAACACCCTGCAGCTCCCAGCAGAGTGACCACAGTCACAGCCCACACTCCTAATCGCTCCATGGCTGTCTGTTTGGGTGGACAGACAACAAAGGGTCATCAAGTTGGAACAAAAGAAAATTCGTTTTAATTTCTATTAAAATGTTTTCTATTCATAGCTCTGGCATAATTTAGCCACGGATGATGTACAATGGATGCCCCATGCTTCTTTGTGATAGGTTAACTATATAGTAGCAATTTAATTTTAATGTAGTTAATGTGTTTTGTCTGTAAACCCATTAACTACATTCACTTTGTAAACACATTTTAATTGTGCAGAAATACCATAAAACCATGAGTCAGTCCCATTGCAATCTAAGGCTGATGGATTTTCATTAAAACTTATACATAAAAACTTTTTATTAGACCAAAACAAATCACCTATAATTAAATATTCCTATATACCATTTGTGCATCCCCCTCAGAGCAAAAGGGCACACAGCAAGAGATAAATGGAAACAAAAATTAACGTATAACAAAATCAACCAAGGTTATTTTCCATTGTCATCTTATAAGGCAGGAGAAAATAGAAATAACAGCGACTAATATACTGTAGATATCTCAGTCTCTCTACATACACCATTTCAATGAAACCACAGTTTTCCAGGGGTCACAGTTTTCCAATGCCTATATCACATGATGGCATCCATTTTTAACTTCAAATTGTTGTAAGTACCCAAATTAACACATTAACTCACTAACTTACAGACTTGATGACTCAGCAGCATAAACTGGCCAGGACAGAGAAAATGTTCTAATGACTTTTGTCTTGAACTGTGATCAGGAGTAACTTTAAGATGTGACAAAAATGTTTCCACCCCACTAATAGGAAAAAAAAAAGGCAACGGTATGAAAAATACGCTTTTCCGAATTGAATAAACTGTTATTAATTCTAGAATGGTCGAACTGTTGACATTTTCCATTATGATGAAAGATATGCAGGTTTTTACAATTCAGTACACTCAGTGACAGCTGATGCGATATCGGTCTTATCCTCTGAGATGAAGCGCTAAACATTTTTTACACACAACTGGAACCTTTTTTAAAAAATGTATTTATTCATTTAATCTCTGCTGTTTTCTGTCCACATTTACTGCAGCTATTTCAACATCAAAACCCACATTGATCAGAATAATTCACTGTCTTACAAAGGACAGGAAAGCTTTTGATGTAAACAGAAAGCCAGTCCTCTATAGCTCACAGCAGCATAAATTCAAACTCACCAATTTCTCAAATAAACACAAAAACGCAGAAAAAAAAACTTATATATATATATATATATCATTATTCTGCAGTAAACAGGAGTCATTTTTGCAATTATGGAATGTAAAGACTAACTTACGTGACTTCTAGGGAAGATTTCTTTAAAGATGTATCGGATAAAAGCTGAATTTCTCCTAACCCCCGTCACTCTGACATTTTAGAATTTTTTTCTTCATATGCATGCTCATTGCATCTGTAACAGAGTGACTGTGCTAGGCTTGCATCAACTTGTGCTTTTGGTATTGTTAGCATGTGTGCTGCAAAGTCAAATTCTAGACTTTATTAGTAGGAAAAATGTAAAAGTTACACCTATGTAAGGGGAAAAAAAAGGTGTTAAAGGGTTAGGGAGAAACCATTGTTTTGCTATTGTTGCACAGTGGCCTGAAATTTGCTGCTCTGTATACACAGTATGTAGAGAAAATATGTACGTCTCCAAGTATGACAGAGATAATTGTTAGCTGATTGCTAGCAAACATTTCTGTTATGTCATGAATAAAGCTGTTGAGTCCACATCAGATGTCAATGAATTAACCAGGACTCATAAGACCAGCCAGGCAGGCAGCCATATGTGGAGTTTGCAGGGGGGCATTGTTTAATTCAAAAGTAGTTATATTACTGTTAGTTGCATGTCACAGATGTTAGTTCTACCTCAGGTGTATAGTATAAGTTTTCAGTGAAATGGTCCCAAAATTTTGAGACTTTATGTAGGTTCTTCTTCTGTTGCGCAACTCTTCTTCACAATGTAAATGGTGAAGCAACACTGCACACAGCAGTTCATGAGTCGTTCTGCAGTAAAAATGAAGCAGAAAACAGCCGCCGGCCTGATTTTTTTATCATGATTTAAAAAATTAAACCTATGCATTGACGCAAATTTTTGTAGTCAACATTATCAATTATGTTACTAATAATTTTTGCAGTAATGTATATGTTACACACATTGTGGTTGGCGTGAATCCCAAGAAGGTCTATATATTTAATTCTATGTTTTCTTAATAATAATGAATACATATTTTAAATATATTTAATCAGTAATTAACACATTCCAGGCGACTCCACATGGTTCAAAAACACTGTATTAAGATAACGATGTACAGTACACTGATGTATTTAAAGCTAACATAATTTTCTAGTTTTTTTTTTTTTTTTACATAAAAGTGCCTGGGCGCTAAAATAATAATAATAATGATAATAATAATAATAATGGATTGGATTTTTATATAAGGCTTTATCATGGACGCTCAAAGCGCTTTCCAGAATTAAGGCAATACACTAATAACTTTACATTAAAAAGGCTCAATGTCCTTGCTGGTATTCAGATTAGAAGGTGAAAAAAATTATTCATCTGTAAAACCTGAAGATAAAAACCACTACAATAAATACAAATACATGCTTAACCATTATTAACTGGATGTATGATGCATTGGTAAAAAGACCAAACAAATATATTTATTATATAAGGACAGAATTGCTATTATACGTTGAACTTCACTGTGATCATACTGGTTGTAAATGGATTCCTTTACATTATTATCAATTTGTAGACGTTATAATGCAGATGCCGTGCAATTACAAAAGAAGTACAAATGAAAATTGCGAGCCGTCTTTTTAAAATATACATGGGTTAAATATCGTCACGTTTTAGTAAAAAGGTTAAAGTTTCAAAAGTAGCCAGCAGCAAAAGGAAGAAATGAGCATGAGGCAAAAGTAAAGCTGACAGTAACAAAGTGAAAAGATTATTATAACCATTAAGCCAACAGCACTTTGTGATTATTGCTTCCCTAAAATCAGACTGAACTAGACAGAGTCGAATGGCATCTTAGTCAAGAGACCCAGACTTCTGCCAAACGTATGGTATTGTTGAAATGAAGGCTGTTTGCAGCTCAACGGCCTCTTTGTTTTGGTCTGAATCAGCCTCTAACCGAGCTCAGAGACAAACTCAAGCTATCAGTGTTTTGTGTTCTACTTGTTGCACTCAAGGTGGGTCCCACCAGGACGATGCCTGGTATGCCAGATGGCCTGAAGTTACCAAGACATTTGCCTTTGAACTAAAAGTTTTCAGAATCCCCTGGTTTAAATGTGACTTGTGTTGAGGAAAAACTGGTGGTGTTATCTTGTCAACCACCAACAACACAAGAATCATACGCTCTAAAGTAGAGCACCTATACCACAATAGCACAAGGAGGTTCCATTTTAGCTCCTTGTTGACTGGACATTTTTGGCCACTGAGTTTGTACAGGAGCTTCATTTAATTCAAGACTTGGCCAATACAGTCTGAGAAACTGGCTCAGAAGATGTGTGTTTGGCAGCAGCCCATACTACGGAAGTTATTTTATTCCCAGGAATAAATATGTATGACTACATAGGTAATAAAACTCATAATTGCAACTTGCTTGAACGTTAAATTATTTAATACGACTTTACCTTTCGATTGCATATAAAGTGCCTACAGCCATAGAATGTTTTAATCATATTTAGCCTTCCCTTTAATTCCATGTTTTGTTAAAGCGCAGACAATCTTAGTCTAAATCTCCCTTTAACTGTATATTGCAAGGTCATTAAAATTGTAAATCGTCTAAGAAGCAACAAGTAAGACATTGACTTAAAAGTACAGTGTGTCTGAGAAAGAAGCCTTTTAAGTCAAAACACAATACCAATAGTAAAAAACTAAATACCAATCACGCAACTAATTTAAATCTAACTAAAACATACACACGCAACTGCTGCAGTCGAAATCCGTGCTCCTCCCAAAGTAAATACACAAAATGACTTAAATATTACAGATAATTTCAGAAAATTACACAGACAACAGCAAAATACACAAAATGACTTTAAAAAATATATAGAACCACAAATAAATACATGAAAGGAGAATATCTATTAACCAAAACAAAACAAAAATATGCAAAATAATAAAACATACACAGAATTACTCCATTACACGCAAGGTGCCTGAACTAAAAAGTTGGATTTCTTCATTTTTAGGACTTGTTCCGTGTGTGCTGTACTTTGACGCTGTTAAACCCCTTCCCAGGGTAAATCACCATGGTAACTTTCGCTGAACGGCTAACCTGGTCAGGACCAGGTTAAGTGCTAGGATAAGATCTGAGCATGTACAGTATAAAAGCACAGCCTCCTGACCAATCGGTTCTCTTGGAAAATGACCTGCCCATTCTTAGAAGATCCTGGTTGGTGTGCGGCTGTTCTTAGGAAAGAAAGAATAGAGATCCCAGATACAATTTCGGTCAAAAGTTTTAGAACACCCTCATGTTATTTATTGTAATTTAAGTCGTGCAAGTCCAATGAATAGCTTGCAATGGTACAAAGGTAAGTACAAAGGTTTAATGAATCAGAAAGATCAGGAGAAACTGGTCCATGCTTTTATCTCCAGCAGACTGGACTATTGCAATGGTCTTCCGACAGGAATCCCCCAAAAGAGCATCAAATATCTACAGCTGGTTCAGAACGCTGCAGTTTGGTTCTTAACCAGAACAAAGAGGTCAGAACACATAAGTCCAGTTTTAAAGTCTTTACACTGGCTCCCAGTCAGCCTCAGAATAGACTTTAAAGTTCTGCTGCTGTTGTATAAATCAGTGAATGGGTTTGGTCCAGAATACATCAGTGAGATGTTAGTCAGGTATAAACCCAGCAGGTCTCTCAGATCTATGGACACAGGTCAGATCGTGGAGCCCAGAGCTCACAGTAAACATGGTGATGCTGTTTTTAGTTGTTATGCTGCAAAGAAGTGGAACAAACTGCCATTAGAGCTGAAGTCAGCATCACATGTGAACATTTTTTAATTAAAGTTAAAGGCACTTTTTTTCTTTGCTGCGTATGATTGAGAGGAAGATTTTTGGTCATGTTGTTGTTGCTGATTTTAATGTTCTTATTGATTTTAAGCTGTTGAATGTTTTCCGTAGGTTTTTTTGATCGTGTAAAGCACATTGAGTTGCCTTGTGTATGAAATGCGCAATACAAAAAAATTTGCCTTGCCTGAAAAATTGGAAAAGGTGTGATGTTCTGCACAAGGTACATCCTTGACAGGTCACCAGTTCTTTCATGTATATTTAAATCAAAAAGCACCTTTTCTACAAATCATTGCATCACAAAGTGCAGGAGTAACACACCACATAGCCGACCACTTTGTCGTCAAAGATATTTGCTTTGTGTTATCTTAATAAACAAATTCAGATGAGCTACATCTCCGCGTTGAATAGCATGTCCCACTCTACCGAGAATTCAGTGAAATGACTTAACGTCCGCTCATAGAATATCCATGTCAGATTACAGCCTGATTCAACATTAACGGAGGAGTAGAAATTTGAAAGATGGGGCCTTCGGGGGGGCCCTGGGGCCCCCGTGGCACAAACGAAGTGATGACTCCCATTTATATATTGGTATGTGTTGATTATTCGGTACCACCAACTGTCGCAATATTTGACTTACAAATAAATGAGAAAATGTCTTTTATGGAAATTGCCGAAAAAAGGGGAGTGGGCCCCTCGGGCCTCTAATCAAATTGTGCGAGGCAAATTTGTAATCTACGTTGAATTACCTTTGAAACAATATATCACACGACTAGGATCCCATACATTTGGAAATTACCATTTCAAAAAAAGGGCTCAGAGCGTGTCATCATACTCATTCATAGAGTATTTATACCAAACTGCATTCTGATCTAACGAGAACAAACGGAGGAGTAGTCGTTTGAAAAATGGGGCCCCGTGACACGTATGGGTTAATGAGCCCCATTTATAATTGGTATGTGCCAATGATTCGGTACCACCAACTGTCAAATAAATGAAAAATTTACTTTTTTTTCTTTCTCCTGGGCCCCGAATCAAAAATCGGGCTCTGAGCGTTGATGCGTACACATTGGAGTACACAGAGTAGCAGCGATTTTAACTAGTGTACACAACAACAACAACAACAAGAACAACAACAACAACAAAGCGAGTGGCGTTTTGAGTCCTGCAGCGTGGCCTAAAAATCTACTTGGCAGTTATAAACTAACAAATAATATTAGCGTTATGCTAACTTTTTACAATGCCCCAATCTTCTTGCCCAAAAAATTGTGCATTGTTGTGCATTTGTCCAACTAAATTTATTAAAGGTTGCTCAAAGGTCTTGGTCTGAAGCATTTTGATTTACTGGATCCACACATACTTTATCTATCTGTTTAATGGCAGCTGGTTCTTTCATGACTGTGCATTCTTTTAAGTATATCAGCAAAAACATGTTGTACTGAATGCTAGATAAGCTGCTGTGGCCTTGACGTTTGCAAAGAAAGAGTCAGGCTCAGAAGGTTATTGAGCAATTAAGAGAAATATTCAAGCAGGCAGTGGTTGGATATACTGTACTTTTTGGAGTTTGTTGAATATAAATGCCATTAAAGAATGTTGGAAAATGTTTTTTTTGCTTTTAACAAATAAAATAAAGTTAATGGAAACCTGAATGGACAGTTAAACTGTAGCCTAATGCTCATACCAGGATAGTGGAGAGTGTAAATAAAGGATGGAATAGTAAGAAAATAACTCTGATGCAATTTTTGAAATTTTCTCAAATACACACAACTTAATAGACTAAAACATCATTTTAAGTTCAAACACAAAGTAGAAAAAAGTCCAAAAGGAACAGTAAACAGCAATTATTGTGAGAGACAATAATGATGCTGCTAACGCAATTACAACATTAAAGAAAACCATGGCAGCTGTGAAATAAAGAGTAAACAGACTTTTGAAAAATCCAACTTCAGCACATGAGCCTTTAAAACTGTGCAAAATGTACATTTAAAGCTGATATCCGGAGTTTCTGAGAAACGTCTTGATGTCCCGCCCTCAACAGCTCCACGTCCTCCTCCTGTCTCTGCAATCTACCAGAAGCCACGCCTCTACTTTTCTGCATGCACATCGCGGAACATAAAAAGGTTGCATTGATATAGGTCTATGGGTCAGGTAAGAGCCAAAATCATATTTACCTGCTTGCTGTTGTGACGCGCGTCCTTGTTTCCGTGCACATTTCAGCATTCACTTTGATTGACACTCAAAAACAGGAAGTCGAAGCCTATTGGCTTGGTACACTCGGCGATCCTTTCCATTTGTAAAGGATTATATAGGACGAAGGAGGGACTACCGGCAGTAGACCATAGCAAAAGACTAGTATGGTATTTTTTTGCATTTCAAAAGAATGATACATGAACATCGATTTCTCAGAAACTCCAGATATCAGCTTTAAGAATGAAATAACATGCAGGTGTGGCAGGGGAAGTGAGTGCTCCAGCACTAGATGTCCTTATCAGTCAGCCTTCTCTTGCTTTTGCTCTAAATTAATTATTACCTGACACAAATACTTTGCCCCTTTCTTTCAGTAAAGGAAACCTTGCTTAAGGCTACAGGGTAGAAATAAAACTGTAGGAATGATGAGGAAGAAGATAAAGTCTATGTGGCCCTTGTGTGTCATCACTCCTCCTTTTTCCTGACATCCCTCACTGGTTTTAATATTGTCTTTTCCTGACACGTTTCCTTGATCACATCTGCAGCCTTTAGGTGTTTCAAAGCCTCCCCCTGCTTGTCCCATGTGTTTAAAATTACTCCCTTTCAGGCTATATGACATGGCAAGAGCAAACAGGATATCAGGAGAGAATCTGCTGTGTTGCTAAAAGAGCAGCATGTTTGGCTAAAAGCACCTTCCTGCTAATCACAGTGCAGTAGCAAAGTGGCTGCAAGCAGGAAATGAATTTAACTTAAGATAAAATGAGAAACAAACAGTGGCTACTTGGTTCTACTTTGTCATTTAGAAGGAACATTTTTTACATATTGAAATAAGTATTTTAAATAACCATGAAACATTTTTAAAACAGGTAAAAGACATCTGTTTGTATAGTGGGCATGAACACAACACAAACTGAAATTACCCATGGTGTCCCTCAGGGGTCTATTCTTCTACCACTTCTATTTAACATCTACATGCTGCCCCTAGCTCAGATTATAGAATATTGCTTACCATACGTATGCAGTCCCAGACTATCACTAAGTAAGTGTGTTCACCACATTATTGTGTGCATCTGTCAAAATCTTCTCCAGCTCGACATTGACAAAATCAAAGTGATTGTTATTGGCCTCGAAAGCTAAAGCTTCAACAATTTTTGCTCACCTAAACTCCATGTCAGTGAAAGCTACAGACCAAGAAACCTTTGTCAACTAGCACCTCAACGCTATTACAAAGTCTGCCTTTTACAGATGATTTTTCATGGGATAATTAATGAGTTAATCAAACTCATTTATGGGTTAAAAGGTGGCACGATGTGATAAAAGTACCACCACACTTTCTTTTTAGGCCAGTTTGCCGCACGAAAATTACAGCCGGGTGATATGAACCAAAACTCATATCTCATATTTTTTTTCTCAAAAGGGCCAAATGATAAATCTTGATATTTTTAATTCAAATGAAGTCTTACCAGAAAGAAAATTCTGGGTTAAATGTACTGATGCAAAATGCAGCACAGGCACATTTATTAAGAAACAGCGACAAAAGTGTGCCACTTTTGTTTTTTTTCTCCTCTAAGGGACAGCACGTGTGAGTGAGTTCTGTAGTGTGGCCTGTTGAGGAGTAGGTCTGGGTTACGACACACCCAGCAATCCATTTTACTGAGCTTTTCATGCGGTTCTGAGAAGTAGTGAAAGAAGCGACTCCTAAAACAAATATTTTAATACAAAATACGCTATAAAAAAATAGATATATTGAAATAGGCGATATTGTCATTTTCCATATCGCCAAAGTGGAAAAATCAATATATCTTGAAACTTGATAAATTGTCCAGCCCTAGCGATAATCCCCCCCCCCCCCCAAAAAAAAAAAATTACATTATGAATTTTTAGAGAATTGATTCTGAAGACATGCAGGGAACAGCTGATTAGCTGTTAAATTTAGTATGTGGAACTTGTGCTTTCAACTAGGAATAGACCGATATGGATTTATTAGGGCCGATGCCGATACCGATAGCTGATAACCGATACGGACTGCCGATTTTCTTGAGCCGATATTTGGAGCCGATACTCCAAAATGTATCGGCTTTTGCTCCCTCAATTTACATCATAAAAAATACACAATGATGTTAACAAATGGTACGCGTTTCAATTTTTAAAAATAGAACATTTATTTAAATTAACAAAGGTGAGGTAGAACGAAATATTTACCAAATATCGAAAACAGGTGATGTAGAACAAAAACAATTTAAAAAATATTTCTGCTCTCTGTAAATAATGCGGATTGGCGAACGCAGCAGCCCACATCGGATGATGCCGATACACGTAAAAAACGCAAAAATCGGCCGGCCGATATATTAGTTCATCACTACTTTCAATGCTGAAAAATAGACAGGAAAAAAATGGGCAAAAGAGGTGGAGATGATTGAGGGGAAAAGAGGAGTCAGTGCAACATCTGTGCAAAGTGCAGATGCAAAGTGAAACTGCAGAGCAAAGTTTCCCTGAATTCCAAAAGAGCAACACCAGGTGTGGCAATCGTCTGCTTGCTGTGGCGTGACACAGTTACTAAGTTTTCTTCTTGGTCATCTATTTCAATGTTTACTTTAAGATCGATAAGGGCGGTCTTCACATTTAAGATTAAAAAAAAATAAAATCTATAAATAGGAGAAAAGCAACACTTTGTAATCCTCTCTAAATACAGATTAAAAAGACAATAAGATGTGGAGAAATGTATTAACTGCATTTTTTTTAAAAAAGCCAGTCAAAATGCTGTAATTATCCACCCAGCAAACAGATGTACTGGGCGACCTTTCCCTAACCCTTCCACGCTCTTCTTTCTCTGAAATCGTCCACGTCCTCTTTTCAGACAAAGGTGTCGGCGAGCAGTATTTGCTCAGAACCAAGATGCTAATACTCAGCCACGGTGTTCATATGCGAATGGAAAGGTCATTTGTAGAAGTTCAACATCAGTGATCAGAATTTCAAGTGAACCCTGTTGTCCACATTGTGCAGTGGTGAGCTCTGCAGAAGGAACAGGTGCAGCAAGCTCAGCCTGGTGACGTGTCTTTGTGTCTGTGGGGCTAAAATGTCAAGCCTGCCTGAGTTTCAGTTCATTACAGGCGGTATTTGCCATTTTCATAGGCTTAATATTCATACCAGTCATATTTCTCTGGTCACAAGTGGGTGGGTGGGTGTCACCATGTGCCAGTGTAAACCTCGCATTAAGAGTTTCAATTTGAAACTAATCTTGTCAGCCTCATCAGTATACGATGCCAGGCCATCAGAGTGTGACTCACCATCTGTAAAGCATTTCCCCCTATTGTTTAGGGGCACTGCTCATTATAATTTTTTTTTTGGTTAAATTTGCTAAGCAATGTCACCAGGCACATAAAAAGAAAGGAGGAAGTGGGTACAGTTCACCTGAGGGGATAGCTTTGTAGTGAGAAAATAAATCTTGCTCCTGATTAGACGAGCTCTGCATGGGGCTCGGGCAATGCCATGCCAGGCATTTAAACGCTTCGGAAGCGGGGAATTATAATTGTTATAAAGAATGTAATTTATTCTAATTAAATGTAACACAAGAGTGTCATCCAGGGGTCTTTATTATTATTTTTTGCCTAGAGTGTCTGGTATGATGTTTTTTAATCCCAAGGACACAACAAAAGAAATGTTTAAAAATGCAAACAAACAGCAACATCAATCAACATTTGACATTTTCTATTGGGGATCGACCCATACCAACCAGTGTCACATATAATATGGGCTGAATAGCGCTGATCCCAGAGGCTGATATCAGGAGAATAGAAGTGTGCAGAAAAGGTTGTAATTTGTTGCACGTACAACGAAAAACTTAATAAAGCCTCTTAATGAAACTCTTGAAGAGACACATGCTGCTATTAAGCGAAAGTATTAAAAAAAGGAGCAAAAACAGCAAAACAAAAACATTCAACAAAAACTTAAAGGTGGCTTTAAAGCAGACATGTGGGCAACTGGTCTAATTTTGTGCAGCCCCCAAATAAATATACAAAATGACTCCCAAAATACAAAAGGCAAAAACAAAAGTGCACAAAATGACAAAAAACATAAAATAGTGCCAAAAACGCAAAATTATTCAGAAATTATAAAAATTACAACAAAATGACTTTAGACAAAAAAAATACACAAAATGGCTATAAAAAAAAATGAGCAAATGTATAACAAAACCCCACAAAATTAGTCTAAAATGAACATAAATGACAACAAAATTTAAAGAATGACAGAAAAACACCAGATGCCTGACATACAAAACATAGCACGGAAAGATTCCAGACACAAAATGACACCAAAAACACAGAATGACAGTAAAACACACACAAAATGCACAAAATGACAGGAGAATACATAAAATAGTGCCAATAACACACATGACTCTGAAATTACAAAAATTATAACAAAATTACACAAAATGGCTATTAAAAAACCATGCAAAATTACAACAAATTCCCACAAAATATCAAAGATGACAACAAAATGTAAAGAAAGACAGAAAAACACCAGATGCCAGACATACAAAACAACAACATAGATCCACAAAAATGCTCTGAAAGATTTCAGACACAAATTGACCTCAATAACTCAGACAATGACAGATAAACACACTAAATGATTCCAGACACACGGAACGAGACAAACACACACACACACACACACAAAATGACTCCCAAAGACACCAACAAAAGTGCACAAAATGACAGAAAAATACATAAAATAGTGCCAATAACATCACAAAAATTACAATAAAAAGACAAAAAACTAAAGGATTTTAGACATTTAAAAAACATGAACACACAAAACCACCAAAAATGACAACAAAATTTAAAGAATGTCAGAAAAACAGCAGACGCAAGACATACGAAATAACAACATAGATCCACAAACAGGAAAGATTGAAAGACTGAAAGATTCCAAACACAAAATGACATCAAAACACACTAAATGACTGCAGACAGAATGAGAAAAAAACACACAAAATGACTCCAGATACACAGAACGCACGTTGTAGGACCAGAGCACCCTTTAGCTTTGACTGCTATTTGGTGTCAGCTCCATGTTCCTTATCGTGCTTCATGGCACAGTGGCTCAACATGGGTTTTTGTTTTTTTAATAAGGGAGACACATTGTGTACACAGACAGCTCTGAGTTTAACTTTACAGCCGAGCTATGGCAGATGAACTCATCAATGAGTTTATTCAGATTTTCTATTTTCCTATTGTGTAGTGTGGAATGTTTGAAAAGTCCTGAACAAGTGATATTACTCAGATAACAATAGTCTGCTTACAGTATTTATTATGAACTATATATGATATTTTTCACACTAAACATAAGAACATTCTTGAATTGATTAAAAAAAAAATTTAAAAATATATTAGAAGACTCCTAACCTCGATGAATCTAGCGCTATGTGATGACTTTTGCTGTTACTTGCGCTATATAAATAAAGATTGATAATAAAAAAGTGCAAAATAACCATGAGTTAAACTTAAACATAAGCATATTCTACAATTGAATAGAATAAATTAAAAATAAATGAGAAGACCCTTAAAACTAAACTCAATAAATCCAAAAACAAACTATGTGGGGCCATTATAATCTGATACTGTTTTTTTTTTTTTACTAATATCAAATTGATATCCAATATCTATAACGGATCAAGACACTGATATTTATGAAGACAATTTGATTTAAATAATCACGATTTAAATCACAATAATTACTGTAAACACTGTACTTTACGTTTGACTTTAGTAAATGACATCCCATGTCTGTTTTAATCGAACAGAAAGCCATGCACCTGGATTTTATATTTCTAGTACATTTGCTGTATTTAAAATGTATGTATTTATTTTCACAGTTATATTCACATCTAGAAATCTAGGTATAAAAAAACTACTGTGACAAGAAAACGGTTTATTGTTGCACATTTTTAATCAGATATTCTGAGAGAGAAATAATGAACCTCTATTAACGACACAGGAATGGATACCTGTTGAATTAGATCCATAAAAATGACTTTATCAACCAATTATTTTATACTTTCTTATTCTGTTTATTGGTGAAAAGATGCTGTGAGTTTTCCAGCATACACTCAGAATGGGATACTAGTCTAATATAGAACTCGGGATGTCCCGATACAACTTTTTCACTTCCGATACCATACCGATATTGCAGCCTTGAGTTTTGGCCGGTGCCGATATCCATCCGATATGATATCAGCACAAATCATACGTACTTTTATTACTTATTTTGTAGTGTGGAATGTTAGAAAAGGCTTAGTTATTAAAAAAAAAATATAATAATTTATTATAAACCAATGGATTACATATAATTAACATTTTAGAATAAGAATATAATATGATTGAATAAAAAAATCTCCATCCATCCATCCATCTTCTCCCGCTTAGCCGTCTCCGGGTCGCGGGGGCAGCATCCGCAGTAGGGAGGCCCAGACTTCCCTCTCCCCGGCCACTTCCTCCAGCTCTTCCGGGGGGACCCCGAGACGTTCCCAGGCCAGCCGAGAGACATAGTCTCTCCAGCGTGTCCTGGGTCTTCCCCGGGGCCTCCTTCCGGAGGGACGTGCCCTGAACGCCTCACTAGGGAGGCGTTCAGGGGGCATCCTAATTAGGTGCCCGAGCAACCTCATCTGGCTCTTCTCGATGCGGAGGAGCAGCGACTCTACTTTGAGCCCCTCCCGAAAAAAATCTAAAATATTAAATAGATGGTGGAAACCAGCAATGTTAAATTCTGCCTAAACATATAGGTGATGTAGATTTTTTATTTTTTTTGTTTTTTTTTTTACTTTCCATCTAGGATCAAGCATCAAACCAACAAGACGCTCAATGCAAAGTTTGTTGTATCCATAACAACCATAGAAATAACAGCAGTATTGACCCTGTTCAAATGTTTACTAGAAAAAGAAAAGCTGACTACAGCTGTTCTGTTGCCAGTGTCACTCGAAGAGGCAATTACATGCTCATGATGGATTTAAATGCAGTCTGGAGACTTGGATAAATAGACTGCCAGGCGAGGACTAGCATAGCTTGCAAAACCTGTGGTAGCGCGTGACTGCTCTTCTCACACAACAGCAGCTCAGAGTCTATTACCAACTAAATAGTGACACTACTCCGCTAACGTGCACGATACAGTATGCGCACATGCATTCAAGGTTGTTTTTCTTTAACTGTATGAGAGCATTTCAGGGACTTAATTTATTGTTGTATGGAAAATATATCAGTGTGTCATCGTGTCAGTTTTCCATTATTACGCTTTTTATGAAGTAATTGAACAACAGCAATGATCCGCTGCTTAACAAAATGCAATAATGGCTCTATAGCACGTGTCAAACTCATGGCCCTGGGGCCAAATTCGGCCCTTTGGAGCATCCAATTCGGCCCACAGGAGAAAATAAAAATGAATGAATCATTGTGTAAATGAAACTCAACAATACTTGCAGGGGCTCACACTTTTCCAGGTACTTATATGACATGATTTCAGTCCTTTTTAAAGTTAAAAAGCCTAAAAAACTCAAAATTCTTCCAAAATCCTTCAATTTTACTCTAGTTATGACATCATATTTATCTTAATTAAATAGAAATCGGTCACAAGATTTTGGAAATTTAAAGTAAAGATCCTGTTGGGACTGACATGTCATTTATTGCTTGGATATTGTCTGTTTCTTACATATTTTATATTTTATGTATATGTAGAAGTGCAAACTAGGGCACAATAATGTTTAAATTACTTATTTTCTGCAAAAAATTCTGTGGCCCACTTGAGATCAAACTGCTCCGTATTTGGCCTCTGAACTGAAATGAGTTTGACACCCCTGCTCTATAGGAAAGCTGATAAGTTGCTCATCGGAGTGTGAATGTGAGTAATTTCTCATTTGACCTTGTTGGTGAGCCTCAGGTCTGTTCTGACATCAGGACGTACTCTCCTGCTATTCCTCTTTTGTTGTTGTGATACTTTTACCAGACACACCAAATCTGAACGCATAAGGAAACAGAGTGGGTGAATTGACACATGCTTGCTTGGTCGGAATATTTCCTTCTATAAAGAATGGATAAGGTTAAAATGGGTGCGTGTGTGTTCGTGTCAAGAGTTCAGAGCTCAGCCTGTAGCATTAACTAATCCCCCTGAGAACCACTTTGACTATTACTCTCATTCAGCACTGAGGGGTGATGTATCGATCCATGCATTAGAATGTTTTCCTGTATCTCTGGGTGTATTTTACAGGTCGCTGCATGGTGCAGAAAGTAACGAGTCATTTTGACTTTTTTTTTTTATTTTTTTTTATTTTTTTTTTACTCAAATTATTTGATATATTTATGCTGACTAAAGATTGGAAGCAGAGACAAGAAGAGACTAGTGCAGGGAGAGGGACAGCCAAGCGTTTTGGGTACCATGGAGAGCTCCAGCGCTTACATGTGCCTTTATGACGGTGGCGTGCGCGCAGCAGACCAAACCAAACCCCTCATTTCTCACTCCGCTGGCTGTCACGGAAGCTTTGCTGCCACTGGTCCACCACAGTGCTGACACTGATATAATGTCCCCACTGCATGTGGCAGCTCATTTACCACAATCAGGCACAGGATTTTCTTCCCATATTAGTTTATGCAGGCTGGCGAGCAGATGACGCACAGTGGTGCGTCCTGGAATAGGATGGATGAGTGATGTCCCTGTTTCAGTGCACATCATCCAGGTCCCTCGTCCGCATGATCAAACCCAACTGATCGGAGCATTGAGTCCAATCTGAGCCATTTATCAAGCAGTGCCCGCGTTGTTTCCAAGCATCCAGGCACAACTGCTGCGCACCAGCACTGCGTTCTTACCAAAATAGAAAAGCTGACATCTGGTGGTATTTAAAGATTGATCACATTCAGAAAGGTATAGCAGGAAGGGACTATAGTGTAGCGCACCTCTCACATATTTATGGTAAGTTTTCTCTCTTTCTATTTAATAATATTATTAATAATAATAATAATAATAATAATAATAATAATAATAATAATAATAATAATAATAATAATATGTTTCTGCTCAGCCATAAACTCATTCAAGATGATCACTGCAGTCACTCACACTCAGTTAAACTATAGCACCATGCAGACAAACAATCAAACTTGTCTAAGAAATGATATAAAAAATATATAAATAACAATGAGTCCCATCTTACAGACACCAGGCAGCTCCTTACCTGTGGTTACCAGAGGCAAAAAGATAGAAAAGATGAAATGTGTGCAAATGCGCCTCGTCCACAACCTGCGCTCTGGTTAGTCCCAGTCCACTCCACTCTCCCTCTGACTGAGCAGAGGCTTTAAAGGCTTCAGCTCAATAATGGGCTGTTCTGATAATGAGAGGCGACCGTGTTGGCAGCGACGAGCTCCCCAACTCTCTCTCTCTCTCTCTCTCTCTCTCTCTCTCTCTCTCTCTCTCTCTCTCTCTCTCTCTCTCTCTCTCTCTCTCTCTCTCTCTCCGCTCCTGCTCCGGCGCGCTGCCCTATTTACACTGCCGTGTGTGTGGTGTGCGCGCGCGTGCGTGCGTGTGTATGCGCGCGCACCTTCTGACGTCAGCAGCCGCGCCGCAACACGCCGAATACGGAGAGGCTGCATCTGCGACACCGGTGCGCGCGCGCGTAAATGCCAAGCGACGCACACACACAGCTTAACTTATTTTTTTACACTAGTTGTTTTTTTATTTTTAATTTTTATAAAAATGAACTCAAACGAGTTGAATAATTGGATTAGTTTACAAATTCTTTCTTAAAAAATCAATGAAGCAGCGTCTAATATTTATCTATCTATCTATCTGTCATCTGCCGATGACGCCCAGTACCCTGAACGCAGAGCTTTTAATTCATGATTTATGATGATATTGATCATGAATGTTTAAAAAACAAAAACAAAAAAATCTACTTTTTCTCAAATTGGGTCTGTGAATTATTCTTACCAGCAACTATTTTCTTTCTGAAAAATAATGTTTTTTTTAGTTGAATTCAGTAATGTTGTAGATTTATTATATTATTGGGGATATGCTTAGAGAGAATGATTGTTTTCCTTCAGTTGTAGCCGCCAGATATTTGTTTCGACCAGCAGAGGGTGCTGGTAACCCAGTGCTTGTTTGGGATGCAGCTATTCTGCGCTGTGAAGAAGAGATGTATCGATCGATGTATCTATCTATCGATCGATCTATCTCATAACTTTATGAATGTTAATCGGTTCCCTCTGCACATATACCTCCTGCTTCATAATGTAACCATATCAACATATTATTCCAGTAACAGCATTGCCATTGTTACAGTAACTATAGCTAATTGCTGTCCATATAGTTTTATGTCTGTGTTTAGATAAAGCATATACATCAATGACTTTTAATAATAATCTATTTATACTGTAATGACGGAAGCGTCTGTGTGTGTGTGTGCGTGTGCGTGTGCGTGTGCGTGTGTGGAGCAAATATCTCCCCGACGCGATGCAAGTTCGACTTGAAACTTAGTCGACGGCTTCCAAATACCCCGAGTGTGTGCATCTGTTATTTTGGAGTAATTTGGTCATTTCAAAAATGTTTATTTTAATTTTATTTCACTTCTGGACGGCCCCGAAATGAAACCTATTCATCTTTTGACCTCAGGGTGTGAGGGGGCGCTAGTGCACCATCTACAGTGCATACGGAAAGTATTCACAGCGCTTCGCTTTTCCCACATTTCATCATGTTACAGCCTTATTCCAAAAGGGATTAAATTCACTTTTTTCCTCAAAATTCTACACATAATACCCCATAATGACAATTTAAAATGTTTGTTTGAGATTTCTGGCAAATTTATTAAAAATAAAAAACGAAGAAATCACTGGTAATTATAACACGTCATTATAATATTCAAAGCATAAATAATGGTTAATGATAAGTAGTTTTAAAATTTGAAAGCAAGTCTGAAATGATGGATTTTGAATTTAGTATACATTCCCAAATGTCTTGGGAGTATTTTCAATAAAGTCCAAGTGTATAAAGCATTAAGTACACATAACCTATTTATATCCACATATATATCAATAAAAATGTCAATATTTAAGCAGTAATTCTAATCAGGTATACCAGTATGGCTACTGATAGGCAACGTGTGTATATACACTTTATATATAGTGTACATTTTAGGACATCCGCAGGTCTCAGAGTGAGGTATCAGGAAAACCTGTGTTATTTGTCTAACCAAACGCCATTAACTGCTACGGCCTCAGGCTTCAAAATAAAAGTAATCAGACTCAACTGCACCAGGCCGTAAAACACGACATGATGTTGTATTTTGAAGAAACCGGAAATACACATGACATCAATAATAAGTGCTGCTTCGGATATGAGAGTAAGTTCAAAGCTGTTATTTTCTATTTATTTTTAAAGGTTAAGATATATCAACATTTCATTTGACTATGTGTTTATTAATCAAACAATACGTTGATATATCTTAACTTTTAAAAATTGAAAGGAAAGAACGGCTTTCCAACTTACTTTGTCATGTGTACTTCCAGTTCTTTCAAAATAAAACACCATGTTGTGTTTTACAACTTGAGTTTGTTGAGTCTGATTACTTTTATTTTGAAGCCTGAGGCCGTGCCATTTTACGGTGTTTGAGTTGACAGAGGTTTTGCTGAATCATGAGTTCGTTTGGTCTGTTAAATGACAGTTTTTCCTGATACCTATTACTGAGACCTGAGGAGCACTGCGTGCGCATCAACCTTGGCCTGTTTGAACAGGCATAATTATGCATAATTATAAGGGTTTGATTTGGTTTGACAAAAGTCGAACCAAAATTACAATAACTATAATAATTATAATACCTTGATGTTCAAATCCTCCCTAAACTGCAGCTCTGAGGCAAATCTGGCCTACGACATCTATCAAAAGTGCTCTGAGAAAAAGAAAGTGGGTCATCAGCATCTTTGTCGTGTGAAAACTCAGTGATGCAGGCAAATAAGCAGCAACTAAAGGTGTCAGAATTCACAGTTCTTTGCCAGTTTTTTAAAAGTGTCAAAAATTGGTATTAGAGATCTGGAACCTTAAGACGTGGCTATGGCTGATAAATCACACATTCTAATATAATCAAACATCCGTGAATTAGATTTGTCCAATTCATAGAAGCCTTTCTCTTAGAGCTTGAAAACAATCAGCTACGGTTGATTGATGTTTATTATATCAAATATTTATCTTGTTTTTCTTGACAGCAGTTTTCTCCCAGACTGGCAAGACACATCCGATGATTGCAAGAACAATCCCTCAGCCTCTCTGGCAGATCATTCTAACACCATTTATTGGAAATACACAGAAAAAGACACACCTACCTTACGTAGCTGATATTGTCTTACTGCAATCAAGCAGGAAGAAGAAGAAAGGAGACTTTGCAGATACAATTAGGCCTACATTAAAAAAAGGAAAAAGAAAGTGGCATGGCTATGAAAATTGCATGTGGCACTAAAACTTTTATGCTCCATGTAACATTTATCAAGTAAGACAATGAAGAACATGGTAATCAAAGATGGGAAAGGAGCCAAAGAAACAAGATCTTGTCATGAAGGTGTTTGACTTGATGTCTTGTGGAAAAAAAACTCGAAGTCTCTAACTCTAAGATAACTGTGTGTTAATGTGTGAAATCATGGCTTGTGTTTGGTTCTAGTGTAACTGGGATGTCTTGTATACTGGGATATTTTTCTTAATGCACGTTAAACATAGAATAATGTGTGATACATGGGTAGCTAAGCTTGCTTGATACGCTTGGCATTATGTGCCCTTGGGAAAGTACTACAGACTCCATTATTGGGGAAAAACCATGTTACTCTCAGTTCTACTATTATTTTATGTTGTTGTTGTTTTTTAATCTGGCACTATTTGTGAGAAAGGTGTTAAAACAATGATAATTAGAATCACGGATGCTATTTTTTTTCTTTTATTTTCAGAATATAATGAAAAAAAAGTCAAAGTAAAACATGTATAGACCCTAAACTAACCCCAAAATTGATATTTTTGTTTAGAAAATGTTGAATTATTTTACGCTGTGGTTTTGTTCTTCCTCTATGGTTGCTAGTTGTTGCTATGGCTCTGGTAATTTTACTTTACTAAAGGTCCAGTATTATGCTATTTTTCACTCATCTCCATTTGTTCTAAGAACCCCATAGTATTTGAGGTTTATTTTCCCAAACTTGCCTGTTTTTGAGAGTTTTAGCCTTCAGTTTAATGACACTTTTAAAACAGGCTGTTTTGGGGCCTTAATGCATATGCATGAGTGGGTGTGTTTATAGACGCTGACTCCACACAACAGCTTTATTACCATAGGGATTTTCTTTTGCTATGCACACACTCTTGTTATTGTTTTCAGCCAAAAAACTGCACATTACAGTAAAACACATGGCTATTTAAGCTATTTAAGCGGTTATTGTGATTGTGAGTCCGACAAAAGCTGCTGCACGGTGTGCGTTTATCACAGCAGCAGCAGCAGCAGAGTTAGTCAGCTGTTTCAGCTGTTTCGAACACTCACAAACGCTACGTCGCTTTCTTGCCATCCTCTCCTCTACTGATTACAGGGATATTCCACTTTTAAAAGTACGTTAGATAATGTCAAAGATGATATGAGGCGATATAACGGGTACTAAAAATGGAACTGATTGTAACTGCTCTCTGGGCGCTACTCCATGGCTGTCCATTGCTTCTCAGGAAGGGGTTAAATGCAATGAACACATTGCATGTATGTAGCTTTACATATGTGCCAATAAAGTACAATGTATATTCTATATTAAACCACAGTGTTTGTTTTATCTGTGAGGTAGTTTGAGAGGGAGGAGCTCACATTCTTATATAGGGTAGGAGGAGCCAGGATTGTCAGGAGGAGGAGAAAACTCCCACTGGCTCGTTTTGAGCTGACTTTTTACAAGATGTGGAATGACGAGGGAGAGAGGAAACAGAACATTTTCAACTTTCCCTCTGAATGAAGCTGAAGGGATGTACATATATCACTGTAGCAAAACAATAATAAAGTGAATTTTTCATAAAACTGCCCTTTTATTGCTTTGTATTGGGTGAAAGTTGCTAGTTTCCTGACGAAATATTCATCAGATTGTTTTGTCATTCACTCATAAAGTAAACATCCAAACAAAACGTCACTTTATTTCAGTTTTTTGTCTTTGACAACACTTGGAGAAAAAATGTATTGTGTTTATTACCAAACTACGACTCTCCATTAGTGTAGGTTTATATCTGTATATGAATGCCAGGTTTCTTACAACAAATAGTAGCTTACTCATCTCAAATTTAGATATTAAAAAAAAACACACACACACATTTGGTTGTTGTATTTTCTACTCTACGGCTTTATTTCCAAGCTTAAAAAAACAGCAGATTGGGTAATCCATTTCCAATCAATAAATGCAGCTTTAGTCCGCACAATTGTTAATGCACAATCAAACACATGAGCTGTGTATTGTGCAAGTAGGAAGTAAAATAGTGTTTTAATATACCTATACTCTTAAAATGAGAACAGCCCTAAACAGACACAAAAATATGCAAACAATCGCACTGTTCCTAATGCACTGCTGGGCCACTGAGGTGGAAATGTTCAGATCCATAATATTGACAAATGCAAAGCAGATCAATTCATAAACCTAACACCTCTCTGGAAACTACACAGACCGCAGCAGGTGAACCCTGAGTGGCAAATCAATCACAACTAAATGGTGGAATTAAGAATCAACCCCGGAGGGGCTCATGGAAAGGACATCATGTTCATTTATACCACCAGCTACACTCGTTTCTGAAACAACAAAGTTAGAGACCTGAATGCTGCTGAGGAGCACCTTCAGTCGTCATAATAACCTCTGTCATCTTTTAGCTCATGAGTGATTGTATGTCAGTAAGATAATATCTTCCCCCTCAACTTTGGAGGCACTGAGGCAAGTGTCAGCGGTAAAAGGTCGACGCGTTCCTGGGAAACAGAAACACTGGAGGAAAGGGTCATAATTCTCCTTTATGTGATCTTCCTGCAACCTACGGCCGACCATTGCAGTGGTTTATAAAGAAATATTGTACACAGTGACATATACAATCCACAATAACAGTAGAAATAATGTAATTATGTAGATTGAACAGCACAAATAAGGCAAAGGCACATCTTTAATGATTGGAATATTCATACTTTGTAGGATTTTTTAAATAAAAAAATATATATAAACTACAGTTTGTTTTAGCTCAGCAGTCGTTTATGGGAGAGTTCTGCAATGGCCTTGTAAAGTGTTAATTGTTTTTTCTGCAGCTGCTGACAATGTTAATCAATTCTAGTGGCACATACCAGCTCAGTCTTACGGAGTTTGTGAGACTGTCACAAAAATGACAATGTAATCTTTTGTGCCTGGCAACGTGATTTTTTTCATATTTTTTGTCTTGCTCTAGTGAGCTTCTGGAAACGAATTACAAACCAATGTAAGCCAATGGGATTTATCATGTTAAAGCTGCAGTTTGTAAATGTTTGAGACCGTTTTGGAGACAACCATACGGGTGGCTTTTACATACTTTCTCACTCTGGGACCCGTTTTCAGAAGTTTCCGTTATCTGCTTCCAAATCTTCGTTGCCGTGTGGACACAAGGCGTAAAGGATAGAAAACTTGACCGTTTATATTAAAATCAGTCTGCGTGTCTCAGTCATAAGCACACAACTATCCTTACTTTATCTTGTACTCATAAATTACAGTGGGGCAAAAAAGTATTTAGTCAGGCACCAATTGTGCAAGTTCTCCCACTTAAAAAGATGAGAGAGGCCTGTAATTTCCATCATAGATACACCTCAACTATGAGAGACAAAATGAGAAAAAACAATCCAGAAAATTAAATTGTAGGATTTTTAATGATTTAATTGGTAAATTCCTCGGTAAATTAAGTATTTGGTCACCTACAAACAAGCAAGATTTCTGGCTCTCACAGACCTGTAACTTCTTCTTTAAGAGGCTCCTCTGTCCTCCGCACACTCCAAACTCCACTATGGCCAAGACCAAAGAGCTGTCAAAGGACACCAGAAACAAAATTGTAGACATGCACCAGGCTGGGAAGACTGAATCTGCAATGGTTAAGCAGCTTGATGTGAAGAAATCAACTGTGGGAGCAATTATTAGAAAATGGAAGACATACAAGACCACTGATAATCTCCCTCGATCTGGGGCTCCTTGCAATATCTCACCCCGTGGGGTCAAAATGATCACAAGAATGGTGAGCAAAAATCCCAGAACCACACGGGGGGACCTAGTGAATGACCTGCAGAGAGATGGGACCAAAGTACATAACAAAGGCTACCATCAGTAACACACTACGCTGCCAGGGACTCAAATCCTGCAGTGCCAGACGTGTCCCCCTGCTTAAGCCAGTACATATCCGGGCCCATCTGAAGTTTGCTAGAGAGCATTTGGATGATCCTGAAGAGGATTGGGCAAATGTCATATGGTCAGATGAAATCAAAATAGAACTTTTTGGTAAAAACTCAACTCGTCGTGTTTGGAGAAGAAAGAACATTATACCTACTATAAAGCATGGGGGTGGTAACACCATGCTTTGGGGCTGTTTCTCTGCAAAGAGACCAGGACGACTGATCCGTGTAAAGGAAAGAATGAATGGGGCCACGTATTGTGAAATTTTGAGTGAAAACCTCCTTCCATCAGCAAGGGCATTGAAGATGAAACGTGGTTGGGTCTTTCAGCACGACAATGATCCCAAACACACCGCCCGGGAAACGAAGGAGTGGCTTCGTAAAAAGCATTTCAAGGTCCTGGAGTGGCCTAGCCAGTCTCCAGATCTCAACCCCATAGAAAATCTTTGGAGGGAGTTGAAAGTCCGTGTTGCCTAGCGACAGCCCCAAAACATCACTGCTCTCGAGAAGATCTGCATGGAGGAATGGGCCAAAATACCAGCAACAGTGTGTGAAAACCTTGTGAAGACTTAAAGAAAACGTTTGACTTCTGTCATTGCAAACATAAGGTGCATTACAAAGTATTGAGATTAACTTTTGTTATTGAGAAATACTTATTTTCCACCATAATTTGCAAATAAATTCATTAAAAATCCTACAATGTGATTTTCTAGATTTTTTTCTCATTTTGTCTTTCATAGTTGAGGTATACCTATGATGAAAATTACAGGCCTCTCTCATCTCTTTAAGTGGGAGAACTTGCACAATTGGTGCCTGACTAAATAGTTTTTACCCCACTGTAAATCAGTCAGAGCAGCCTACTCTGATCAGCTGGAGCTCTGTTCTTGCTCTAAATGTTTGGCCACAGCAGCAGAAAGCGGCCTTGCTGCATTAAGATCCCTTTGTAGCCTTCAGCCATCAGGCTTCCTATAGACGAATCAGGGCTAATGATTTGTCATGCTGCCTCTTTCACTTTCTCTCCCTCTGCTCATTTTCAAACAAATCTTCTCACACACTGCACACACACTGCACACACACATGCTCACTCCAGACCCTGTTTAATGATCTTTGTTTCCTCCTCCTGCCCTGCTTCATTTTGATGGCAGTGCAGCCGCCAGGTTCCCCAGATGACCATTGAGATAGAGCTAAAAGATGAAAGCAGCACTAAGACGCTGGCGGTAATGGCGCTACGGCTCCGGCTTACATCCCATATTTCTCACTGATGGCTCAGCTGCCTTGCCTCGCTCTGACACCTGCAGGAGTGAGCTGCTTGGACAAGTAATAGTATTACGCAGGCAGCAGCACAATAGACTGCATTCAAAATGCAAACACATTACAATCAAAGAATAATCAAGTAATTGACTTTATGAAGTACTTTAATCACAATTTTAAACAACGCAGTATTGTTTGATTTGTTTTACCAAGCAGGTACTGTATATATGGTGTCCTTTTTATTTTATTTTTTCCATGCTTACGCTCATCCCTGCTCATAAAACAGAGGGAGTGAATGTGTGCCTACGGGTGTGACGCAGCTGTTTGATAGAATCAAACCTTTCTAAACTATATAACGTAAGCTATCCTGAAGCTCCAGACAAAAAAAAAGTTAATTTAGCATTTGTAATTGATGTTTGGGATTATAGCAGGAAACAGACAGTTTATAGAGTAGTTTTAGGGCAACAGTCCTGTATGGTTCTCCCTCCTCTATCACACCAGAGATGCTCAGTAAACAGTCTTGTGCAAATCAAAAACATACTATTTCCAATTGAAATATGGGGTAAAATTTAAATGATTTTTTTCCCTGACATAAGGCAATATCGTGTATTACATGTGTTTAGTATAAATACTTAACATTGGCTTATAAAATATGCCTTTAAGAAAAATCAGCTCACTATTAATTAATGGGTTTGTCTAAAATGGTTTATATATTGAACATTGGAGCTTCAAAACAATAAGAAAAAGGCAAAAGTGCCATTTTTTCACTGCTGTGTTCTTCAAAGGACCAAAAAACTTTACAGCACCCAATTTCTGCTCCCATCTCTTGTTTTTTTTTCATTTGACAATTCTTCCTCATTCTTAATAGCAGCGTATAATGAAGGTGACGTGTGCCACGGGAGGGTTTAGTGCAGAGATGAATACTTTGTCTCACTGAGTATTTCATCTATCAAAGGGAAGGCCTTGGTTCAGGTTTTGAGGATTATAGAAGTAAAATCAAAAATGTTCAATGCTGCATGGCTTCTTACTGTAGGTTAGAACAAATTCAATAATGCACAACAGGCAATAAAATTAAGCTTTGTATATTTTTTTCAAGCATAATTATTAAATCTTAAAGACTTTTTGACGTAAAGAGTTGACCCATATGAGTTATTTTAAATGATTCGTCAGGCCAATATACAGCGCTTGACAGTATCAATGCTCCGAGCGGGGCTGCCCTCTGGAAATACCGCCCATGTAAGTTTGGATAGACAGAACATCTTTGTTTGGCCAGGTCATGTGACCTGGAGAATGCCTGGAGAACGTTTCACTTTACGGCAGTCATGTGACCACAGGCTTGGCTCTACGTCATTCCCACGTGACGTCACAACAACATACGGGCATTTCCCGACCCGCCGCCATTGTTGTGGGCAGCTGAAACGAGTTAGCCTCTGTTTACAGCCAAAAGAGCACAATATGGTAGTTTTGTGTTGGGTTAATGGTGCACTAATCGCCACAATAGTTCAGCGGCTACAGTCTATGGCTGGAGTAGCAGCCACCACCGCCGTACTCTTCTCCCCGCCTCTGGAGACCCGGTGCTCGGCCCGCCTCGTTGCGTTGGTGGCACTTCCCCC